>NC_090444.1:280390697-280718881 GCF_031143425.1 Pleurodeles waltl | reverse complement strand
GCTGTAAAGTTTGACACTCCACCTAATATAGTGGTGTTTAGGCACAAGTTCTTCAGAAGAGAACAGAAACCAAATGAAGAAGTTGATATATACATTTCTGTGTTACACAAATTGGTGGCAGAATGTAATTTTGAAACTTTAGTGACCAGCATGTTCAAGACCAGTACATTTGCCACTGCACCGGCAAAACTATTAAAAGTTACTCACCATGAGTAATCCGTCTTTTTCTGACTCTATCAAAGAAGCAAAAAGCATTGAAACATCCATCAAGGCGGTGGAAGAACTTAAAGTCAAAAATCTCTTTCAAGTTAATGTGGTGCTCTTAAAAGTGAAAAAGGGGAAAGACAGCAAAAAATGTACGCCAAACATGGTCAAATCAAAACTTAATAAAAACAAACTCATTCTTTAAATAGACAAATGTTTGTTTAAGATCTAGCAATTCTCTCTGTCCTAAAGGCGGGAGGTCTTATACAGCTATGAACGTCCAATGTCGATTGTGTGCAAAAACTGGTCACTTTCCTTAAGTGTGCCAGAGTGTCACACCAAGAAGCAGGGATGTTACAACTGTGTATAATGAGTATGAAAGCAATTTTGAGTAATCAATTGATGAAGTTTAGGATATGGTTTTAGTTGTGAATGATGTCAAAAGCTGTGAACCAGAACAGTGTGTGGATCCCTATCTGGATGTCCAAATGAGTGATAGTTCTGGAGCGCATATCACAATGATTGCATTAGAACTATTTCTACAGATGTAGGGTGATAGGGAGTTGTTGCCACCATACAGGTCATCAGTTTTGTATAAGTGAAGGAAGATCAACCTGAAAGGGTTTTTCAAAGAAGTTTTGATGTTTAAAAGAAGACGTATCTTTGGAAAGGTGTATGTAGCTGTTCAAGGGTTTAATTTATTAGGATGGTTCCACCGAGGCCTGTTCTGGATGATATTGCACCTAGGAACTGATGAACAAGTAATGGTTGTAAGAGACACCAACAAAATTGCCAATTTATTAATTGGATTCCCTAAAGTGTTTTTGGGAGAACTGGGAAAGATAAAGGGCTTCAAACATAAACTCAAGACAAAAGAAAATGCTATATCCATTACACGTAAATTATGCGGTGTATAATTCAGTGTCAGGCGTGATCTGGAAAAATAACTAAATACTTTGCACAAAAAGGGTATCATTGAACCCATAAAATCATCCTTGTGACTTTCTCCTTTGGTAGTAGCAAACAAAATGGAGAATTGAGGGTTTGTGTGGACCTAAGGGCTCTCAATAAGGTGACTTGGGTGGGCTCGTATCCACTACCAAGAGTAGTTGGGATGTTGTGAACCATTTCTGGGGCCAGATTTTTCACAAAAAGTGCCCCAGCTACTGCATACCACCAGGTAGAATTGGAAGCTGAGTGGCAGCATTTAACAGCATTTCTTTCCCCTATGGAGAACCTCTCAATATTGCAGAATGCGGTATGGACTTGCTTCAGCGGCTTAGTTATTCCAGAGACTAATGACTTACTCAATGGTATTCCTAATGTGTCTGTATTTCAAGCAGTGCTTAATTTGTGCTTGTTGTTTCTGGTGTGGAGCACGGGCACTTATTTTTGAGAGCCAGCACTTATTTTTCTGTCTCAAGCATTTACTGCGAGCAAAAGACACATGGGAAAGACAAAGAAGAGAAAAGCGAAAAAGCATCATACTGGGAGAAAGCAGAAAGTCGCAAGAGGGAGCTGAAGAGGCAGGGAGTGGCTTTAAATTGATTGAAGAGGCCCGAGATGGCTTCAGGATTACCCTGCCTCAGTATTCAGTGCTTACACATTTAATTGCAGCAGCCGTGTGTTTAAGACTAGGCCTTTGGGCACTGGCATGTTTTAATTTACAAATCAAGCACTGATTTCAAGATGACATGCTCATCTATGTGTGGGAATGTAGTGAGCATGACAACATTCTTGGAGGGGTTCTCACAGTCTTTGGTAAAGCTGATGTTGTCTTTAAAAGAGAAAAGTGTCAATTCCTAAAGAATTCATTAGAGTACTTGGGACATGTTATATCTTGTGATGGTGTTTGTCCCAGACCAGGATTGATTGAAGCAATACTTCAAGCACCGCGTTACAAGACAAAGCTGGAGTCAAGTCTTTTTTGGGTTTATGTGATTTCTACTTGTGATTCATTCCCAAATTTGCAACAAGGGTAAGGCCTAGCTCTATTTTACTGAAATTCACAGTTGATTTCAAGTGGGTATCAGCACATGTTGCTTCTTTCACTGATATCCAGCAACAGTTATTGAATGTAGGAGTTCTTAAACCATATGATCACAATCTTCAATGCTACTTAACTGTTGACACAAGCAATTTGCGGTTTGGGGTTAGGAGTCATCTTAACACAGCAGTCTAATTTTGAAGTAGTACACATGGCAGAGGGGTGAACATGAGAGCTGATTATCTGTCTTGTCACCCTGTTATGGACAAGGAGACAGTTAATGCTGAGGACAAAGAAGTGTGTTGTTTAATAGCAGCTGTGGAGGTGGAGAATGTTGGTCCTTTATCTGAAGCTGAATGTAAAAATACATCTAACAATGATACAGTACTATACACAGTGGCAAAGTATGTGGTAAATGGTTGGCCTACGGAAAAGGCTGTTGATGTTTCTATTCCGCCTTATTTCAGGATTACTGAACAACTTACTATACTATTGAGAATGGATTAGTCATAATACTTGATAAACGTATTCCTCCTGAATGTCTAAGATACGATTTTGGAAAAAGCCCATGATGGGCATTTGGGGGCTACATTTACAAAACACAGATTACATGAGTCAGATTGGTGGCCACAAATGGATAATGATATCAATCAGTTAGTTAAGAATTGTGTGGTGTGTTTGACGTGTGATAAGTCTCTAAAAACAAGCACTCCTCCATTAATGTCTTTAAAGTGTCCATCAGGTCTTTGGAAAAAACTAGGCATTGTCCTTGTTGGGCTGTTCAGTACTCTTCCTCACCACTTATGGCATGCTTTTGTTCTTGTAGATTATTATTCTGAATGACCTTATGTCAAATTTGTTAGTAGCCCAATGTAAGATCAGTTTTGTCATTTATGAAAGACATATTCATGGGTGAAGGTTTTTTCAGGTACTTATCTCTGATAATGGTGTACAATGTATCTTGGGTGAGGTTTAGATTTTTTTTTAAGGAATCTGCTGTGAAACATTTGAAAAGTTCCGTGGACTATCCCCAAACAAATGGCCTCATTGAGCATTTTAATCACATCTTATTGGAATGTGTACGCTGGGTATTGGTAAATAAGTGTAATGTTTTGTCTGCTGTTTAAACAATACTATAGCTCTATAGCACCACTCCTCATTCTGCTACGAGGGTTCCACCTTTTGAGTCACTTAAGGGCAGAATACCTGTGACACAATTTAGACCTGCATGGATGTCACAGTTACTAAGAAACCGTTTATCTGACGTTGAGCTGGATGCTAGGGTTAAAGCCAATGTTAGTAAAGCTCAAAGCAAACAAAAAATTTATTATGATATTAAAAGAATTTGAAAGAGATGTCAGTTGCAGCAGGAGATTGGGTACGGGTAAAATCCCAAGGTTTTAACAAAAAAGGTGACTTTAAAGTTTCTGAACCTATGGTTGTTGACAAAGTGTGCGGAAATGCCGTAAGAGTAAAGGGAAGTCAATGCTGGAATGTGGATAAGGTTACTAAAGTAACTAACATGCTGAAAGACTTGTCTTCTGTAAATGAAAAATGGGAGGTAAACTGATCCAAAATTATGTCTTTAAAAATGCTGATGTGGGTAAAGATACAACATTGTCAGAGTTGTCTATGGTTACTGTAGGCCAAAGAGAAGGATCTCGTGTAGATATTTTTAGTAGTGTCTAGGGACAAGGTAATTTGATTCCTGATATGTTGTTGTGCAGGAGTACTAGGTGCCACAAAATACCATGGAGGTTTCAGTAAATGTTTATATGGAACTGGTCATTTTTGTTGTCCGTATTGTGTAGATCTCTGCATCCCCTTATAAAGAATTAATTATGTTCACTATTACTTCCTTGCAAAGTCTATCCTATTTTTGTAAGTTTGCTCTTTGTTCTTTTTTTCTTTTTTAGTTCTTACAGCTTGTTTTTAGTTTGTTTAAAAAATAATGTAGTATTATTCATATGTTCATATTTGTACTGAGATTACATGTTTGCCATGTTTAGCAGTGTATCTTGACTTGAATCTATTTTAGAATTTAGTGATGTAATTTTCAGACAGAATGTAGTGGAGAGAATGTTCTGGCGGCAGCTGTGCTTAAGTGCAACTTGAAAACCATAAATACTAACATAAATACTAACAGAAGTTCTGAACTGTGCCACAATTTTGGATTTTAATTCCACTATCACAGCTTATTACCACAGTTTCAGGATTCATTAATTGGCTTTTTGAATACAGTGGCAGGTAAAGAAAATACTCAGGCCTCACTATAATTTCACTCCGTGCCCTTCCTCTAACCCCTCAGAATTAAGCAGGATGTGCTGCTGCGCAACTTTGTGATATCACTGAAAAGTTAAATAGTGTGTGAGAATAGTTCTGAATCTGCCACACATATTTCTTGATTTAATTTACTGATATGAGTAAGCAAAAACCATGACCTGAGTAGATGAACATTTTTGTCAATGTGCTTGAGAATGGGTTATTTATTCTTCAAAGGCAACGAGAACTGTTTCGAGTCATAAAAATAATTGTCACTGGAGACGAGAATTCACTCATGTAAAACAAAAGGCCTATTTGAGGGTTTTTTAGTGAGAGTCATGGGAATGAGATCAGATTCACCACTTTTAACCAACCAAAGGCAACTTACTTAATTCTCATCTTCCCTTGGAAGTTGGAGCATCAAGAAAAATGCATCAGTTAGAGCCCATAAAGAGTTCTACATTGAGAGGTCAAGCATAAACGTTAAATTCAAATATAAGAATCAACCAGAGCAAAACTTCTCATAAACAGAGGTTCAAGAATAAGTCAGTAGAGTCTCAACATGAGCTGTATAGACTCGGTTAGGGTAAATGAAACATGAGGAGGATTGGTCTCAAGTCATCTGCCTGCTACTGTAAGAACACTCATTTATGTGAACATTTAAATCTTAAGCTTTTGCAACATTTTCTTCTTCCAATCTCCAGTCATCCAATCAGCTTGCACAGTTTTGTGGGAACAGAATACTCCTTCATCTCTGCATTGAGTTGCAATACCACAGTCAGCAACAATATGTAGCCAATCGTCAAGTGCCTTATAATTCTTGTTATATGATTCAATTTCTACTTATAAAAATATGTTTTGCCTATGACATCACTCTTAGCTAATGTATAAAATAATTAGGGCCAGCTGTATGGAGATTTGGGTTTGAGATTTCCTAATAGTGAATCTTAATGACTCGCTATTAGGAAATAGCAAACTGCGATTTATACGTGAGTGTTTAACCCTGTTTATGATTCCCAGTGGGGTCGCAAATGACCTACCTCATCAATATTCATGAAGCAGGCTGCAATTTGTGACCCCATTGGGAATGGTTGCAGTCAGAGGGATGGTGACCTACTGGGGACAGCAGACCACCATGTCTGTGACTGCTTTTTAAATAAAGCAGTTTTTTTTAGAATGTAAAAATTCCTTAAGGGAAAACTGGATGCATTTAAAAAAAAAAGTTTATTTTTTATTTTTTCCAAGTAGGTAGCTGTTTTACCTACTCTGAAAAATATTTTTGCTTCCATTCACTAAGGGGATTGGTGCCTGTAGGGGCCCTATCCCGTTTGCGAATATGTTACCACCAACTTGAAGTTGGTGTTAACTGCAAATGTTTTGTGACCGCATTCACTGTCGCAAAACAATCTTACATCCCCCTGCGACTCACTATGAGGAAGGGATACCGTTGGCATGCCCCTTCCCAATAGCAAATGGCAAACCTATTTTGCGAGTCGGTAACAGGTTACCGATTCGCAGAATAGGATTGTTACATGGGGAGAAGCCTTTTCCTGGTCGCAAACGGCCCAATGGCTCGTTTGCGACTGGGATAAGGCTTTCATACATCTGGCCCCAAGTCTTATTCATATTATCAATGGCTGTTACTGCTTGTTAGGATAATACACATTTTTTCAATACACTATTTAACTTTTTTTTATCTGGTTTACATATTCTCTTCAGGAATTTGCATTTTCGTTTTTAAGTTTCTATATTAACTCATTAATATACAAGGTTCTTATTCATGTCTTCTATGCTTATTGTTTAATCAGAAACATTTGCAAGGTTAGATGTCTAATATTTACTCAAGTTAATAGATTTTATTAACCATATGCCTACGTGAAGGTCAGGAACATTATGTTTCTCATTTTGAAATAGGTCGGTTGTCAGTAAGAAAAAAGAAATATACAGCTTTTAGCAATTCAAACTAACACGTGCAACCGTGAATGTTTCATACAAATTTTACAGTTTAAATGCATTTGCCTTTCTTTTTTTGTTTGAATCTGTTTATTAACATTTTTCATTTATACAGGACAATAGCATATCAAGTGACAGGTGACACGTTATGCAAAGGTAATCATCATAACATATGACCTCAACAACACATTATGATAAATATATAATGGTTTAATATGGGTGAAACACACTGGTAGGTACACAGCTGAACTTTCACAATTACTGGGGAACACTAGAGTATAACTCCGATATTAGGGCAGATGGCCTATTTGCATAGTTTCTCACAACAGATGTAATGTCCATACGGTTACCCCTTCAACTGAGAGGAGGTAAGGGCGAAACATTTGTGCAGTCATAGCTGTCAGTGGGAACAGATTTATTTAGATTTGTAATAATTGAACAAAAAACCCGAACAAAACATCGCAACAGACCACCCAGTGCAACTATCTGCCATCCTTCCCTTTGTCTGACATTGCCAAAGAACATTCTGAGAGGCATGCACAGCTAATGCAATCACTAAGAGTGTATGCGAGGGTCATCACAATGGTCACGCCAAGTCACCTCAGCCCACACACCTGTCCGCTCATCCAGTGCCTCCACTATTATGTCAAGGTTTCCGACCATTATAAGTAAGTGGTTAGATAATTGGTTAGACTGCATATCAGATAAAATGTTGTCCCAGTATGTAGCTATGGGGCATTTTCGCAACCCAAGTGTGTCCTCTCTATGTAGAGCTATACTTTCTGCTTGTGCCCAGTAGAGCATCGAGCTCTCAAGGCTGCTAGCAATAGGTGCTTTGGGGATTTCCATCTGTAGGTAATAAGACACTTAGCGACCATATGTCGGTCCAGACTTTTGGTGCAGGCAGATAAGTTGGAGGTAAAGCTTGTCCAATATATGTGTAAGTGGGGGCAGGACCAAAGTACATGTAGTAAGTCAGCATCTACAGGTGAAAAACACAGGCAAGCTGTACCCTCCCTGTGGTAAAATTTGTTGATGTTTGCTGCTGTGAGGTAACCTCTGTGTCATATGTAAAGCTAAATTAGCTTAAATCAGGCGTATCGTGGTAAATGACTTGGTCCTTCCAGCAAGGCAACCCTTTCTTTGTCAGTGCAAGGGTGTGTTAAATCTGTCCCCCAATGGCGGCATACCAGGAGGAGCTGTGGAGTAGTGTGGGAGCGGAGTGAGTCAGCAAGCCATCTTACCAGGTGTCTGCCTCCTCCCACCACATGCAAATATTGGATTGTGAGATATATGGACAATTCTGTGGTCGCATCACCCCAGTAATGCTCCAATGGAGCAAGTAATGATTGATGAAGTACAAACTGTCCTGCAGGCAGACCATCCTCCTCCATTACCCTCTCAAACATTGCACACATGCCGTCTCTGTAGAGGTCCCTAGTGTGAGTAAACCTGCTGTGTGCCATGCTATCAATTCAGCTGTAGTTGTGGGACCCCCAAGCCTGGGAATGCCTAGCAGTGCCAGCTCTGGAGCATATGGGATCACATGCTTATGATGTGTAGGCATCTGCAAAAGCAACTATGGACACCCCAGTAATAACAAGTCAGGCACCCGTGCAGGTGCACAAGGATGAAACAGGTGCAGAATGGAGGACATGTTCCAGCCAGAAAAGGAAGGGCAACCCTGCCATTAATCTTGCTGTCCATTGAATCTGAAAAAAAAGGAGGGGTCTACCCTAGTAACCCTACTAGACCTGGGTAAATAAATACATAATAATGAAAAATGAAAAAATTGTACGCTATAGGGAAAAATTATATATACAATGATTAATCCATCAGTGAGACTATAAATCAGTCACTGGAACACAATAAATGTATTCAATTATTTTCGTAAGTTTTTTATCAGACGATAAGCAAAGCATAAGTAAACATATAAGATAAGTTCACAACATATATGACAAAAAACTAAATATGTATATATATATATATATATATATATATATATATATATATATATACGCTCATAGTACAAAAGAAAGTACTTCAATCATCCTTCTAGTTTTTCAGAATGTGGTTATTCACAATATTATACAAATTAATCCACATAGGAGATGGTTGTATCATATCTGCATCTCAACGAAATGGTTGCTGTTATATTGTATTTGGGAAGAGATGTAACTCATAAGTAATCTTAGTAGATATAAAGTCAGAATTTCTCACAACCCCTTACTAAATTGAAAAGTCGCGTGTTTCAGCCCATATTGCTTGTGGGCCTCCTCAGGACTATAGGACACAGAAGTACCTATTAAAATAACAAAGGCAAATTACACAGCTATAAAAGTCATTTTTGTTTTTCCATCAAACTAAGTTTGTGCCGCAACAAACCTAATACCCAAGTGTGGTTCATGAAAGGGCCGTGCCTAAGCATGTACATTAAAAGCAAAACAATAACTGAGCCAAGAGCACTCCTTTGTATGCAAATCAAAAGCCCATAAGTGGCATTCAGTGTATGTTCAATATAGCAGTCTACCAAAGTGCTTCCAACACAGACCACCACACTAATCACGTGGACACTTACTGCCTACCATAAAAGAATTACTCAATTGGTATCCGTAATGGGCCAAGAAAAGGAAAAAGAGAATAAAACACTACTGACTTGATATATCCTTCCAGATTTCAATTGTAAAATGCTATCTTTCTATTACCTGTAGCAATCAACAGACTTATGTCGAAGCCGCATAAACATATGCATTAAGATGTCCCCGGATCAACACTAGATTCTGGCGTGGCTTGAAGTATGACGACTTCTGTTCAACCGGCACTCACTCCAGGTTTTCAAATTGTGCAGTGAGTCCAAACCAATTACTCCATTATTTAGGGATCTATTTGCATCTTTAGCGACATATGCGATGAGAGCTACTCATTCGCGACCAATGAATAAGGAGTTACATTCTCTTTCTCACATTGGGTTATTCTCACGCCGCATAATTGTGCCGTAGCGTCTTTCATAGCGCCCATCTTAAAGTAGAATTATAAAATACCTCTAGTCTCGGTGGCAGCCATGTCTAAACATGTCTTAGAACTACCAAACTATTCAGAATTAAACACAACTTATACCATGACGATTACTCATCTGCAAAAAAAATGAAAAGGAACAATCACCTCCTTGTACCGGATCATTCTCAAGCCGCATGTATTCGTCGAGGCATCTATCATGGTGGCCATCTTAAAGCAGGTTCAAAAAATCTATATATATATCTCCAACCTCAATGTTTAAAGTTAAAAAATGTATTAGAACAACCAAGCTAACTGAGAATAAACTCAAAGGCATAACTATGGGAGAAAATACATAACACTCGGTCAAAAGACACTGGGTCCAGATTCTTTATCCAAATTCAAAACACTCTCGAGCCTCTGTTAGGACGCTCAAGTTAATCAACAAAAACTCCACTAATAATCTAAATAGTAGCCATCTTTCAATGTACACCAGAAAAAACAGGTCAATGCAAATGGATGCATATTCAAAAGCATCTGAAAAAAACTACTAAATCTAAAGATGAGAAAATGAATAACTGACCAGATCTTTTTTAGTACAAACAGAAAAGCTTCATATTCAAAGTTCTGAACTTCTATATGGCTTCTACATAAAATCACTCAAGAACACCTATAAGGTCTACACCATGTAAAGTTTATATCAGGCATCTTTGAAAGTGTTACAGAAGCGACAATCCTTTATAAAATAAAGAAATCATCATATAAAAATTACATTACTATGTGTCTAGAACACATAGACATCCAAAAAGGCTTACAGGGGCAAACCTAAAAGCTCTTTCGTAGGTGTATCTATAACAATATTTATTGGTATCCCTAGATTTAAAAGAGAGACAGTTCATAGTTGCTGTTATTAAAACTGATCAGCAGAATCTAATTTATACCAGTAATATATCACCACATCTAAAGACTACTAAAAACCTTCAATCTCATGATAGAATGAAGAACAAAGGGAAAAGGAACTAAATTAAAGTCCACATTTCATCCAAATCATTAAGGGCCATATGTACAAACACATTTTCCCATTGACACAGAATGGGAAAAACCCTTTGCTACATCTGGCCCTAAGTCCATGGCAAGCTGTTCCAGGTTTCTCAATAAATCTTGCTTCCATTTTGTCCAGAATTGTTGATATTGCTTGTCCATTCACACCAAATGTCATCTGGCTTGTGTTTGAATCCAAAATAATGTTCCACCAAAGGTGCCCCCTTTGTTTCACATCTGATTCACGATCTGTTAAAGAATTCTTGTTTTGACTGGTTGCGTTGTTTGTCCTATATAGATTAACTCACAAGGACATTTAATACAGTAAATCAAATTTTTAGTATTGCAATTAGAAAAACATGTTTGAATGTGCTTTCTTCCATTAACCAATATACTTTTCGTATTACTAGTGAATTGACAGGCCACACAATTTTTACATTTAAAATGGCCACTCAAAGGAGGAAGTTGGAACCTTGTCCTAAGATCTTTCTTTTCTTCCGTACGAAATCCAGCTTTAACCCAAGATTCACGTAAATTGCAAGCTTTCTTAAAAACGAATAATGGTTTCTGGATTCCGAATGGAGTCAGAATTCTCAATTATTCAGCCAATCCCATGCGTCCTCTGGGGAGTTGAAGAAGAACATCTTATCCTTCGCTGCCACCCCCAGGCGTGCCAGGAAAAGGCAAGCGTATTTGATGTCAAGTTAACAGAACAGGCACTTAACCGCCAGAAAGATGCTTCGCTGTCTTTGCACTGCCATAGTGTTTTTGCATTATTCACTGATATTTCCTGTAGCTTACGTGTCTCTATTCGTCGGTTAGCAGGCACAACAAGAAGGGTTGGGGCTGGAGCCTGGCGGTGTGCTGGGACCCAATGGGCATGCTCCACCGAGAAGAAACCTGACAAAGTGTCCTGAGGCAGCAACTGTTGTAACCACTGCTTCAAATAAGTGACTCTGTTCCCTCTTGCAAGCCCACCACACTGTAGACCATCATCCATACATCGTTCCAGGACATCCACCCATTCCATAATTAGACGCATTAAAGAGTTAAGCTCAGGAGTCATTGGTTGTATCTGCGCGATGGTCAATTCGGCAATGTGCACCTTATCTGCCAGTTGCGGTGATCTGCATGGAGTAGCGTCAGATCTGTCCTCACTGCATCTATTTAGCTTTCCATGGATGTTTGTGTTGTCTCCAGCGTAGTACCAATTTTGTCCACCACTGCAGGAACAGCATCCAGGTTAACACTAAGGCCAATATTTATACTTTTTTAGCACCGCATTTGCGCCACTTTTTAATGCAAAAACGACACAAACGTACAAATTACAATTGTATTTTGTAAGTTTGCGCCGCTTTTGCATAAAAAATTACGCAAATGCGGCTCTAAAAAGTAGAACTATTGGCCTAAGTGACAACAAGGGGTGGATCCATCAGCAGGGCCATTGTTACCCAAGTGTCTGTCATTTTCAGTGGATGACTTTGAAGGACTGCTCTCTGTAACTGTGCGTTGGCATCCCATTGCGTTGCAATCGAGTTGTTTGATTTGATGTGCTCT
Organism: Pleurodeles waltl; assembly: GCF_031143425.1. Classification (NCBI taxonomy): domain Eukaryota; kingdom Metazoa; phylum Chordata; class Amphibia; order Caudata; family Salamandridae; genus Pleurodeles; species Pleurodeles waltl. Next base: position 280,706,883 of record NC_090444.1, on the reverse strand, counting down.
TCGTCACGGTCTAGAGCAATTCACTCACCTTTCTTATGAGGCCTACATGTTAATTCTGCATTTTAACATTAAGTATATTTTTTATAAAATGTGCTCCTTCATGTCTTTCTTTTAAATATGTGTTACTTAAAACTCACCCCAGGTGATGTGAAACCCACTTTTCTTCACATTTTTTGCCATTCTTATGTCCTTCAGCATAAACTACACCTCTAGAATCACTCATCATATTGTATTACATATAGTAGGACTCACCTGACTTAGAAAATGGGTGCCAACTGGCTACTGTGGTGTTATTCTATTTGAAATGATGTATTGAAGCACCAAACTCATCCAGTCAAAAATAATTGGTGGCATTTGCACTTACAAGCTTTAATTGCTTGCGATTGTTAATAATTTCAAACAATATGCATCAATATGCATGAGAATACTCATTCTTAAGTATCTTTTGTCTAACCTTTTTTTTGTTCACTCTTTGGGCTCTCCAGGTTTGTCCATACTATGTGGTAATTTGGCGTGTCACCGTTTTCCACACACATTTACACTCCTAGTCACCTTTTCTGTGTATAAGCAAATGAATCAAGTGTGAATCATGTTATGTAAATGCCTGTTGTACTCTTCAGTCTATATGAATCATGCACATGTTCTGTGCGTGCGCTCAAATATTATGTTATTTTCTGGCTGCAAGTCTGCCCATGTACAGAACTTTCTCTAATGATTTGAAGAACTGACTTTCAAGTCCTACTGAGCTGTTTCACTGCTGGAGCATCTTCAGGCAGCAAGGTTTAACACATAAGTGCAGCAGATGTAAACTTTAATGCAAAATGGAGATGTTCTTTTAAACTAAGGGGATGTTCAAGTATGTAATTAATTTGTGTACTATATTTGGCCAGCACATGTCATTTAATGCCATTAACAACCTAGGGCAGGTACTCTGATTTCAATTAGAATTATGAAGGGTGATGAATATTTATGTAACCTGCACCTGCTATGTGCAACCTGTTTACCCGAAACCTGCACTACTCCCTTTTCAAGTATTTACTTGGAGACTGAGAATGTCATAGACCATTATTACAATATCTTTAGTGAGTTGGGATGGCAGGATAATACCTGCCTCTCTGTCCTAAAAAGCAGTTTTGTTTTCAGGCATCTGTATCACATTGTCCTTTATGTGGGCACAAAATTGTGCTTGGCAATTTAATTTTATGGTGTTCGGAAGCTTCCGGTTTTCATTTATGGATTATAAGTACAGATAGATCACAATAAATACAATAAATGACCTATGAGTTGGACAACAATGAATGCATGCAGAAAACACAAATGGGACAATTATAGGGAAAGTAGAGCATTGATTTGGGCAATTCAGCAAAGATGTGTCACTGTGAAATCAATGAAATTTGCCAGTTGTGTGGTCTTTGATGAGTTTTAGGCAGTGTTTAATATGTTAAAACAAGTGTAGGAGCCCAAAGTTTTTTTCAGGAGCCCACCACCAGTGCTCTCAAATGCTTGAGCTGCCAAACCACTCTTTCTTCAACACGCCCACACTTCTTATCTCTTTACCTTAATCTTTTGGATGCTTTTCAAACATACTTTCTCCATTTATCACTGTTTTTCTAACTTTCTCTTTCATCTGCTTTCTCCCATTTCAGCCTTCTCTTTTTCGGATGATGAAAAATAAGTCTATGCCCCCAAAATGAGCTTCAGTACTAATAACTGAGAACTGCTGGCACAAGTTATGCGTTGTTAGAAATACATTCCAATATTGGAATATAAAGAAAATATCTCTTAGGGCCTCATTACAAGGCTGGCAGTCTTCAAACCTCTCTGTGGCAGTCCTGACCACCGCCAGTTTGGGGTCCCACTGCTAAATTATGACTTTAACGGCTGGACCACCAAATGACACTCATCTCTGACGGAAATAATGTTTCCGATGGGCTGACATCGGTCCAGGTCGGAATCAGCCAGGGTGGTACTGAAGTCAGCGCCGTCCTGCTGATTATGACCTGGTTCTCCATCAGGCTTTTCATGGTGGTTTCACAGCCATAAAAAGGCTAGCAGAGAACAGGTGCAGAGGGAAATGGGGGGGCCCTGCACTGCCCATGCACTTGGCATGGGCAGTGCAGAGGTCCCCCTGCCTAGCACCCCTGCAGACAGTGAGCATTGCAAGGGTGCTTGTACCCCCTCTGGGTGGCAGCATTGCCGCTGGCTCTATTATGAGGCAGCAACAATGCTGCCACCATTTTCCTGCTGACTGACCGGCAGAAACCTCGGTTTCTGCCTGTCAGCCCAGCAGGAAAGTTGTAATGGGCCCAGTGGGAAGGTACCTAGTATGGTGGCGGACTGGTCATACCATCTGCCGAACTCATAATCAGGCCCTTACTAATGAATTACCAAGTTCAATTTGTGCTTTACATTCAGTAAAATTCTGTCAAAAGAATATGATCTTGTATAATGAGTAAAGGGTAAAAGCAAAAGTATTTAAAACTTGCCAGAAAAATCAAAGCATTTCATAAACGCATGTTAAGTACCCTTGTCTAGCAGGCAAGGACAAATAATATTTTTAAAAATGTCAGACTTTTTAAGCCTTGGCAGAACTGGCGCTTAACTGCCACAAAGGAGCGTCTCTGTCTTTGCACTGCTATATTGTAGTCTGGAAAAAACATAATTTTTGCATTATCCACTAATACCTCCTGCTGCTTTGTGTCTCACGCAAGACAGCATTTCTATCTGTAGTGTAGCAGATGAAACAAGAGAAGTCTGGGGCTGGAGCCCAGTGGCGGACATCATGCTTGGAACTGGTGGGCATGTTCCACCAAGGAGAAACCCGACAAAGTGTCCTGAGGCAGCAACTGTTGTGACCACTGTTCTAAATAAGCAACTGCATCCAAGCTCACCGTTCCAGCTAGCAAGCCCACCACACTATATTACTGCAGTGTTAGCGACCTTCCTGATCCTCCATACTTCGTTCCAGAACCACCACCCATTTGGCCATTAGGTGTATCAAAGAGTTATGCTCATGAGTCATTGGTTGTAGATCTGCGATGATCAATCCAGCAGTGTGCACCTTATATGCCAATTTGTGGTGATCTGCATGTAGAAACGTCAGATCTGTCATCACTGCATGTATTCTGCTTTCCAGGGATGTTTGCGTTGTCTTCAGCGTAGTACAAATTTTGTCCACCACTGCAAAAACAGCATCAGTTTAACACTAAGTGACAACGGGAGGTTAATCCATCAGCAGGGCCACTGTTACCCAACTGTCTGTAATTTTCAGTGTATGACTTTGAAGAAGTGATCTTTGTACCTGTGCATTGGCGTTCCATTGCATTGAAATCGAGCAATCTCATTTGATGTAGCTCTTCGCCACCATTTAGGGCCATACACTCACCTTTCTTAAGAGGCTTACTTGTTAATTCGGCATGTTAATATTAAATGCATTGCTATGAAAATTATAAAATGTGCTCCTTCACATGTATTTCTTTTAAATATGTGTTACTTAAAACCTCACGTCCAGTGATGTGAAACCCACATTTTTCACACTTTTAGATACCCTTCTATCCTTCAGCATCAACCACACCTCCAGAATCACTCATCATTTTGGAATGGTCCCATTCCATGGTGTTTGGCCATGGAAACAGGTGCACAGGTCAGGTCCCTTAATGCCTGGTCAGACCCAAGCGTTAAATAATGGCACTAAGCAGGCTTAGCGTCAATATTCGGGTCCGCCTCCCACCCATGCATTATTTTTGCATGAGAGATAAATATGGTGCTGGAGGGCTAGCGTCATTTTTTGGATGGGAATGCCTACCTTGCATCTCATTGACGAAAGGTGGGTTCACACATCCAAAAAATGGCGCAAACTCTATTATTTTGACACTAGATGGGTCTAGCGTCAAAATATAAATAGGGAGTTAAGTTTGTGACACTTTAGTGTAACAAAATGATGCTAAAACGATGGAGAACAAAGTATAAATATGCCCCATAATATGTTATGCGAAGTATATTTAGGAAGTTGCTGCTTAAAAATTGTCTGTTAGGTATTCCTCGCAACAGTGGTGGACATTCAATTTCACAGTTAGCAAGACATTTTCTACTCAAAAAAGTCTCCTGTGAGCAAAAAGTATGTCACAAGTGTAAGAAAATGAATAACTTAGGCTCAACATGCAAACTCCAATAATACACATGATTGCGCTCGTTACCCAAGAAGTCAGCCAGTCTTGCGAGTTTTGAGACAAAAACTGCAAATGCTTAGTTACACTTTCATTGATAAGTTTCTTCAACGAGCATATCCATCAATGAAGTTCCTTTCTCATTTTTTCATAGTCACATTTCATGCAATACACAACACCATCCTTGGTAGGTATAGGTATCACAATTCTTTTTTCTGTGCCATTGGGGGCCGCTTACATGGGGCCCCCTTGTATGGCACTGGGTCTAATGGCTATGCCCAGGGGACACTGGTCCCCTGGGCATGGCCCTAGGGCTGGTCGGCAAAACTCCTGTCTTTCCTAAGACAGGAGTCATTTTTGGGTGTTATTGCATCAAGATATGATGCTAGGCTTGTTAACGCTATATATATATATATATATATATATATATATATATATATATTGGCATAAACAGATGAGCGTCAGTTCTCGTGCCTTAACACCATTTACCCTACTGTAACCCCATCCCCGGCTAGCATCTTTTCTTTTGACGCTAGCCGATCCTTAGTGCCGGCTTGCGCCATTCCATAAATATGGCACCTGGCTTGCGCTCAGGAATGGCACTAGCAGGCACTAAGGTTCTTGACGCAAAACTGTGTTAGCGCAGTTTTGCGTCAAAAAGTATAAATATGCCCCTTAATTTTCATGGAAGTTAAACATATTTTGCACAAAAAATATGCAATTTAACTCTTTCCTAAGTATCTTTTTGTCTAACCTTTTTTTTGTTCACTCCATGGGCTCTCCAGTTTTGTCCAAACTATGTGGTAATTAAGTGTGTCGCCCTTTTCCACACACATGTACACTCCCAGTCACCTTTCTGTGTACAAGCAAATTAATCAAGTGTGAATCATGTTATGTAAATGCCTGTTGTACTCTTCAGTCTATATGAATCATGCACATGTTCTGTGCGTGCGCTCAAATATTATGTTATTTTCTGGCTGCAAGACAGCCCATGTACAGAACTTTCTCTCATGATTTAGAGAACTGACTTCCAATTGCTACTGTGCTGTTTCACTGCTGGAGCCTCCTCAGGCAGCAAGGTTTAACACATAAGTGCAGCAGATGTAAACTTTAATGCAAAATGGAGATGCTCAAGTATGTAATTAATTTGTGAACTATATTTGGCCAGCACATGTCATTTAATGCCATTAACAACCTAGGGCAGGTACTCTGATTTCAATTAGAATTATGAAGGGTGATGAATATTTATGTAACCTGCTCCTGCCATGTGCAACCTGTTTACCCGAAACCTGCACTACTCCCTTTTCAAGTATTTACTCGGAGACTGAGAATGTCATAGACCATTATTACAATATCTTTAGTGGGTTAGGATGGCAGGATAATACCTGCCTCTCTGTCCTAAAAAGCAGTTTCACCTTCAGGCATCTGTATCTAAATGTCCTTTATGTGGGCATGAGATTGTGCTTGGCAATTACATTTTATGGTGCACGGAAGCCTTGGGTTTTCATTTATGGACTATAGGTACAGATAGATCACAATAAATACAATAAATGACCTATGAGTTTGACAATAATGCATATGTGCAGAAAACACCGACAATTATAGGGAAAGCAGAGCATTGATTTGGGCAATTCAGCAAAGATGTGTAACTGAAATTAATCAAATTTGTCAGTTGTGTGGTCTTTGATGAGTTGTAGGCAGTGCTTAATATGTTAAAGCAAGTGTAAGAATCCTAAGTTTTTTCAGGAGCCCACCACCAGTGCGCTCAAACGACTGAGCTGCCAAACCACCTCATAACTCTTTTTAAACCACCCCACACTTCTTATCTCTTCACTTTAATCTTTTGGATGCTTTTTCATACCTACTTTCTCCATTTGTCCCTGTTTTTCTAGCTTTCTCTTTCACCTGCTTTTTCCCATTTCAGCCTTCTCTCTCTCTGATGATAAACAATGAGTCTGTGTCCCCAAAATGAGCTTCAAGAGCAATAACTAACAACTACTGGCATAAATTAGACGCTGTTAGAAAGTACTTCCAATTTTGGAACAATAAGAAAAAGACATCTTAGGGCCTCATTACGAAGCTGGCGGTTTTGAGTTCGCCAGCCTCGCACTGGAGGTCCTGACCGCTGCCAGTTTGGCAGTCAGACCACCAAATTAAGACTTTGGCAGTCGGACCGATGGGCTGACGGCGGTCCAGGTCGGAATCAACCAGGGCAGCGCTGAAGTCAGCGCCGCCCTGTTGATTACGACCTGGTTCTCTGCCAGCCTTTCCATGCCAGTTTCACCGCCATGAAAAGACTGGTCGAGAACAGATGCAGGGGGCCACAGACAGTGACCATTGCGATGGAGATCTCCGTGTGTGCAGAGAAAAGTTTCTGAAACTTTTTAACAAATTGGAAATAAATATTTTTATGTTTAATATTGATGACACATTCTAATAGGGTTTTATTTTACACCCCACCTCCATTATTTTGTATGGGAGGGTGTTGCAGTACCAGTGATTGGCCATGGGTGGTGCTGGACTTACTCCAGCTTTGAGTTGGAGTATATTTATGGCTGTTTTGGGTACCTATAGTAACTATAGAAGTGCAGTTTCTGAATTAGAATTGGCTTATTATTTTGAATGTTGGCCCCTAAAATACTCCCTCTCGCTTAACCCTTAAATTACTCCTCCTTCAACCCCTACTCTTTAGCAGTAAGTATTCCCCATTTTCCAGCCTCTCCCCTGTCCTTCCCATATTTTTTACTAACACGCATACCTATGTGGGCAGAGATTTCAGCACATAAAAGACAGGAGAGGCAGAGCAATAGACCATCACACGTTGGCTGGTGAATAGCACTTTGTAGCATGTTAGTAGTACAATTGTAGTACTAATAAATGTATTGCAGAATGCAGTTTGTGAATAGGCTCTACAGTGCTATCTTGGTCCAAACAACGTTATGCACTTTGGTTTCTCATCGACCAAAGCACAAGTTAGCAACCAGAGAAATTTTCTCTTTATGAGTGCATCGCAGGACTGAGCAGTGGTTATTTCATTGAAAGGGAGAAAAAAGTTCATGGCCTTAGCTGCTGTTGAGATGACTGAAAATGTTTCATCTAGAAAAGAAGCTTCAAATGACAGAACACACATGGAAGTCGGCCCAAGAGGAAATCAAGCTTCCATGAATATTATGAATATGTTCACAAATTCTGATCGGGAACCAGGACAGCTGAAAATGTGCAGCAGCGATAGATCACTGTTTGTGGGTGGATAGATAAAAGTATGTGGCAGGGTAAGGCAATACATGCTAAAATAATGAAACACATTTCCATTATTAACAAATCTGCAGGACAGTCCAGAAAATGTTCTACTCACAAGGGCTGATCCACTCCATTTTCAACACAGTAACATAAAATGTTTTTACAGTTAATCTAAATGACAATAACGTATATAGTCAATGTGTAGCTTGAAACTATTGCATGAATCTGACCCTCCTATAACTACATTGGTCACCGCTGCACTGGGATGTACTTCACGATTCAAGACATGAGACTTTAAAAAGAGATTAAACGTTTTTTGTTTCTCAAATGTATGAAAGAAAATTGACAAATAAAACATACACAATAATGGAAAGAAAAGGATATGCTAAAAAATAAAAGTTGGCATTTTATATTTCTATTTGGTCGCAAGAGTGAGCTATTTGATACATTCGTTGTAGACCTATGAGCAATATTGATATATGATAGGGAAGGCCGGATCTCCTTTGTTTGTATAGTGTTCTGTTCCCCAGGTCTATTCCCCTTATCTTTATTTCACAGGCCCTCTTTTTCTCACAATAAAATTGCTAAAACTTCAGAACCTGAAACCTCCTGTGTATCAGTCTGTTCGGAAGCTCTGCTTCTTGACCTACTGACTCAAGAAATCTGTGGTCTATGAAGTGCAAACTGAGAGCTGCACACCCAGAATTGTAACTGGTTAATAGAGTATGCACACCTCCATGTCTCCTGAGTTGTGCTCTGTTTCTATCAGGCTTGCTGCAATTTCTTGTTTTAACTGTGTTGCAGTATCATTTTGCACCTGATAAAGATGAGCATCTAAAGTGAAATAGTGGTAGGCCAGTTTAAGGAAAAATCCTTGCTTCATCACTTTAGTAGTCTATACTTTCCAGTTCCCAATAGGTAGAAACCAATGTCCCTTTGTTGTGTGTTCAGAGATTTGATAACAGAATTTTTTAATGAAATAAAAGTAAATTGAATGAGTCCTCAGTCTTGCCCCTCCCAACCATCCCAACTTACGCCTGCGGTCTCCTGGCAGCCCTCCTTCTCCTTGAAGTCCCAGACAATGTTGCAGAACAGGGTGGAGATGTACGTTAGTGTTGCTCCACTGCTTTCCCACTAAGGGGATTACAGTTGGAACATGGGACTTGAGGGATCCCCTGCAGAGGTCATGCTCTGTCTCTTACTTGTGGCAGAGTGCCAAGTGTGCTGGCTGACTGAGCAATGAAGCAAGGAAGGCAGAAACTGCCACATACAAAAAAGGAGCCCTTCAACCAGTAAGCAGGTTTCCAAATAGTCCTGGTCATTTCCTCTAGCCTTCAGTCCTGCGGCATTCATGCAGCCTACTTACTTTATGACTCTCCAAGGGACAAAGCATTGCTACAGAGGAAGTCTAGTTTTTTGGTGATCAGCAATGGAGATATATATGTGAACATCCACAATGAGTTGTGTGCTGTTTCCTATACGTTATTGGTACCTCATAGAGTCAACACTTGAAGGATGTTCAACCAAAGCGACCAACAGCTAGCAGAATTTAACCAAAATCCCTTTCTATATAAATTTGTATTTGTGCTGTGTGGTGTGTTTGGTGTAATGTGGTGTATGGTGTGTTGTGTGGTAACATTAAGGGCCATATTTATGGAAGGCTAGCGTTGCCTTAACATCATTCATTTTGATGCTAAAGCGGCTTAACTTAACTCCACATTTATATTTTGACACTAGACCTGTCTAGGTCAAAATATTGAAGTTAGCGCCATTTCTCGGAAGCGCCAACCCACCTTGGGTCAATGAGATGCAAGGTAGGCATTCCCTTCCTAAAGAAGACGCGAGCCCCCCAGAGCCATATTTAACTCCCGATGCTCACACAACGTGCAAGTTGGAGGAAGACCTAAATAATGGCACTAAGCCCACTTAGCACCATTATTCAACGCCTGGTCAGACCAGGCATCAATGTGCAGGCAGGCCAATTTCCTTAGGGAAATACCATGGATTCCACCATGGTGTCCCTATTTTGAGCACATAGATGACCAACCCAAACCCCAGCATCACCCCCACCCACACCACAGGGACATTACAGGTGGAGGGAGCCCATCCCAAGTAAGTTTAGATAAGTAAATATTTTTTACTATCATGTGCCACTGGGGGCCACTTACATGTGGCCACCTGCCTGGCACTGGGTATGTTGAGACACTACTCCCCAGAGGTGCATTGGGGTTGTGGTAAGGACTCCTGTCTATACTTATACAGGAGTCTTTTTTTGGCTGCTTTTTGCCACTAATCTGCCTAGCACCATTTTTTCTACCTCAGTCCAGCCCCGGCTAGCGTCATTTTTCATGATGCTAGCCATTCCTTAGGGCCATCGTGCGTAATTTTATAAAGAAGCTGCACAGGTGACTCTAAAGAATGGCATTAGCTTGCGCAAATTGTTTTGGCGCACAACTGCGCTCGCGTGGTTGTGCTTCATTTATCATAAATATGGGCCTAATTCTGCTAGCCAGGTAAAGCTGCCTAAAGTTAGACCTAAATATGACTTATATGGCCCCTTCTGGTAGAAAGCTCCTCTTCTGCAGAGACAGATAATAGGAGTTTTGAAGAATACTTCAATATTTTGATTTTGTCTAAGGTAGTTAAAACATTTATTAAAAAGCTGTGAACTATGAAATATTGACCAGGGGGTCCCTTAGGCTCAGGGAAGAGGCTGAGCTCTCGGAATAGAAAAGCACACACATCCATACTCAAATTTGGAAGTTTTCTGGAAGCTTCTTTAGTTTCACTATTATAAAGGGCAGGTACAGGGGTAAGCTCATGAGAAAGAGAGCAGCAAACATTAAAAAGTATCAACCTATGCACAGAGTTTTAACAAGTGCAACAGACTTTTTAAATACATGCTTTTGGAAGGGAAGAGTACCCCTTGCCTTAAATAAGAAATGGGAGCTCCATAAACAGGTTTAAACACTGTGAAAAAAACATGTCTGTTAGAGATTACATTTTCCACATTGCCCCAACCCACCCACTGTTTGCACTATCCACAGTGCAACACAGCATATCTTTTTACATTCAACATTTCATCAAATAAAAAACTTTGTGTAATTTACCCTCTACCCCTACACTGTTTATCATCATCGTCATCAGTATCCTGGCCGCACTACAGTCACTGCCCCCGATATACATCCCATTCCCGTTCATCATTGCCGCTGTTAAGCAATGTCCATGGACCGCAGAATGTCCCAGCCACAAGTGCATTGTGGAAGTTTGCATGTTTGCATCGAATTAACATTCAGCAGCCATAGCACACACTGGTCTGGCACTAGGCTCACAGCAGGGTGTTGTTTTGTACATATAAGCTTTGCACCAATCCTATGTTTCTGTAGGTAGTAAACACCTGTATATGTGTTCAATATTCCAGGTCCTTGGGATTGTCCTAAAGAGACCTGACCAGTATGCAAAAGGCCAAAATGCAACAAAACCTTCAGGAGACCAATTCACCATAAAAATTAGGAAATAATCAGGGATCTTATTTTTGGTGCTTGAATGTGCTAGCATGCCTGGTCCTTAGTAAGTAAACTTACAAGAGGACGCGATTAACCTTTTGGATCGCATGGAGTATCCTAGGTATGTAGTAATCGATTACCATCAATATCAATTTAACGTGTCAATAATCAATGAGCAAAACACTAATGATCAATCGATAGGGTCAACATTTCATGAATAACCACAATACTAGTCCAATGATTAATTCAAACTTTATTCGATCAGCTCAGAATTAGTTCAATAATGACCACCAATAACATAATCTAATCAGAACTTGAGAAAACATATGCTCTAATGCTTCAGCATAAGCTAACAAATATTAATATATCGGTATTAATAGCAGAGTTCAGTAATCAGATTCGTCAATCATTTGTCACCGTCAACGTCACCTAAAGGAACCTTACCTAACACAGATTAGCATTTGCATGTGGGACTTCATGCAAAAACAATTTAGAACACAAATTTAGAAAACATCTAGCTAAAAGAAAAATGAATTCAAACAGCGCAGTTGGTACCTAGAAAGAAATGCATAAAAAGCTAACATTCACATTATCATAGCTAGCTATCCACGGAATGGATCAGCAACAAAGTCAGTGTTCGTCTTTAGGTCATCAACCGATCAGCAATGCATCAGGCTCTCAAGAGCATGAGCTCAATGACAGAATCTCGAATTGTGTCTTCTGGCATCAGCATTTCACCCTTCACATCGTCTGAAGTTTTTACCCCTTGTCATGACCTTTTATTACAGTTTTTCAGTGTATCCCCCTAATTCCTAATTGGTCAGTCAATCACCAGTTATTACCCTAACCAATAATAATAATTTTACAAATCAATGAATTCTAATATTACGATGTTCTCAGTTCATTGATTGGTTCACTTTCCTCATCATCCGGCTCATCAAGTATCGAAAATGTTGCATCTTGTTCTCCAGTCGGTGCTTCTATTGTTCAAGTCCTGGGAAAGTACATCGAGTCTATCTTACACCAGAATTGTTACATGTCTAGTTCCATTGTCTCCTGTCCGTCGGTACATAGCGGAAAATTCTAGCTAAACAGATTTTATTAACATACGCGGTTCATGGTCAGTTCAAAGCACAGCTTCTCTTTAGTGCTAGTAATTCAGCTTCAGCGTGAGGCCTGACAAAACTAGGCCACATTTTCGGCTAAGTTAACTCTACAATATAATGCAAAACACACGTTATACATCTCAATATGGCATATTACTACATTATTATTACAATCTTTTTCATTATTTCACGCATTTTCAATCATTTTAGTACAAGTTCGTATAAGGTGGCTGTCACTCTCCGTGGGCACATTTTCAAACGTGCACATTACTTTCTCTACATTAAATTTTTCTAACAACTTCTTGTTAATCAAAAGGCATAAACATTCATTAATAATTTAATTAATTAAATTAAACGCCTCTTTTGTGTATATGTGTATTAACAGTTTTTGCTGCACTGTCTTGTTTTGAAACAACATTTATACAATCATGAATACAAATCATGTTTATACGTATGCATCTTAAAGTTAGTTTCCATGCATGCAGTAAAATTTCATATTTATTTCATAAACAAAAAATTGTTCCACTGTGTTGCAATTATTTTTGTAGCTATTGTTATTACCCTGAGAGAGACCCCTTTTTAGGTCTCCCTATCAACTAAGATTTTCAGATCGGGCTTTGCATTAAAAAAAAGGCCTCCTTGAGGCAGGAGCAAAGTTGGAGAAAAAAATCTATTTCCCACATTACAGGTGTACTGTATAGGACCGGAAAATCCAATGTCTGTAATAGGTTAAAATTGTCTAGACATAGGATTTTATACTGGAAGGGTACACTTCCAATACAAAACACATGCTAGAAATCACAAACACACACCAAGGCGTATATATGGAGATAGATTGCTTATTGTGCACCAGCACCAGGAAGGAGAGCAGCAGCAGGCCATATTTAGTAAATATGGCTCTGCACTGCTTACCCCCTTTATGTACAATGCAATGCAGCAACATTGGAGGTCAGGGTGCTAAAACGCATGCAGAAAATAGATCCCTCGGGTCTGATCTCCCAGTCAGATAAAGAAGTATGAGATATAATCTCACATCACTTGATTTTTTATGTTATGTATTTTAAGCAATTCTAAGGCTTTATGAATGACTTTACTGAGCTAGTTTCAAAAAGATTTGTAAGTCAAGCGTATCAATGATACCACATAGAAAGGAATGCAACATGGTCTTCCACTCAATTTCATTGTTCAACCTCTAGTTATCTCTGGGCATTCTAAAGGCCCATTTTTGTTCAAGGATGTCCAGTGGATGTTGTACTGATGTGATATCCTTATTTGGGGTGATTTTCTCAAGAGGTATCCTTGACGACTCTTCATTTTTTGTGTCGTTATAAAATGTAATTAATGTTGTGGTTAAGTGTGTGCATTTTCATGGGCGTAGCTTCGGGGAGTGTTTGGGGTGCTACACTCCCTAATAAATGTACTTCGTGATAAATAGTTGGGTACAGGTGCTTTCAGTTGGGTATGGTGAGTTGTCTGTCCGATTTCACCAGGACGTTTTACACATACAGACAGAAACACCTGCACACTCTCTCCCTCTCTATGTTTGGAAAGACTTAAAAAAGTGTTGGTTATTTCACAAAAATGAAGTGCTTTCTCACACTTAGGGGCACATGTACGTACAATTTTTCATGTTGCAAAATAGGTTTGCGAGTCGCAATTAGGAAGTGGCGTTACCTTCCTAATTGTGAGTCGCATGCGATGTAGGATTGTTTTGTGATCGTGAATGCGGTCACAAAAAATCGCAGTTAGCACCAGTTTCAAACTGGTGGTAACCCATTTCCCCTTTGTAAATGGCAGTGAAAATATTTTTTCACAGCAGGCGGTGGTCCCACGCACCACTGCCTGCTCTGAAAAAATGAAAAGAAAACTTTTCATTTTTGTTTTTGAAATGCACCTCATTTTCCTTTAAGGAAAACGGGCTGCATTTTAAAAAAACAGCTTTATTTAAAAGCAGTTACAGACATGGTGGTCTGCTGTCTCCACAAATTGCGACCTACCTCATGAATATTCATGAGGTAGGTCATTTGCAACCCCATTGGGAATCGCAAACAGTGTAAAGTACACTGTTGTAAATCCAGTTTTGCGACTCGCAAATTGCGAGTTGCAAAACCGGATCTTTGTTCATGTGGCCCTTAGTACCCCTGCCAATCTGCATTCCTGTCCTTTCCCACTGCCCCTTAATCTCCTCTTGTGCGCCCTGCTTGTCGAATAATGTATTTGAACAGTATGTGCTAGTCTGATTGTTGGGAAAGCTCACATCCCAAAACCTTAATGACCAAGCTACATCCCTGTGTATCTTATAAGGATTTTGTGTATCAAGATACAAATTTTAACTGATCTAATGATCATTCATATATACTGCTATCACAAATGGCATAGGCACAACACTCATTAAGAGTATAGCTGTAGGTTAACAGACTCCTTACAGACAGAGAAGGGGTACCAATTGTATTACCGTATTGTCTTTTTGCCCTCAAGAAAGTGTGTGACCCTTGCTGGGCAATATCTGGCACAGCAACATGTCTGGACCATAGTATCATATGAGCTTATATTTTGCACTACTTTGCCTCAAGGGGGCATTAAATGTGTGTAGATGGTCATTCCCATACAACTACCCATGGGTTTTGACAGAGATCCCCACCTACTAATAGTCATAGACAGGAATTTGTGCCAAAACCTTACTCCTCTTTGAGACAGCAATTTGAAGAGCAAATGTTTACATTTATTCTTATTTTTCCAACTTTGGATGTGTACTGCATTTTACTACAAACATACAAAGTAGAAAATGTTTCCTTCCAGTACAAAGCCTATGCTTTAGAAAACTCACACACTCATGCACTATGACTTAAGGGTGTATGCATTGACGGATGATGGCCAAAGGTGCGCTACCTCCTGCGGGAGACAAAAAATGCACCCTATCATACAAGATGCGGTGCATTTATTTTTCTCTCTCTCTTTGTCACATGGCAGCCCAGCAACTTTGGTTGTAGCACTTTCTTATGACATGTATTACTAATTCAGGGGCTTTATCGTCTCCAAGCATGAGAGGTTGATGACTATTGGTTAGAAACATGCCAGGCTGATGTAAGGCTAGAGAGATCAGCTGAGAAAAGTATAGCATAATGACTTGGCCAGCCCAATGAGATGGGAAATGTGAGTTTAATCAACACCTCGGATTAAAAAAATTTGTTCAATATCTATTCTACAATACAGGTAGCTTGATTAACCATTTGATGAATTCTTAGGATGGTAATACAGTATAGTGTAAACACTCAGCAACGCCTGGGAGAGGAACATAATTGATTCAAATATTTATGTCCCCAAGCACAACGAAATTAGAAGAATTACTCAAACTTGGGGCTATAGGATTGGCTAACTCTTGACCAAGTGAGTACATGACCCAAATGCTCAATTTAGTAGAAGCCCTAACAAAGTACCAGAGTTGTCTATGAAGTTTTTAGAATAGAAATAAAGAATCTGTTAAACAAAATGGTTCATTCATTAAGATAGAAATTGTTAGTAAGGTTTTATGAATAATGTCTAAGCCACCCCCCTCCTTTATCTGGAAGGTCATATACTGAGGGAATTGCAACAGCCAATTTAGGATTTAATTCCTCAAGCAACCAGTGCTCTGGAATAAGCAGCACATCCACTTTATGAGGAGAAATATTGCTCTAATTCATCTGCGCTGCGACTGAACAGAAATTCAACAGGAAGCAGCTCAATGAATTTACACAGTCCTGGTCAGTAGGTCCGCCATGGTTCATAGAACTACCTAAAGAATTAATAAAACAATTAACAAACTGAACTAGATGTTCCTCCTCAAACGTTTTACATATAGTGTGGGGCATATTTCGAACTTCCAGCAAAGCATTTCTGGAGTAGAATTTACAGGGCAGCTAAAGCACATAGTTCATGGTACTCAGTGCATCCGAAGCACAGACGCGATTGCCATTGGTGTACTTTTGGTGCACCACTAGTGCAACTGCTGCACAGAAATGTAAAATCGCCATCTATGTATATAGTGTTCTGTACATCTCTAGATTGCTGTATTTTAGTTCCTAAGCACCTCCTTCCAAGATGGCAGCTGAACCGAGATCAGTGTAAAAAGACCATATATTGAAAAAATGGTGGTGGGCTATAGAACTATAACCTCTTAACTACCAGCCACTAACAGAAAACCACCAAGAAAACACGACCTAGCTAAAACCATGTTTTCAGAACATACAATAGCATAAAATACACAGTTCACAAACACACACACTCCCAATAGATTGATGAATCTAGAGGTTCCCTCAAACAGATGTCAGGCTGAGAAAAATATCAGTGGTAAAGTGGAAGTACAATCAATGCTTTCACTTATGTTGCTTATTTTTATTCATTCCCCACATATTTTCATTTTTGATTTTTGTATTCAATATTGTCTGGAAGTCTGATATGGAACATGTTTGCTATTGACTGTTTTGAAGCATCCTTAACTGACCTTGAACTAAGAACGTAAGTGTTTGAAGCAGTGATGATTGATGTTTTGTGGTAGAATTGAAGATACCAGTTTTCGTGATGCCCTCATGAATGGGCTTGTACTGTTATGAATTTTGTGAGAAATCATTATTGTTATTGAACATATCTTGAATTAGTTGTTTAGCAGCCTTAGGACCTTGGACTTCTGTCATACTCCCTAAATGCCTAGGCTTAAAAGCCATACTTCATCAAAACATACAAGGGCCTCTGTACATTACAATATCGAGCTGCAGACCAGGCAGAAAAACCATGCACAAAAGGACACATTATGCATGCACATAAATTAATATATCAATCAATCTACAATAATTCACATTGGAGCCAAATATTATATTATTCAAATTATATCACAACCCATATGGTTGTTACTTCTAATTGCTATTTAATGTTTACAGACACCGCATTTCCTAAAATGAACCCCTTTGCTGCCAGGCCTTTTCCCCTCAGGTGCCAGGTCTTTTTTTGGCTCTTTGGGGCGGTTCGCGCTTAGGCCCTCATAACTTTTTGTCCACATAAGCTATCCACCCCAAATTTGCATCCTTTTTTCCAACATCCTAGGGATTCTAGAGGTACCCAGACTTTGTATGTTCCCCTGAAGGCGACCAAGAAATTAGCTAAAATACAGTGAAAATGTAGTTTTTTCACAAAAATGGGAAAAAAGGGCTGCAGAAGAAGGCTTGTGTTTTTTCCCCTGAAAATAGCATCAACAAAAGGTTTGTGGTGCTAAAATCACCAGCTTCCCAGCTTTCAGGAACAGGCAGACGTGAATCAGAAAACCCAATTTTTCAACACAATTTTGGCATTTTACTAGGACATACCCCATTTTAACTATTTTTTGTGCTTTCAGCCTCCTTCCAGTTACCAACAGAAATGGGTGTGAAACCAATCCTGGAGCCCAGAAAGCTAAACATTTCTGAAAAGTAGGCAAAATTATGAATTCAGCAAGGGGTAATTTGTGAATCCTACAAGGTTTTCCTACAGAAAATAACAGCTGAAATAAAAACAAAATTGAAATTGAGGTGAAAAAAACAGCCATTTTTTTCAACGTTTTACTCTGTAACTTTTTCCTGCAATGTCAGATTTTTTAAAGCAATATACCGTTATGTCTGCTGGACTCTTCTGGTTGTGAGGACATATAGAGCCTGTAGGTTCATCAAGAACCCTAGGTACCCAGAGCCAATACACCTTGTAATGGGTTTTTTCGTTCTATACTGGGTATACAGCAATTCATTTGCTGAAACATAAAGAGTGAAAAATAGGTATCAAGAAAACCTTTATATTTCCAAAATGGGCTCAGGATAAGGTGTTGAGAAGCAGTGGTTATTTGCACATCTCTAAACTCAGGGGTACCCATACTAGCATGTGAATTACAGGACATTTCACAAATAGACTTTACAATGTCTTACATTTGGAAGGACATTTTTTAGAAAAAGACAAGGGGCAATAACACTTGTTTTACTATTCTGTGTTCCCCCAAGTCTCCTGATAAAAAATGGTACCTCACTTGCTTGGGTAGGGCTAATGCTTGTTACAGGAAACACAACATGGACACATCCCATTTTTACATTGAAATCTGACGTATTTTTTGCAAAGTGCCTAGCTGTAAACTTTGGCCTTTAGCTCAGCCAGCACCTAGGAAAACCTACCAAACCTGCACATTTTTTTAAACGAGACACCTTGGGGATTCCAAGATGGGGTGGCTTGTGGGGCTCTCACCAGGTTCTGTTACCCAGAATACTTTGCAAACCTCAAAATTTGGCCAAAAAAATACTTTTTCCTCACATTTCGGGGGGCAGCAATGGCCTAAAAGTAAATTTGCCCCCAAGGGAGTGACCCTTGCCTAAGGGGTCCCTCCCCACATACATAAAACAAAAAGAAAAGATCCCTGGTGTTTAGCAGTTTCTGCCCCCCCAGGGCAGATCAGCCTAAGTATAATATGCCGATCTGCCCCTAAGGGGGGCAGAAATGGCCTAAAAATAAATTGCCCCCCCGGGGGAGCAGCCCTTGCCCTAGGGGCCGCTCTCCTTATGATATAAACAAAAACAAAACAAATTCCCTGGTGTCTAGTGGTTTCTGCCCCCCTTGGGGGCAGATAGGCCTAATAAAAATAGGCGGATCTGCCCCAAGGGGGGCAGAAATGGCCTAAAAGTACATTTGCCCCCAAGGGAGGGATCCTTGCCTAAGGGGTCGCTCCGCACATACATAAAACAAAAAACAAACAAAAAAAAAGATCCCTGGTGTCTAGCGGTTTCTGTCCCCCCTGGGGACAGATCAGTCTAATTACAATAGGCCGATCTGCTCCCAGGGGGAGCAGAAGTGGCCTAAAAATAAATTGCCCCCCTGAGGAGCAGACCTCACCCAAGGGCCATCTCCCCTTACGATATAAACCAAAAAAAAATCCTTGGTGACCAGTGGCATTTCTGCTGCCTGATCGCTTCCAGCACGGTGCGGGCAGCCTCGGATGAGGTCAGCCTGCGATTGCGCGCTGACGTCATCAGACACCACTGGGGGCCAGTGGGAGGGTGGGGGTAGGAGGGGAAGCGATTCCTCTTCCATCCCTGCCCAGGGAGGGGTAGCGCTTCCCCCGTGGGACCCTAGCTGGACGTAACCCGAGCAGTGCTGCCCAGGACTTAACCGCTATGTCCAGGGCAACCGAGGGGTTAAACATGCATCTCATACATTTCATACATGTTTTCAAATTATGCTGTATCTTCATAATCAATGGAACACATGATAAAGCAGCATTTTAAATTCCCACCCCCTACATAAAAATCAGATCACACTCATCAAACCATTCAACATCCATACACCATATATACTTCACACAAATCTCTAAAAACATACACTTGGAGCAAACGCAGGTCCCTTAGAGCCACAAAAACATTGATAGTCCAGCTATTCACATCAAAGCCTATTATATCCAGGCAGATCAATATTTGATACACTTAGTTTGTTTGTTTATTGCAAATAGTATGATTATCGCAAACAGCACATAATACTTACATACGTATAGTAACATTCTCCATGATATATATACATAGTGTAGTATTTAAGAACAATTCCTGAAACCACTATTAGGCCATATTTCACTTGCTGTGATCTTCCCGCGCCTCTAACCAGCACCGACGTGCATTTCAGTAAAAACCTACCTTCTTCAGGGCGCAGGCTTAAAAGCCATACTCTACAGCAGTCCCTCATACCTAGGTGATTTGCACACCATTCCAGTTAGCTCAGTGTTTCCAAATTCAGGGTAACCTCTGCCGTAAAATAACTAGGGATGGGGGAAACTGGTATAATTCTCTTTAACATAATTACTAATAATTACCACAAAATTACTTGTAATTATGCATTATTGTGTGACAAGCGGAATCCAGCATTTAATGCTATTTTCTGCAAAGCCCATCCTCCTATCTAAAATGGGCCAGAGGCTGCATTTTTCACTAAGAAAATAGCACTAAAGGCCACAGAACATGAATAGCAATAGCCATCAGGCCCTTGCCCCCTCTTAATTAATTCTTCCTGTGCCCTTGTGGCAGGATGTTTGCCTCACATTACTCGTAATTACTGAAGCTGGTGTAATTGCACAATTTCAGTAATTTCACTTCACAAGAGTAATTCATAATTACTGAAATTGCTCTGATTACTCCACCCTAATTAAAATTTATCTCAGTCCTAAAATTATCCCTGCTCCAGGCCTGCTGCCCCCACCTGAAATCCCCACACATTGATGAAATGAAAACAACCCTTGCTTCTCACTTTCAGAAAGCACCTCAAAACTCACCTTTTCACCATTTCCTGAACAAATCCTCATTCATCCTAACTGACTATCCCTGTGACACGAAAGGCATTAATGCTACTGTCAATGTTTCTGACTGTTAACGATTCATGAGGTTACATCTTTTAGGTATAACCAAGACAGCATAACGTTATTACCATAAATATTAGCTACTATGCTCCTATTTTATGTCAGTGACTGTGAGCAATTTGTGCGAGTATTGTTGTATGTATCCATCATGTATTGTACCTTATGCTTCAGGTACAGTATTTAACAATAATAAATAAATAAAAAAGTAGGAGAGACAGACCTAGCTTTATGACACGTTTTTGGGAATTTTTGCAGCACAGCTTGACCTCATTCTGGATAAAGTCATGTGTATGGATTTCCCTGTTTGATGCCTCTGAATGAGTCATTCCTAGGCTGTGCAGCTTTGGTGGGATTGTCCTTGATGAATACTCATTTGTCAGAGGCCAGAGGGAGGTCTGAGTGTTTTTCTCTCTTATGTTTGTTCACTTGGTGTAGGCATTAGCATTTGGCCTCTAGAAGCGCCTATTAATGTCTGGTTAATATGAGTAGCATGGGAATGTGTTTGTTGGTACAACCAGGAGCTCTCTGATACAAAAAGCAGAACATAGTTCCTTGATTGTTAATCATATTTACAACTTATTTTGTGACAGGCTTGCCTATTTGACTCCCACATGCGATGTGTTGAGAACATAAGCCTCATATCTTGGATATTTTTGCAAATTCCAGTTCTGAACTGTAAGTTCTTCTCATTCATAACACTTCCCCACATCAGATTGCTCTGATCTGGGATTTTGAGTGCAACCTATGAGTATACAAGATAGAACTGCAAGACTATCTTTGCAATACATTTTACTGTGCACTTTGTTATAACTTACATACAGTTGTATGTCAAAAAAGTTGATATTATGGAGAATGCAGTGTATTGTAAAGCTCATATTTGTAGTTATTTTGATGAAAAAGAGAAAATGTTTGCTCATTAGTACCTTTCCAGGTTAAAAACAATGTGGTGTGTGGGCCCCAAATCAGCACTCCCTCAAACCAGCCTATAGAAAGGCAGGGTTACAAAGGAGCACTACTGCAAACCATCTCCATTCCACATTTATTTGGACTCATTTTCCATAAAAAAGAAATAGAATGTTAAAGAGTATGACGTCTATCTTAGAGCATGGAGGTTTGTGCCATATAATTAGCTGGTTTCTTGTCGGTTTGCGGGAGGGAAGGGCTCTAGGAACTGCTCCAAATAACTCTTGGTGCATCACCGAGGTCTTACAGTTGAACACACAATTGACATGACTAACCCTTTCTCCTAAGCCCAGTAACCTAAACCACTACTATCTGTGTCAAAGATTCCCAAAGCACCTCTCTCATTTGCAAAACAGAGTTTTCAGTGAACTATAGCTAGTCTCTCCTCCCGTCCTTCTGGAAAGTACAATAGAGGCTGTAACTCTAGAGAGATAGTTAACAGATTCCCAAAGGAAAAGCGTACAAGTTTCAGGCCTTTTGCTCAAATCTTCTCACAATGCATAACCTGACAAGAGTGTTAAACAATGGCCCTACCATATCCAAGCGAGAGGCTAAACAAACAGAAGTCAAGCAAAATTTGGACTTAAAAGTGATAGAACTGTTGTCTAGTGACTGCTGTTCCCCTATATGCTCATCCCCAAACCAGATAGAACAATGGGCTTTACATTGACTTCAGAGCTATGAATATAATATCAAAGTTTGACAACTACCTAGGGTGAATTAGCTGAATAGAAGAGTTAGGTGTGTTCCAGTGTATCTCTCCCATAGATCTCACTAAGGGATATTAGAAGATTCTTTTATGTTTGGAGGATAAGGAAAAGACCATTTTTACAACTCATTATGGTTGATTCCACTTTATCATCCTTCCGTTCAGCTTTCATGGTGCCCCTACCACTTTTAAAAAGATGATGAACTGCACTCTTGAGCCGCACCAGAAATATGCCTCTGCATATCTAGATGATATAGTTATTTTTTAAAACACCTGTATGCCATACTGCCTGCACTGGAAGGTGCTGGGCTCCACATCAATGCACAAAAATGCTAATTGCGGCATGCCAAGTTCAAATACCTCTGATATCTCCAATGAACTGGAATGATAGAACTTCAAGAGGAGAAAGTATAAGTCTTAATTTCTGTACCTTTCACAAGGCACAAAAAAGGTATGCAAACTTTCTTGGGCTTCTTGGTGTATTACCAAAGATTTATCCGTAACGGTTCTAAAGTTTCTGCTCCCCTTACAGATATATTTTAAAAAAGCACTAATAAGAACTTCATACAACCCTTGGAATAAGCACTCTGGGCATTAAAGAGAAAATATTGAGAACTGCATCTGAGCTAATACAATATTTCCATCTCCCAACTTTAAAGTAATCTTTATGCTACCAACAGATGCTTCTGATATTGGCTTTGAAGCTATCATGTCTCAAATGGGTAATAGCAACGAAGAGCCTGTCTTATTTATTGCTTATTTAATGGCAGGATGGTATTTCCCTGCAAACACAAATATGCAGTTATAGAGAAGAAATGTCTAGCCATGAAGTGACCAGTTGAGAAATTATGATATTACCTGGAAGCCCTGGAGTTTCATCTTACATATGGATTAGGCACCTCTCACTTGTAAGAGTTGCAACAAAGGCAATAATCCCACAATTTTGAGATTGTCTTTAGCCCTGCAACCATACTAATTTTGGGTATGAGAAAGAAGGGGAAAGGAAATGAAAGGAAAGGAAAGGAAAGGAAAGGAAAAGAAAGGAAAGGAAAGGAAAGGAAAGGAAAGGAAAGAAAAGGAATAAGGTAATGTAAAATTCCCCTCTAGATATCCCACTAACTATCCAAACAGGAAAATCAAAAGGGGAGAACTGTCACAGGGTCAAGGGTGAGATGGAAGACTTACCAGTTGCCATCAGCTACCCAATCCCATTCCACACTTCTGTTTTATCTACAGTGTACAAACCCGGAAAAGAAAGCAGAGGTGCTTGAAGAGCTCCGGGCCATGGAGTCTAGAACAAGGTAGGAGTGCTGGCAGATTGTGTCCCAGATCATGCAAAAGGACAGGAACCGGTTGTTCCCCGGGGAAGACGAACTGAACAGAGAGCTAAGGCACCAGCAAAGCAGTGAAGGAAGGGAGTTTCCACCTCTTGCCACAGCACCTCCAACTGGCTCCAAGAACCACAGAGATGGCCAGCTCCTGCCATGATTCAGTAGGGGTGTGGCTCGCACAGTGTGGTTGGCATATACTGGAGTGGTGTGACAGAAAGGACTACAACAGCAACATCTATAAACTGACTTATAGTGTAATTGACTGCACCCTAACCACTGTATTTTCCACAATGGGTGAAAGGGTTTTCTGAACCATATATTGTTCAGTTTCATTTTCATATAGTTACGGGCCCCTTATGGTCCTTTCCTTTTCACTTCTGTATTCCTGATTACTTTGTACAGTGAATGACTGGTGTTGGAGTGTGATTTTTAAAATCAATATTAACATGAAAAGCTTGCAAAATAATGTATAATAAAGCCGCATAGAAAATGTGTTAATACAGTACTAATATACGCGTTTGAAATGTGCCCACAGGGAGTGGCCACCACTGTATACGATGATTAATGAAACTGACAAATGATGAATTAAATATTGTACTAATGTATGATTTTGTATTAGCGTTAAGAGTTATGTATTAGGGTTTTGCTAAATTAATTACTAGGCGTTAGTTAGCAAGGGTCTGGGCCTAGCTGCCTGGTCTCATATTAACTGTGTTTTCTAACGTTCAATGTGCTGCTTTCCTGAAGGACACGAGCTGTACTTTTCCAGAAGCTAAAAAGATGTGTGTGTAGCTGTAGTAAATTCTTTCTCATGAGACCCGACTTGCTCAAGGAGACATTCTTGCTGATTACAAACGTGTAATTTGCAACAGGTACAAGGTCGCCTAAACCAAAGGAAGACAATGGAACTACTGACTGGAGTGACTAGTGTAACTTTTCCTACCTTACATTCTACCCGTTGAAGACGTCAATCAGAGGAGCCAATAAACTGCATAAGAACTGTCTGAGGTGAAAATTCTAGTAAGGTGAGCGACAGATTATTGGACAGAGATAACAATCCACCAAATATTGCCCAATTGGAAATTAGAGACTTGTTCGACAAGTTTAATATAACAGCGTGACACAAGAAGAAATCAGCCATTACTCGCCTTTACCCTTCCACTCTTGAAGCCTTTATTCTTCTTAGCTATCCTGAGAGACTTTGTCCTTGGCTGTTTGATGCCCTAAACCATCCTCGCCGTACCCCTTGCCTGATTTGCACTTCTCCTCCTTATGAGGGAAGGGCCTTTGCTATACCTTGCTGAGCCTTACCTGCTTAGCCTAGCTGATGGCAAATCGACTGCTGTCCTGAGGACGAAGACTGTCACTGTATGCCGCCCTATTTGGATGGGTAACTATCTGATGATGAATTGTAATTGTCTGTTTGCCTTTTCTTTCTAGGTACCAATTGCTCCTTTGACAGAGGCCATAGTTAGATGTTTTCTAAATTCATGTTACTAAATTGTTTTGCATGAAGCCCAACATGCTGATGCTAATTAGAGGTTAGTTAAGGAGTTCACCAAAATCGGGGCAAATAGGCAAATGACTGAATCCTTGCTTTGTTGAATAATGTACTAATAATACTTTGCTAAAGTTTAATTCATGTTGACTTTGTGTTTTGTGCTAATGTTCATGATCTTTGCATTGATAAAATCTTATTCCAGTTGCCATATTGTAGTCTTGTTGATGTGCTTGTTGGTATTGAGACTAATGAATATGCTAGTAGGTTGTAACTAATAGGGAATACATATACAAAATCTTACTAGATTTGTGTGGTTATTCATGGCCGAAAGGTCATGGTGTGTTCCATTCTTATTAACTGTGAATGATGAGTGTTATTGATTAAGTTGTTGTGAATATTGATTTGGTTATTGATCTGTCGGTTGGGATGTTAAATAGATATCTCGTCCTGAGGAGTCTCCAATCTGGATCAAAAGATTCATTGGCCTAAAATGAGTCCCATTGTAGGTAAATTATCAAAGCTGGGACTGCCTAAAAACAAAGCCTCATATTTTGGTTATCAAAGGACTAAAGTGGTGAAGGAGTAATCCTTGGTGTAATTCTCCCACTATTTTTTTTCCCCTCCTATTTTTCAGTTTGAAAAAAAGGCAGAGAAGAAGATGGATAAAAGAGTTCAGAAGGTCCACAGAAGAGAAAAAAGCTGGTACTTACATATAAATTGAAAACTTTCCTGTTCACACCCCTTTTTTCACAGAGGGCCTCTGAACTGAGGATCCACTGCACCTGGGAAGGCAAGCAAGAGTGCTGTGGCCCTCCCTTGCTTCTAAAGGATTTATATTCCAAAGACTGACAATCTGCTTTACACATTATAATTTCATTTAAACCATTGCTTTCACTTCAATAAATTGTGAAAGGAAGACGCCTAACCTGTGTGCCTCAATTAAGTTCCTCATGGCCCTAAGTAATCTTAACCCTGCACATACAATACAAAGTGATAACCAAATACACAATAGACTGTATTACAAAGAGATATCTTGCAATTGCATTCTGCACGTTTATATCTTGTTCCCAAAATTCCAAATCAAAGCAATCCCACATGAAGAAATGCTATGAGTTAGAAGAAATTATAGCTCAAATCTGGAATTTGTAAAAAAATTTATTCAAGATATGAGGCTTTTGTTTGCAGCATGCCATTATGATAATGACATGATTTAATCCATGAGTAAGAAAGTACTACCTCTTGATAGGACCATGATGCTGATTCCTAAATGAAGAGAAACAATAAAAGTGAAAGTATGTGTGAATTCATCTCAATTTAAGGTATCAACATTGAGATTTTCAGTAAGAATCTCCACAGGCACTGGAGGATCCTTACAGGACATGATTCTAGAAGTAACTGGATCTCTTCTCACCCCAGTGTTACTTTCAGGAGGGTAGGACAATTAGGAACATGATCAACCCTAGCTCCCCAGCAACCCTCTTAAAGATGCACAGACCATTTGGTTACATACTCACAAAAAGGATTTTTTTTAATGGGGGATGTCTAATATGTGCAAATGTTCATTGGGCGGTTCAAAAAGCGTTTAGTATAATTCTAACCCTGAATACAAAATTGACGAATTCCAGGTATGTAACTAAAAATTTGCCACATAAGTGCAGGTTTGCACACGTGAAAAGATAAGTGGGCAGCACTGTCAGGTCACTCGAAGAAAGGATAAATGAGAACTTCAGAGCTATTCATGGTCATTACATATCCAATAGCCATGCATTTCCTAACATGCCCACCACAAGCAATATTGTATGCAATTTTCTTGGGATTCAGTATGTACCTATTGATGCAAGGAATGGAAACAGGGAACTCAAACTTTGGTGTGCAGAGACTCTTTGGATAATGAGATTGAGAGCAGTAGAAGATGGCCTCAAAATTGACCATAAGCTACAATACTTTTTAGGTGGCTATATTACTTCAGTCAACCATATACGGTTACCTATGTTGCTTAATAGCTGGAAATCTATGATAAGCATTATGTTCAGACTTTGATGTACATACAATTAAGTTTTCATAATGTTAGGAAAATTGCCCTGTCCACTATTGCAAATATATGCAATATTGTGATGGTTGTATGCTCTGTTTTAATGACCGTATCAATTCAAAATTATTGTAATGTCTTGATTCCATGTTGACTTCTGTATACAATACTTAGATCTTTTGTTTCATGAGCTATTCTGTTACTCCTTTCCTCCGAGGAGATCACATCTCAGTATCCACTGGGGTTTGCAGACTCATTTCTGTCTTTTTCCTCACTGATTCTGTGTTAATATACATTTGTTACAGTAGGAACAGATGGGTTGAACAATTGCTCTCATCTGATCGTCCTTCCCTCTTTGACATTGTTGTGACAAATTTTCAGGATAAGATATACAGTTAGTAGTATGCTTAATATCCTTTCAATATGATTACAATAGCCAGCTCAATTTCCAATATGGCTGGCGTTCTAACTCCGCTCTGGTCAGGATCACAAGTCTTTTTTCAATTTTAATCTATTTAAGAATGGACTGTCATGGCACCCATGACACATGACGACTTCAGACACAACATGAAAGGGTGTACTTATATGGTATGGGAGCACACTCCCTACGTGAGTACAATTACAATGCCTGTTGTCTGTCCCTGTTTCTGTTCATGATGGACATTGTTTTTCACAGGAAAAATGATGATAACCAACTGTGTTATCATGTTGTTTATTTGTTTCTGCTATGTGGACTTTAACTGTGATGTTATCCCTGTTGCTCATGAGTCATGATACATAAGTGTGTGTATCCACGCAATTTAACAACTTGTAATTATTGCAGTGATTTTTATGTGAGCTCCCACTATGTCATCCTAGATGAACTGCTTACTTGGTGTAGCTGGGACAATGGCTTTTGGTATTTAAAAAATACTTAATTGATAGTTCCTACACCTACGGTTTCTTAACAGGTGAACGCACATTCTGGCTGATATTGAGGGCCTGACATTTATGGGGTGCCTGGCCTTCATAGTTTTAGCTCTATTGCAATGTTTTAAACTCTAGGTGAGTCCATGCCACATCATTCCTCACAATATTCTCCTTTTTCTTGCAACCCCTCCCACGTGGCTACAGTAGGCTCACCTGAACTCGTGAATCAGTTTGTGCCTTATGAGTTATTTCAGAGTTTGACAATGCATTCTTTCACATAGCAGTGTTGTGTATGTTGTTTTGGGAGTTGTTGGACCTGGTTCTTTTGGCAGGTTTATCCCCTGACTTTTGGCCTTCTTCCTCCTATTTTTTCTGCCCTCTCGCTGTTGACGCTAGGATTCTGAGAACTTTATCACTGTTCTCCCTTCTATAGTTGGTATGATTGGCTTGTACCTAGTTGACATATTTAATTTACCTATAAGTACCTTGTACAGTGGTATCTCTATATCCAGGGCCTGTAAATTAAATGCTAGTAGTGGGCCTGCAGCGCTGCTGCGCCACCCACTGAAGTAGCCTTTCAAACCTGTCTCAGGCCTGCTAGCACAGGGCCTGGAATCTAAATGTACTTTCCAGGCCTAGAACTCCCCTTTTACTACATGTAAGTCACCCCTAAGGCAGGCCCTAGTTAGCCCTATGGGCAGGGTGCTATGTATGTAGAAGGCAGGACATGAGCCTAGTAGCGTGGCCTGTTGTTATAAGCATAAGATTAGTCAAGAAAAAGGAAAAATTACCAGCACAATGGTTCCACTAAATGACTTGTAAATAGTGTATTATGTTTATGTTGTAATAAGAATTGGAATAAATTAGTTGTTATCTTTGTAATATGATCGATGTAATGGTATGCTCCAGCCTACCTTAGAATGTTGACATTGGGCCAGCTTGGAGTTAGCCTTAGAATGTTGGTGGCTGATGAGGCATTGTTCTGTGAGGAGTCTTCTAATAAACAGGCTATTCCACTTGCTCTGTGAGCCTTCACAGATTCAATTACTACAGAAATCTTTGGCGACAAAGGTGGGATACATTCAGAAGAGGCTGTGCAGGGGCAGCTGGACTCCTCACCCCTGGGCTTGTGTGAACTATTGCTGTCTACGCTGGCCAGTCAACTTGATTGTGGTGCTTGTGCAGTGAGAGCTCCGGTAAAGACGACAAGCATTCCTTGGCTTTGAGGTTGGCACAGCGTGCTGAATAGATGTGCCGTTCTTTCATTAATCCATCGTTGGTGTGGCATGTAGTGTCAATCAGTCTCCCTGATTCCTGCTGGTGCGGCGCAGTGTGTTACCTGTGCTCCGTATACCAGGGAGCATAGCTGCTGGAAGCGGTGCGGCGGAGATCACAGGAGTTTCCTGACGGCGGCTCCTTCAACCCTTGGGTTCCTGTGCGGCGACGACGGCAGGGTGACGCATGAGGGAGGAGCGGTCCCTGGCAGAGTTCCACTGGAACGGCAGCTCATTTGACAGCCTGCTTCCTGGTGGGTTCAGCAGCGGTGACGCCGTAAATAGGAGGTGGTCCCTGGGCGGAGTTGGAGTGCTAACGCGCCCCAGGGATTGTAGGTGGCCCTTTCGTTCCTATTAGGACGAAGGCAGAAGTGATGCCGTGAGGAGGAGGCGGCCCCTGGGAGGATTGAAGTTGCAACATGCCCCCAGGGATTTCAGGCATCAAGGGAGCGTGTTTCCTTTTAATATCGGTGGTCGGTTGAAGACCACTCTAGTACACACGAGTGTGGGATAAGCCTCCATATTACTCAGGTTGGACAATTGACTCTTCTGGTTGCATATACGGCTGTGAAGAGTATTTGAACCAATATCAGAATGATATATTTTGTGAGGGCACTAGTGTGAGAGGTTTTGTTGAGTTGGAATCCAGTGTAGATTACTGTATGATTCAGTTACTCAACAATTGCGGTGGAAAAGTGCTGCAAGTTAATATATATTGTGTATTGGAATCCAGTGTAGTACTACTGTATGATTAAGTTACTCAACAATTGTGGTGAAAGAGTGCTGCAAGTTAATATATATTGCGTATCGCCCATATAGTACAACCATTATTATTATTTATTTATTTTAAATTGGTAAATGCAAGTTTGTCCTTTGCATTGTTCATTATAATTCAGGCTATCATGGCTGCGGCCAACATGACACAACCTCCTCCATTCCTGAATGAAGTCAGGGAACCCAGCTTGCTCTGGAAGGACTGGAGGAGACTGTTTGAATCATATTTGATTGCAATTGGTGGGGAGAAATTCTCTCCACTAAGGAAGCAACACATCTTATTGCACAATTTAGGCATCCATGGAAGGAAGGTCTATGATAGTTTAACTGAGTTGGGAGAAGAGGACGAAGAGGAGGAAGTGGAAGAGTTAGATGTATATGAAATAACTCTTAAAAAGTTAGAGGGTCACTTTGGAGTAAGAGTGAATGTGGTCCTTGAAAGCACAAATTCTTTAGTAGGGTACAGGGTAGAGATGAGAAGGTATCCAGTTACATAGCAAGTCTCAAAGGTCTGGCCGCGACATGTGACTTTGGGGGTCTAGAGGACTCTCTAATCAGAGATCAATTGGTAAGGTGCACCAACAACAGTAAAGTGCAGGAGAAATTGCTAATTTTAAGTCCCTCATTGAAGGAAGCCGTTGAGATAGCCAAAGGCATTGAACTCACAGCAGAGTGTATCAGATTAATGAAGAGTGCCACAATAACTGATGAAGTAAAAGCGGTCAAAACTGTTCTTAATCCAGAGTGCAAGGAACCTAATGAGGGGGAGGAAATTAAAACCCAAGAAATCTCAATAAAGAAGAATGCTGCAGGAAACACCAAAAGTAGATGTTACAGATGTGGAAATGTTAGGCATTTGGCTAACAGCCCCGAATGTCCTGCTCGCAATTGTAAGTGTAGGAAATGTGGAGCCAAAGGGCACTATGCGAGGGTATGTAGGGGAGAGAAGAATGAATATAATAGTAGGAAAGGAGTGCACAAAGTGGAGGATTTTCAAGACCCCCACAGCATATTTGTACTGCAGGTTAAAGGAAGCATAGAGAGTACGTGCAAAAAATACCATGTATCCCACTTGTGATATAACTCTAAATGGTGAACAAGTAAGAGTATATGCAGATTCATGTTCCCCCTTTACCTTCATAAATTACAGTATTTATGAGAGTAAGTTCAAGGGTAAAGGATACAGTTTACAGTCTGCAGACATATCCCCTGGGGGGTACAATAGTGATCCCATACCATTGAAAGGAATGATGATCATGCACATAACCTTTAAAGGTAGATCGACCACCGGAAAGATTGACTTCACCAACAAGGGCTCTTATCTGTTGGGATGGGAAAATCAACGCGAGTTAGGCATACGTCTGGACCCCAACAGGGAAGAACCAGTGTTATTGGTAGGGAGTCCAGAGAGGGAGTATGCTATATGCAAAGAGTTCCCTGGCCTCTTTGAAGATAAGTTGGGCCGTTTGGTTGATTATCAGCATAAGATAATAGTAAAAGAGGGTGCAGTTCTTGTCTCGCACAAGGCCAGGCCTGTACCGATTTTAATGTAGGAACCCCTTAAACAAGAGTTACATCGATTAGAACAGTTGGGGGTCATTGAGCCGATTGAAAGTGCTCTTTGGTTACCACCTATTGTTACCAGGAAGTCTAGAGGAAGGGGCATACGTGTCTGCGTGGATTTGAGGGATCTTAATGCTAACATTTGGGTGGAAAGATTTCCATTACCCAGAATCAAAGAAATGCTAAGTACTTTGGGTCCTGCCAAATTTTTCAGTGTCATAGACTTATCTTCAGCGTACCATCAAGTGGAGCTACATCCCTCCTCACATTCGCTCACTTCATTCATTACACCTTTTGGTGCTTTCCGGTATCGCCGGATGCCGTTCGGTCTAGCATCTGCGGCAGCTGTGTTTCAACGGATTATGCAAAACATTCTGAAGGGGTGAAACATAGTCTATGTTTCCAAGATGATGTACTGATTTACGGAAACAGCAGAGCTGAGCATGATGACACCTTAGGACAAGTGTTCAATGTCTTGAGCAAAGTGGGAATGACAGTTAAGAAGGAGAAATGCCAAATTGGTATGGCTTCGGTAGAGTTCCTTGGACATAAGATCACCCGGGAGGGTATACAACCTAAGCATGACCTGGTTAAGGCTGTGGGTAAAGCAGTGGCTCCTACTAGTAAACCAGAACTCAGATCTTTCATGGGATTGGCCGAATACATGGCAACATCTGTACGGAATTTTGCCATGGTCACAGCCCCTATGTGCGCGCTCTTAAAGAAGGACACTCTGTTTTTATGGAGTAGTGATTGCCAGCAAGCGTTCAATGATATTAAGGAAGCCATCATTCATTCTCCGCATTTAGGAAAATTTGATCCGAAATTGAAAACTTTCGTAACCACTGATGCGAGTGGCCAAGGTTTAGGGGCGATGTTGTCTCAGCAAGTTGATGGGCAGGAGAAAATTGTGGCCTTTGCTTCGAGAGCGTTGAGTGGAGCAGAGGGTAATTACTCGACTGTTGAGAGGGAAACGCTAGCCTGTTATTGGGCCATAACACACTTCAGGTTTTTTCTATGGGGCCTACCTTTCACAATCAAGACAGATCATAAACCTTTAGTCAACATTTTTACAACACTAGGCAGAGAGTGTGCTACACCCCGCATAGCCAAGTGGATGTTAGGTCTAGAAGGTTACAACTTTAATGTTGTGTATGTTCCTGGTAACAAAAACACTATAGCCGACTATCTGTCCAGATCTACGAGACCTAATTTGGTAAGAGAGGGCAGTCAAGGAGAAGAATCACAAGAGTGTGAACCTATATTGTGGATAGATTTAGCCAGTCTTACGAAAGAGGAATGGGTGGAAGAAACGGAAAAGGATCAGACACTAAGATTACTTAAGGAAAAAATTGTCAAGGGGTGGCCAAATAAAATAAAGGATGTGGAGGAAGATCTTAAGGGTTATTGGAATGCCAGACTTGAGTTACATATCTCCAACAATCTAGTAATGAGAGGCAAAAGGATCATTCCTCCCTGCAAACTTTGGGGCAAATTGGTGGAACTGGATCCTGAGGGACACCTCGGACGCAGTCTCACCAAAAACAAGCTGCGGGCTACATATTGGTTTCCACAGATGGATGGTGAAGTGGAGAATGTGGTGCGAGAGTGCTTGGCGTGTGCAATGAGTGATGAAACCCACCTAACATGTAAGGCCCCACTGTCCCCTGTGAGCATACCTGCGAAGCCTTGGGACAAACTTGGGCTCGACATTTTAGGACCCAGTGAGCATCTGGGGAGCAAAGGGCATTACATCTTCGTGTTGATAGATCATCATTCACATTGGACGATGTTTAAGATTGTGAGTCAGATAACTACTGTAGATGCGATTAACTTCCTAACAAAGGCATTTATGAAGGAGGGAACTCCCAGCACCTTAGTTACTGATAATGGGGTGCAGTTTACTTCTGACAAAATGAGAGAGTTCCTTCAGAAATGGGGTGTCCAACATTTCAGAACAGCTTTATACAATCCTAAGGCTAACGGGTTGGTGGAAAGAATGAATAGAATGTTCAAGGAGTGTATTCAAAGAGCTAGGGCTTCAGGGTTGTCAAGTGAAACAGCGCTGAATCAGATGTTGTGGTCATGCCACACCACTCCAAACACCGACACAGGGTTATCAGCTTTCCAGTTCCTGAAAGGAAGGCAACCGGGTACTAAATTGAACCCAAATTGGTTACTGGGGGGTGAGCGTGTGTGTGTGCAAAAGGAAGTGACTGAAGAGTGTTTCCGACGCAAACAAGAAAAATATGTGAATTGGTATAATAACAAATTTGGAACCAAAAATAAAACATGGCAAGTGGGGCAATGGGTCAAGGTAAGGCTCCCTGACCGTGCAAAAAAAAAATTGTGGTAAATTTTCAGAACCTATTAAAATTAAAAATGAATATCGTAACGTGGTTAAGTTAGAGGATGGAAGAATTTGGAGCATGGACCGCATTGTGTGCCATCAGGGGACTGTTAACAGGCAAGAAGACGATCCAATTACCAAGGACAACACCGAACCTACTGCAAGTGCACAGTGGAAAAGATGGAGTTCTCGAACCAGGAAAGTACCCAAGTGGCACAAGGACTTTGTGTTCGCTTCGTAAGGGGGGGAGATATGTTATAAGCATAAGATTAGTCAAGAAAATGGAAAACATAATAACATGAAAAATTACCAGCACAATGGTTCCACTAAATGACTTGTAAATAGTGTATTATGTTAATGTTGTAATAAGTATTGGAATAAATTAGTTGTTATCTTTGTATTATGATCGATGTAATGGTATGCTCCAGCCTACCTTAGAATGTTGACATTGGGTCAGCTTGGAGTTAGCCTTAGAATGTTGGTGGCTGGTGAGGCATTGTTCTGTGAGGAGTCTTCTAATAAACAGGCTATTCCACTTGCTCTGTGAGCCTTTGCAGATTCATTTACTACACCTGTCCTGGTAGTGACAAACAGGATTACATTGGAAATGCCCGCCTCATCTCTAGGGGGTATTGTCTGATTTATGATGGGTAGCATAGGCATGTTTGGTATGGTTGTAATGATAGTGAGAAATGCTGCTTACTGGTGTAAGTGGATTTTTTATTACTATTACAGAAATGCCCCTTCTAGAAAGTGAGCATTTCTCTGTGCTAATGACTGGTGTTTTGCAGCTTGACTCCAATCCACGTCTGGGCAGAGGGACAGTTGGGCTTTGTGTATACTTTTCAGACAGCCCGTACACAGGGAGGGTGGAGGTGTCACAGATGTGCATTTGCATACTGTATAGTCTTCCTGGGCTGAGAGAAGGGAGAGGGGGGCACACCTGCATTTGTAAAGGCTGTGCCCTGGCCTCACCCAAAAGGGTTGTTTACTCTCAACTGATGTTTGGAGCCTGTGCTGGAGGAGAGAGGGAGCACTCCCAGAACCAGTTGTAACTGGTTGGAACCTCCTCTCCCCTTTCTTTGTGAAACACACTGTACAATTGAGTATAAGTACAAGGCGTTTTCCCCACAATTTGTGACATTTTGGAACTGGACACAGAATGCTGCTGGAGGGACTCACCAGGAACCACCATGGACTGCTGCTGCCGTGCTGACCTGTGACCTGCCTGGTCACTGTAAGGAACTGCCACTTGCCTGCATCCACTTTGCGCTTGCCTGCTGCTGGGCCCTGCTGCCCTGTGCTCCATGGAACTTTGTCCCCCAGGGGCAGGGTGCTGTGCCCCAGGGGCAGGGTGCTGTGGCCCCTGCAACTGCTCAAAACCTTCAGTCTTCCTTTAAGTCTTCCTTTGTCCTTTAAGGAAAACGGGCTGCATTTTAAAAAAATAGATTGCTTTTTCAAAAGTAAACACAGACGTGGTGGTCTGCTGACACCAGCAGGCCACCATCCCTATGATTTTTGCAATACCCAGTGGGTCGCAAATTGCGACCTACCTCATTAATATTAATGAGCTAGGTCTACTTGTGACCCACCGGGAATCGCAAAAGAAACTCTTACATTTGAAATTGTGATTTCCTAAATGCGATTTGTATGGAATCGCAATTAGGAAATCGCAACTCCAGATGTTCATACATGTGGCCCATGGTTCCTACAAATGAAATAGGCCTGTGTATCTGGTCAACATAAATGTCAGGTAATAGGGACTCAGTCCTCATAAACCATTGGGAAATGTTGACATGGTTCCTACCTAGCTAACAGCGCCCCACCTGAAACCCTAAACATACCAAAGTATCAGATGGTATCTGCAACCTCGAACCTGACTACTCAGATTCTCAAGGAAATCGTAAAAACAGATCTACCTATTTTTTTTGTTGTCACACTGCATACCCAAGACAAGAAACAAAAAAAGATGCGTCTTTTGAACATTTATTGCAACAATGGGATTCCTGCATGAAAAACATAAGCTACGTTTATTAGGCAAACTAGACAAAGCATGGTAACCAACAATACGAAAATGGTCCAAAAGATAAAGATAAACAGTTCAAACATGGTAATGTTATTTTGTTAGTACGCCCCTATCTGTTACTACATATGCTATTGAGAGCATAGTGGGAATACCCTCTGCCAGATCAATTAAGACAACCAGAGCCCCCAAACCTGGGTAAGATGTACCGGGAAGTCAGGAAGCCAGTCTGGTTTAGTGCAGATTATTGTCCTGTGCAGGGTACAGGTCAGAATTAGGATGAGCATCAAAGTCAGTAAAGCTGCATCTTAGGCAGGACATGCCGCGTTCCGGGATATTCCCAGCAGAAGTGCTCCTCTGCAGAATGTGGCACAAATAAAAAAAAAATGTAATACAAGCACCGTTCATGTCACATTCTATCCAAGGTGCAGGCCTGACGCTATGATATGTCTGCAAGAGAGGAGCGGTCTTCACGGAACACTTAGAGCATCACTTTACATGCAGAAAAATACCATAGCACTCAAAACAAAGTCTACAATAATTTAAGAGTCTGTATGGTGAGAATTTGTAGAGAATAGGTCCAATTAAAGAGATGTATTGATATGTAGAAGAATCTATGCTCCAAGATACATATGTTTTCAAACCAACAGCCAACACGTGTTTTGTCACCATCTGTGTCTTTTTCAAGGCTGCAAATCAATGAGAATCAATGAGTACCAATGCATCTTGCATCTGTGGAGGCAAGCTTTTCAAAAAGGCCCTGAAATGTCTAGTTTTTGACACGCTCAGGTTGTCCAAGTCACACATTTCATAGTTCGATATTGCAGATTTTATCAGATATAGCGCAAACTTTACATGACTTTACTAACCGGTCCGCATCCAAATCTATTCCTGGCCACTAATAATATCCTCTCAACAAATTGTTTTAGAGCAGTTATACCCACGTGTCCTTGATGACCTTGGTTCAAAAAAACACTCACAGATTACTCTTGTAGTGGTACATTGATCATTTCTAAAAACTAAACCATTGGCTACACTCAATTCATAAGCAATTTAGGAAAATTAACGAAGTGACCCTCTTGAGGGCTTGGAAGACGGCCAGAGGTTGTGTGTATACTCCCTCATTAACTTTAATTCTTTATCCTTTGTATCTTATGAGATCCACTCACTCCCAGGCACATATCATTGATACATACTACTATTCCATCATCTTCATTGCAGGTGTTTGCCTCTGATGGTTTTCCTTGGAGAAGTCTAGAAAAGCAATCAGTTGGAGGATTACAAATTTCTGGTATGTGAACTATCTAAAAAATATAATCCTTTAATTTAGAACTCAGTCTAGCACCTCATGCAGTAGATTTCCCCCATCCTCTCATAGATAATATTTGCACCAATAGTTTGTGGTTAGTGTGCAACCCAAACTTAAGTTCCCTGTACAAAGTGCCTTATGTGGCTGTCTCCCCAAACTTTTGGAAACAGTTTTCTTTTGATCAAAGCATTCTTTCTTTCTGTTTCATTTAGAGGTTTTAATGTAAAAGCTATTGCCCATTTGCTATTTCCAGACTTATGGGACAGCAAACTCCCTAAGCCATTGGCACTGGTGACTACTGAAATTATACACAATTTCCGTTCTATAAATGCTTGTAACATTGGGGCTTCCACTATTTGATATTCGATGTTTTCAAAGGCTGTTGCTCTCCTCCCATTAGAATTCCACATCCTTCCTTAGAAACATGCAGAGAGGTTCCATTAGCATCACAAAGTTGTTTTGCTAGAGGAATTCACACAGCCGAGCAAACAATTTAAGTTTTTCTTTGTCATCTGGCAGTGGCATTTGATGGATGGCTTCTATCACAGGTTCTTTTGGCTTCACTCCTTTTGCAGAAATGCAAGTATTCCACGTCAGATCAGAGCAGTTTACATTTCTGGGTACTGAGAACCAATCCCACTTGGCTTAACCTGTAACAGACTTTACTAAACATATAAATTTGCTCCTGTTTGGTTTTGGTAAATACTAGCATGTCATTCTGAAAGAATCTTAATTTTTTTTCTATATTTCTAAAGAGGTGATACAGATTGAATTGGAAGATTTAGGGGCATATTTATACTCCGTTTGCGCTGAATTTGCGTCGTTTTTTTCGATGCAAATTCGGCGCAAAACGAACGCCATATTTATACTTTGGCGTTAGACGTGTCTAGCGCCAAAGTATGAGGAAAGAGCGTCATTTTTTTGCGTGAACACCTTCCTTGCGTTAATGAGATGCAAGGTAGGCGTTCCCGTCTAAAAAAATTACTGCGATGCAAATGCGTCGTATTTATACTCCCGGACAAAAATCACGCCCGGGAGTGGGCGGGACAAAAAACCCCGCATTTGCGCCGGATTTTAGCGCCTGGGTCAGGGCAGGCGTTAAGGGACCTGTGGGCTCAAAATGAGCCCACAGCTGCCCTCCCATGCCCCCAGGGACCCCCCCCTGCCACCCTTGCCCACCCCAGGAGGACACCCAAGGATGGAGGGACCCATCCCAGGGACATTCAGGTAAGTTCAGGTAAGTATAAAAAACATTTTTTTGTTTTTTTTTTGGCATAGGGTGGCCTGATTTGTGCCCCCCTACGTGCCTCAATGCCCAATGACCATGCCCAGGGGACATAAGTCCCCTGGGCATGGCCATTGGGCAAGGGGGCATGACTCCTGTCTTTACTAAGACAGGAGTCATGTAAATGGCGTCTGGGCGTCGTAAAAAATGGCGCAAATCGGGTGGAGGCGATTTTTTGCCGTCAACCTGACTTGCACCATTTTTAAGACGCCCTAACGCCATTTTTCCCTACGCCGGCGCTGCCTGGTGTACGTGTTTTTTTTCCACGCACACCAGGCAGCGCCGGTCTGCTAGCGCCGGCTAACGCCATTCAATAAATACGGCGCCCGCATGGCGCTTCAGAATGGCGTTAGCCGGCGCAAAACTTTTTGACGCTAAACTGCGTTAGCGCAGTTTAGCGTCAAAAAGTATAAATACGGGCCTTAATCTCCTCAATAATGTCTTCCCTTCATAGTTTATCATAGTTTATCTTTCCTCACACTAAGAGGACGTGAGAGGAACATTCTTTGTTCTTTGTCTTACTGGTGTTGAGTTACTTTTTTATTTAATACGATTTTTAAATCCTTTTAGTTTTCCAATTTTATCACAGAATCCTTCTGGAAGGGAGTTAAGTAATTGTGTTTCCAGGTATTTTTCTCTGACTACCATGACCAGTTGTGAAGTCCAGGGGTTGAGAATGTACTTTAGTTGTTTCAGGTCTCTCCGCAGTAATATGCAAACACCTGATTTTTAAATGCATATCTATATTTCTGCAGACCTGTCCTTGAAGCCCACCTAAGTGCTGTAGTATTCCAACAGGTCTATCCTGTTTCCATCAAATTAATTGTGAATCCTTTCATTGAACTACAAATTTGAATATATTTCATGGCATAATGGTGAACAGAGATCCTGAATCAACTAGAAAAGTAATTCCTTTTCTAATATTTCAAGAGTGCACTTCAGAGGATTTAACTTTGATTCTCTGCTGATGGCCCTCCAACTGGACCATCAACATTGTATTGGAACTCTTGTCTTCCTGCTTTAAGGTAAACTTATGATTCTCAGTTCTGTCCATTATTTGAGCTACTTTCAAGTTGCTGTTGTTTTTGTTTTATTTCCACTACACATTCCCACAACTTTGGCATACACTGCATTCCTTTTTTTTGTCCTCATGCGATCCTCTTAGTTCTTAATTGCGATGCCGGTCCAGAACTTATCTTATAGGTATCACCATACCAAAGGCCCCTATGCTGGTTTCTTCTTAATACCAAGGCGAGCCACGCTAGGAAGTAAAGTACAAAAGTGTCAGAGGGTGTAATCATAGAATAAAGATAATCATTAGCCACGCTTCAACCGATACCCCCTTTATGTCCTGGTCCTTCCAGCCGCTTTATCATAGGAGACCAGAACTTGCATTCTCTACTTCCCGTGTCTGACATGCCCATCTTTAGATTGTACTCAATGTACCTCACCCAATCCACACTCATTGGAGGGAGTTATGTAACCATTTCTTGTATATCTCTCTTCAGGCCAAAAGGATCATATAGAAAATCAACTTCTGATCATCCTTCCTCAATCTGGAGTGCTGCTCTACAATTACAAAAAAAACAAGAGAGAGGCTTACCTTGATGGTAACAGCAAGAATATCTGTTAGAACCTTACTTACATCCTCCCAAAATGTTTGTATTACTGTACAGTTTACAAACATATGGATGTCATCTGCGTGCTCTAAACCACACTTCATGCATCTTGGAGTTCCACCTTTACCCACTTTTGCCATCCTGTTTGGGGTCCAATAGGCTCTGTGGAGGGAGAAGAGATGGTTTTTCCTTAAATTGGCAAGTTTTACAGAGCTATAAAGAAGATTCAAAGATACTTGCCAGAAATGATCTAGCGGGAACTCTGGCAAGCATTATTTCCACAACTCCTCCGGTAACATAAAATCTCCCTCAGTCATGTCAATCAAGATCCAGTACCATCTTGAGATTTGCTTTTTCTTGGGGACCCCCTCGATTAAGGCCCCTTCCAAGTCATTTGAACAACATATCTCCAAGGCCAATGCTTGATACCAGCACATAATATGAACCTTGAGATCAAATTGTCCCTCTGTTCACAAAGCTTATCCCAGGATATGAGCCTTCCCTCTTCAAACAATTAGCCCCATCTAAAAAAAACACCTCTTTCAAGGAAAGAGCCAATCGATCCTTGAGCCGATCAGGGGCACCTGGTGAATTTCATAAAAGTGAAATCTTACTATAATATGTTATAGTATGTATGTAATATAATACCATGTTTCGGACATACCCTGCAGTATCTTAAGCCTGACCTTTTGAAAGTACTTGGGGTCAGCAAACTTATACATGAAGCCAAGGTCACCATCCCTGATGTTCTTTAATATGGCTATGAACATAACACCTATCTCATAGCTGTCTGGGGTTTGTAATAACAGTCTACCATTTTATACCATACAGGCCCAGGCATAAAGTTGTAGATCCGGATGATTCAGCCCACCCTTATCCCTCTTCCTCCGAAGTTTCTTCTGAACTATCAATGCTCCCTTTGAGGCCCAAATACAGCTAGAGACAGTACCATATAGCTTCTCTAGTCCCTCCTTCATAAAGGGAAGGTGAACTGCATTAAATGAAAAAGTAAGTTTTGGCAAAATAAACATCTTAGCTAAGTTTGTGCTCCCGTAAATAGAGAGCAATAAATGCACCCACCTTGTCATTAAGGCACATATTTCTAGCTTAACTTTTCTAAAGTTCTCTTCCAGCAGTAACCTTAAATCATGCGTAATTTTGACCCTTAAATACCTAATTTTGTTCTTAACTCGGCTACCCACCACCGGTATGGTCCAAGCAATTATTTCTGTCTTGATGTTGTTGATTGAGTATTCCGCCACCTTACCAAAATCAAAAGTCAAGCTCTCAATTGCCAGAAATGGCTTCTCTAGATCAGAGTTATAGAACATAAGGTCATCAGCATGAAGAGAGAAAGAGCTACTTTTTTTGTTCAGCCAATACAAATGAATTGAGGTATGCTCTGCATATTTCTGATTTTCTGTGTTAACAGTTCAATATAGAGATGACAAAGGAGCGGGGAGAGAGGGCAGCCATGTCTGTCTAGTCCCCCTAGCTATGTTAAAAAAAGAGTCACACTCCCATTTACTAAGACTTTGTCACCAGGGCGTTGATAAATAGATGCCAGGGCTCTGCAAAAATTGTCACCTAAATTGAATAACTTTGCCATAGACAACAAGTAAACTCAACCCGATCAAATGCTTTTTTTGCGTTTAATGTAATGACAACAAGGGGGGGCCTTGTATTCCGTAGCGAGATCATTAGATCCAATTAAGCCATAAATTAACTCATGAAGGGGCCTACCCTTAAGGAAACTTTTCTGATCTTCATGTAGAGAAACAAAATTGCCCCATTACGCCTCTCTGCCAGT
Organism: Pleurodeles waltl; assembly: GCF_031143425.1. NCBI lineage: Eukaryota > Metazoa > Chordata > Amphibia > Caudata > Salamandridae > Pleurodeles > Pleurodeles waltl. The sequence goes on along the minus strand of NC_090444.1, from coordinate 280,665,030 downwards.
AACTTAGCGAAAATCTTATAGTCACTGTTTAATGAAGATATTAGCCTATATGATTCGCAGGTTCTAGGTCACTTTCCTGGCTTAAAAAAAATTAAAAACCATGGCTTCATTTCAAGACGGAGGGATACAAGACCCTTTCTCTAATATCTTGCTAAATAAATCCGTCAAGACTGGCAGCAAAAATCAATCAAGACTTTATACAGCTCATGTGGCAGGCTGTCCCACCCTGCTGCTTTACCTGTTTTACCCAGTTGCATGGCCTTCTTGACCTCCCCCAGGGTTATAGCACTCTTAAGAATTATATTATTTTCCTCACTCAGCCTGTTCACATCGACTAGGCCCTCTCAGCCCAGCCAAGACAGCACCCCCTCCTCTGAAGTCACTAGCTCTTCAAAATACAGACTCTCAAAAAGTCCAGAAACAATTTCCCAGTGCCCTCACTCTCCTTTATCATTGATCAGGTTTTTTCACAGTTTACTTCTTTAATCAGATTTCTGGCTTGATCAACTTTAATTTTCCAAGCCAATAACTTGCTGCTGTTCTCCCTGTGTTAAAAAAATATTAACCTGCTTGCTTCCAGCCTCTTCTTCACTCTCTCATCAATTAACCCCTTTAATTCATCTTGTTTGTTTTGCAGTGAGACCTGTAGGAGCTCTTTCTCAACCTGCCGCAGCATGGTTTGACCTAACTTTACCTTTACCTTCTGTATTTGAGACTACAGGGCCCTCACCTCAGCAATATAAGCCTTCCTTTTGAAGGCAGCAATGTTCATCAATGTCCCTCCTATAAAAGCCTTATGAGCATCCCAGACTATTCACAGAGGTGAGGAACCCATATTTACCCGAAAAATGCATCCGTCTCATTGCAGAACGCTCCTACCACCTCCTCAACAAATAAAAGGGTACATTCCAATGTCCACCTTCTGGTTCCTACTCTGTCTGCCAAAACTAACTCAAATAGTACAGCTGAGTGGTCTGAGAGGTGGGTTCCTAGGTGTTTTATCCCTAAGACCTGGGTCCTTATACTACAGTCTACCAAAAAGTAATCAAATCAAGATTAGTGACCATATCTTTTATTACTAAATGTAAAGCTCTTTTTAGACTGTGCTCTCTCCCTCCAGAGATCACACAACCCCAGCTGAGACATAATCAATTACATTTGCAATAGCATTTTTGTTGATTACTGATCTGTTCTTACTAGATCTATTCAGGGTTCTATTTAACACTGTTAAAGTCTCCTGCCAAAATAATGGGATCTGAAACTTCTAGCAAATTTGATAACATGTCCCTAAGAGGACCAGGGTTGTCTACATTTGGGCTGTAATACCCTGTTAAGGTGTACCTTTGACCATAACCTACTAAAGTTGAGATGACCCACCTTCCTGATTTATCTACAACAGTCTTTTTGATATGAATGTTCTGGTTATTCTTTAGTACTAAACCACCCCTTTTTTATTCGAGTTGTGGTTTGTGCATACTAGCTGGAGGACCCATTTCTTCCATTTAAACAGATCAATACATTCTTTCACAGTCAAGTGGGTTTCCTGCAACATGACGATATGAGTAGCAGAATCTTTTATATATTGCAGTAGACTCTCCCTCCGACCTTTCATGCAGAAACCATTTATATTCCCTGATAAAAGTTTAACCTGAGTTCCCATGACCTAAAGAGCTTATCCTTCGTCTTAGAGAAGAGCAGCGAAAACCCTGACTATGATTTAAAATAGACCAAGGGGCTTGCCACCAGACTATAAATGGACTTAGGGCATCTGAGGTATATTGTTTTCCTTTTTTCCTAATGCCTCCCACCTCATGACCCTACACTTATCCCTACCCTGCCTCCCTAGGAGAACCCCCCCTAGCTTCCTCATGGCCTACAGCTTTAGGAAGTCCTTCAACCACAATGCACATTACTCAGAGAGGAAAAAAACAACAAGAAAAACAATAAACAGAAAGACCTGAAAGTAAAAAAAAAACAAGGAACAGAAATTATAATACCCAAGCAGCAAGGGAGCACAAACAAATTGCCCTCACCATATCATCTACTTGTTTTGGGAGATGGGGCAATAAAGTCATCTGCCTTCTTGTAACATTTAAGGTTGTGCATCTTATTATTGAACATCACCCTTAAAGTGGCAGGAAATTTCAGCTGAGCTGTAGCCCCCAGCTTTCTCAGGGTATCAGTCCTTTTCCCCAGATCCCATTGCCGGTTTAAGGTTGACTGAAACATCTGATTTGATTTCAAAGATTATCCCCTCCACTGTCAGCGACTTCAATTTCAAGGCACTCAAGAGAATATGTTCTTTTTGGATGAAAGTATGGAAGTTAACTAGGATCTTCCTTGGTTAGATTATTTTGGGATTCATCTTAAAGGGGTCTCTATGCACCTTTTGGATGTCATTAAGGATTTCCTATTTGGTATCTGCTATCTGAGTCCCCACTTTAATCCGCTTTACCACATGCTTTTAAATTACCCCCCTCTGCTTTCTCTGGAACATTTAAAATATGCAGATTAAGTCTTCTTTGGCTATTCTCCAATGATTTAAGCTTCCTCTGACATTTCTCATCTATAGCCTTTTTACGGCATATACTCTCTTTAAATGCCTCTGTTCGACTTTTCACCTCTTTGACTTCCCCATCCAAGATTGATGATCTACTAGTCAGGTCATCAATTATTTTTTTTCAGAATACCATAAACATCACAAAACTCTTTTCGATTAAGTTTGGATTTTTCAAACTTGCTCCTAATCTCTAAAGGTAGAGCCTGGAGCATTGCTTTGACTAACTGGCTTCTGTGTATTTGTGTTTGGATTTGTTAAGGGATGGGTGAAGAACTGCTAGAGTGCTGGGCAGAGGGTTTCCCCACAAAGGAATCTCACTTCTAGGGGGTGCCACAATTGCTGCCAACAGAGGTTGTTGGAGTTGTTGTTGGAGTTGTTGAAGTTGTTGGGCAGACGTACCTCCTTCCACTTGTTCTTCAACTGCTAAAGCCTGGTACCTTTTAGAGGTGGCCCAATCAAGGGGGCACCCTGCAGCCATGCTGACCCTTGTGGCTTGCTTATGTGGGCCCAAGGTGTTCACCCACTGTACTTCCTGAGAGCCCACTTCACTCACGACTTCCCTTTCAATTAAAGTTACTGATGAGGACATAACATTAAAATACAAATGCAAATAGGGGGTAATCTTCACTTTACCCTCACGTTTCCCAGATCTCACACAGCCTTCTCCCCCAGTAAGCACCTTTCTGCCTTGTGTCTACTTTGTGATGGCAGAGGGATTTAATGGAGCACTAAGGACATTGTCAGGGCCTCCCAGTTCCTGAGGGTCACCTGTAAATATACTCAGAACGTGCCTCATGATACAATTGGGGCCACATGGATCCCACCCCCACCTCACGCATCACCTTTCTCCTTGTGACACAAGTTTTTATCCGTTTCCAAAGATCTTACCCCGTCGTTCGATTCCTCCTCAGAGCAGTCAACCGATGGAACTCAGTGCACTGCAGGCATGTCGTCTTGGCTGCTCCACAAACTCGACAAACTCTACAGTCTCCAAAACTATCACGTACTCTGGGGCTTCCTGCACCACCTTTACCCCAGAAGTGTATCCTTGTTGCTGCTCTCTGGGCACCTGGACAACTCATGCACGTTCCTCATCCAGCGCACTTCAATCACCTCTCAATCTCCCTCTCCCGTTGCACATGCCGTACCTACTCTCCGGTGCATGATTCCACCGGGCAAATCAAGAGAGGGTGAATGCTGGTAAGATCGAGGTGGAAATAATGATAGCGTATTTAGTAGAGGTGGTGCCCTCCCTACTTAGCAGTGTCACTACCCTACATTGTATTTATTCTTCCGTCCTAAGACCTCACTGTGTGCTTCTGGTGGCGATCTGCTGCTAGCTGGCCGCCATGGTCCCCTTGTCAAGCAATCTCCTGATTCCCTTACATTTTTATATACTGAATCCCTTATGAAATGATAGACAGTGTTCAAAGCTGGCTACATGAGATGTACAGCCACACCTGAAACATTCTACCTTAGTTTCAAACTTCCTGTTCATGTTGTAGTTCTTATTTCTTTTCCCTTCTTTCCACATAGCACACTTTAATCTCTTTTTATGGTCTTTTACTTCATTGACATCTTTCAGCCAAGCTGTAGACTGCTCTGGGGCCTTCGCAGATTTTATTCTTTCTTCCAAAGATGGATCTCCCATGACCCATAAATGTTCTTTTCTCTTTGGTATTCACCATTAGCTGGTCCCTGATCATTTTGTCTGAGTTGACCCCAAAGCTGCAGGTATTTGATGGACTTCTCAGAACTGTAAGGAATTCATCAAAGCTTTGATTTTCATGCTGTCTTCAAGAATAACAATGGTATCGCTCGAGAGTTTTGCTTATCGTAGGTTTAAACCAGACTGCCAACCTTAGTATTGCTTCTTCAGATTCAACTAAATCCTCATCTTCTTTTGAAGCATGAACCCTGGGTAATGATTTGACGGTTTCTTGACTTTTCAACCCGAATAAATGCAGCAATATGTATTTCTTGCTCTCTACAGGCATCTTGTCTGCATCAATAACAGTAAGATAAGTCATGAATTCTTCCTTCCACCTTTTCCACTACACAGGTGGATCACCCTTCACCTGCAAACATTTGTGTGGAGGATTGAATTGCTAATTTTATGAGGTAATTATGTAATATCCTCACTGTATTTATATTAAATGCAGAACGAAACTTGTGGAATTTCTGTAGTAAAATTTGGTTACAGAGTCTCCAGTCTAATATTTTTTTAATGAATAAATCCACTTGTTCTGTGAATATTTCCAGTTAGAGCCAATGAGAAGAACTCTTCTAGAATGGCCACGCGTCACGTGGAACACATGATTTCCATACCAATGAACTTTAAGAGGGCTCTGCAGCTTTAAAACAAGGCGTGGAACGCGCTACTATATGCTCTGAGAAAAATACATGATCAGGGCAGGTACCGGGGCAGTTCACAAAGAAAGAACAGTTTCAGACGAGCGTAATAAAACTTGCACTTTGGTCCCGAAGCCAAAAGTAAGGAGAACGGTTGTGCCCCTCCAACACTGCTCACAACACTGGTGATGCCCAGGAAGTTCCATGACAGGGTTCATGACCAAACAGTGATGGTGGAGCCCCTGGATATCCCACACTCGTCATAAAATATGTTGTAAGTAAGACGAAGACAGCTCTGAGGTAAAAGTAAAGGAGAGATAATTATTCACATCGAATTCACAGCTCCACATCCCAATCATGCTATTAGTACTATCCATTGTCCAATTGTAGCATACAAAGTCTGCCCATCACTGACTAGGGTAAAGGCGAGGTCCTATATTTCATGTTGGCAGACATAATGTGGCTTATTTTGTTGTTGTTGAGGAGAAGTCATTTTTTGTACAGTGACAGTTCCTGAAATCAGCATACAGTGTTTTGCATTCCTGTTTGGTCAGAATTAATTTCTAACTCCCAAGCGCCGGTCCATGAAATCAACTTTCTCAGTATGCTTTTTTGGTGCAATATTATCCCGGTTTTAGAGAGATTTCCATGGCTGCTTTTTAGTTCTCAGTTGTGCTATCACCCACCCATTTAGTCAACCCAAGGAACATCTATTCTGGCTCAGCCCTCCATTATGAGTTTAGCTTTGGCTGGCACTACCTCAGTATTTTCCAGGTACATATTCCGGTATACCTCAGTAAAAATGGCGCCAGAATCAAGGGCCAGATGTAGCAAAGGTTAGTGACTCGCAAAGGGGCAGAATCGCAATTTGCGACAGTGCAAAATCGGAAATGGGATGCAAAAAGCCCATTTCCGACTCGCAAAAAGCGATGGGACCCGTTTGCGAGTCGCATCCGTTGCGACCCCATTTTGCGACCCGCAAATATCAAGTCGCAATTTGCGAGTCGCAAACCATATGCAATTGCAACTCGCAAATTGCGACTAGACGCAAAAAGCCCAGTTTGCATGTCCCATTTACCACTAACTCAGAGCAGGTGGTAACCATTACCAAAGTATAAAAGGGGACCCAGAAGCCATCTGGGTTACTCAAGATGGCGGAGATATACCTGATAGCAGTGAGGAGGAGAGTCTACGCAGCCCAGCAGAGGAGGAGGAGGGGCCACAGACAGGAGAAGATATATAGAACCAGGCAGACTCTTTTTCAGCAAACTGAAGAGGAGATCTATGACAAATACCGCCTTAGCAGCGCAGCCATACTAGAATTAATAGATTTACTGAAACCACAGCTAGAACACCAGACTCTGCGTGGCTGCGCCATTCCTACGCATGTGCAAGTACTATGCTCACTGCACCTCTTGGCCTCAGGGAGCTATCAGGGGGTCATTGCTGTGGCAGGTGGGGTATCCCAAAGTGCAGTGTCAAGGTTCCTCAGGGCCTTCCTAGATGCCTTAGTCACGCACATGTCTCACTTCATATACTTACCAAGGAATGAGGCAGAAATGAACAGCACCAAGCTGGACTTTTACCGCATTGCCCACTTTCCCCATGTCATAGGGTGTGTAGATTGGACACACATTCAAATATGCCCCCCTGCAAATCTTGAACACATTTTCCGCAACAGAAAGTGTACCCACTCACTCAATATACAGGTTGTTTGTGATGCCCATTATGTCATCACGACATTGTAGCTAAGTTTCCAGGCAGTACCCATGACTCATACATTTTTAGGCATAGTGGGATACATCAACGCCTGGAACGTGGGGAATTCGGAGACGGTTACCTCCTAGGTAGAGCCACAGACACTTGCAGACATACACACAGGTCACTGTGCACGACAATCTGGGTTTCCTAACCGTGTACTTTTGTGCCCAACAGGTGACAGTGCATATGCTCTCAGGCCTTGGATCATGACTCCGTTTTTAACACCCAGCACTGAATCAGAGAGGCAATACAACAGTGCACATAAGAGGACCAGGAACCTGATAGAGCGCACCTTCGGACTCCTGAAGGCAAGATTCAGATCCCTCCACCGCAGTGGAGGTGCCCTCCAATACACCCCCATTACCGCATTCAAAATTGTGGTCGCATGCGCCATCCTCCACAACATAGCCACCCGACGTGGGCTACCTCTCACCCCTGCAGACCCAGATCCGGATGATGAAGAGCAAGAACAACCACATCGCCATCATGGGGATCGGAGTATAGCTAATCAAGGCAGACTGAGACGGGACCACATTGCAACACAATATTTTGGACGGTACGTGTCAACTCCCACCATACTCACCTATTAACCAAAAACTCCATTTGTTAAGTGGAACAAAAATAACTGTTTTATTAGTGTAATTAAGAAATTATATACAAGTCGAAATTGTCCATGGGCAGGAAAATGCCAACCAGTCATGTGGCACATTTACGCCATGTGCCACATTTAATGGTCCTGGGTGTTCTCTACGATCTTCCGCCCCTCCTGCCAGCCTGGCTGGTCCCTGCTGCTTCCGTGGTGCTCTGCCTACCACTCCTGAGCACCCTGCTGTCAGTGGCAAAGACACTGCTCACTGTTGAGCCCTCCTCACTGTCTTGGGGTGTTTCCCCTGTGGCCCTCGACATTTCCCGTGTCTCCATCAGTTCGATGATGTGGGTGAGACGTCCCAGGCCCCTAGCAACATCCCCAGCGAAATGGCCCATCTCTACTTGCAGCCCAACTGTCCTCCTCGACAGGCCTGTGGTATTCATGGCGAGCCTGCCGATGGATGTGGCCATCCTGTCCAGTCTGTGCATTATCTGCCGATCTCTGCGCCGCCCAGCCTCTGCCTGGGCCAGCAGTCCTCCCGCCAGTTCCCTAATGGCAAGGGCAAGGTCCCCAGTGTTCTGGCACATCATGTCCATACGTCTGTTGAGGTGCTGCATGCTGGCATGGTTGTTTCGCACAAAGCGGTGCAGCACACCACTAATTCTGCCCAATATTCTGTTCTGCAGGCGCTGACCACGCAGCAGATGTGCCTCACTGGTGGTTGGAGGAAGTATCCCGGATGCAGACTGCAGCCCAGATGGACTTGACCTGCGACGCCTGCGCAGCGGTGGCTGCCCTGTGCTCCCACCTGTGTCCTCCCTGCCTGTTGCTGGGGCAGCCTCTTGCGTAATTGTTGCAGCAGGTGTGGCTACTGAAGGGATGCTGCTGACCGTGCAGGTGGGGGTGCTGGCGGGTCCTGGGGTGTCCTCCTGGGCCTGGGTGCTTGGGGTGTTGGGGGTGTCTTGCTGGAGACCTGTGGGACATGGGGAACAGACTGTCAGTGTCTACTATCTATTGCACACTTCCTAATAAACATTTGCCTATGAACTGCCTACTTGACTACATTTCCCATAATGCATCATTCTGGCATTTTCTACCCTGAAATGGAGCTATTTTGGTTGTGCATGCACCTGTGTACATGGTGGGTGGGGGTATGGCATTGATAGGGGTGCAGGCATATCACATGGTACTCACCGGTTGATGTGCTGGGCTCTGAGGTGTCCAGGTCCCCAAATCCACACACTGCCTCCTGCTCCAATGTTTCTTCCACCCTTTCTTCCAGGGGTGTGGGTGGTGGCACAGACGATGGTCCCCCTCCTGTGCCTCTCATATCCCGGAGCCTTTCAGACACCCTCTCCTTGGTCCGGGAGCGGAGGTCATACCACCTCTTCTTGATGTCCTCGATTGTCCTGTGGCTCACCCCCAGGGAATTGATCTTATCCTGAATGTCCTGCCAGAGTTGTTTTTTTGTGGCCTCAGGAACATTGAGGGCTGCTCTCCCAAATAGCTCATCATAGTGCTGACAGCATTCCTCTGTCAGCACCTCCAGCTCCCTCTCAGAAAATTTGAGCTTCCTCTTTCTTGGGGTTCCCTCCATGGCAGCTGCTGTTTGTTCTGTGTGAAAACCGGCAGTTATAAAAGGGTGTGGTCCTCCCTCCTCCCAGGTGTATTTGTAAACTTCCTGGCTGTGATGTCATCATCATGTGCCAGGAAGTGTTTCCAGAGTGTTCTGGTGTGGTTTCTGGAGTGTTCTGCTGCACCTGTAAGCAATTTTCAGGGTAATCGCAATTTGCAACACCTACTCGCTAATTGCGAGTTCGTTTTTTGCACACTCGCAAAAAGCGACCTCACAATCTGCGGACTCGCACACTGCGTTGCGAGTCCGGCTGCGAGTCGCAAATTCGGATCGGTTTTTTTTCTGGCATTACATATTGCGACTCGCATTTAGCGAGTCGCATCAACTCGCAAAATGCGAGTCGCAATTTTTATTTTTGCTACATCTGGCCCCTAGTCCAGAATTCATTATTTTTGTCCTGAAATTGGTAAAATAATAGCAATCATCATGGAAATTCCCCATTTCATACAGAAACACTTCTAATGCCACTATAACTTTGCTTCTTGCAATTGTCATCCCCCACAGTATTGATCATTTCAGTGAATAAAGTTAACTCATTATTTTAAGGCTGTACTTGGAATCAGAAAACAAAAAACTTTTAATTGGAATGCTTGGATTAATCTCAGCCACTGGTAATTACGCAGGGCCACATTTTAGTCCTTCGTTCCTTTGCATGCCATGCCACTTCAGACAGAAACCATTCATATGCAAATTACTAGTGACCCTGGCAAGAATCCTGCCCAAACTTCCAGGCCTCTTATGAACAGGAACACAAGTGACCAAAGACTGGTTTTGACCTATTTGGACCTCATCAGTAGGATGCAGTTCAGTCCTATGGTATAGTGTGCATGGACCCATGCCGCTGCATACCTGATTCACTTAGGACCTCACACTGAGGAAAACAAAAACTGATGAGTGGAATGGTTGAATTAACCTCAGCCGCTCGTATTTTCATAGGCCATATTCTAGTTCTTTGATCTTTTCCCCACCACCTCAGACAGGAATCAGCTATATGCTAATCGGCCTTGGTCCTGCTCCAACAGGAACAGTTGAGCCTCAACTGCCAGGCCACATCCTCTCTCAACAGGAATATAAGTAACCTGAGACTGGTTTGGGCCTATGTGGACCATATCAGTAGGATGCAACTTGACTACAATGGCACAGTGAGCACAGACCCCTCTCTGGGGGTACCCATCATACTTAGGAGATAGCACTGAGGAAAATAAAAGAACTGATGGTTAGCATGCTTGAATTAGTATTAGCCACTGGTAATTGCTTGGTCTTGGTGCAATGCGAACAGTCCAACTCCACTGCTTGGATTAAGGGCCTCGGTCACTCTCCTCTGCCGAATACAGAGGGCAGATGATATTTGTATTTTCTAAGGCTCACGCAGGCATGGACTTCCTTTTAGAGTACAGCGAGGAGATGGAAGCAAATAAGCATTTCTAGGGCCTCAAATAGGGATTCACAGCAATTGCATGTGTTATTTATTACAATACATGCATAACATTTATATGTTTTTTTTATTTACCGTATGTAACAAATAACAGCAATTCTTCGTTTTGGGACGTAAATTACAGATTTTGGCGCCTCCTGCATTAAAATCTGCATGTCCCTTTACTTACTAGGGCTTTTCAACCAAAATGTTAGCAAGAATCCCTGCCAAAATGTATCAAGTGAAAAAACTACCGTCTGATTTTTCTGGCATAGATATAATTCCAACACCTAAAAAAAGTTCCCCTTTAATGTTCCAATAATGTGACGTTCTCCTTGGAAATGTATGGATGCAGCACATAATACTGAAGAGTTTCTAAGAGGTGATGGAGGAAATATTAGAGTACACAATGCACGAGAAAACATTGGTACAATTTTTATACGGACATTTATAATTATTGTACGAAATGGAGCGGGTTGGAAACGTGCCACTTTTCTGCAATTAAGACGAGATAAGTGCTGACAAGTTAAAGGTGACCTCATCTTACTTGAAAAATGCTTACATAAGAGGCCATCATGCTTCATCGTCGGGTTAATGTACAGCCACAGAGCTGGTGCTCATCCAACTGGATACATATTTATGTTATAATGTTTCAAAGAATTGAAATAAAGGAACTGAGGGTGTCAGGAAGTTAAACGCGTTTCAATTATACATAAGATCATTTGAAAAAAAAGCAAACACTTTACGGAGGTTTTGTCTCTAGTTAGGCCGAGATGGAACGTTTAAAGTGCAGAGCTGCTTGCAAGGGATGTGGTAAAGAATGAAGTGCAGGTTCTAGCATTCCGGTGATTCTTGCAGATTAGGCATCCTTGACCTCATCCGTCTTCTGGTGTTGCTGCCCTCTGGCTGACGGCCACAATTACCCACTCTATTTTATTAAGGCCATGCTCTCTTTTAGTGTAAGTAAAATGCACCCCAGTAAAACTGGAGTTGAATCCTGTTCACCTCGAGAACCTGTTAATCTCGAAATAATTGATAGGTGAGCAAATACTAGCTATACTAGGTTTAGCTGACAGTACACTGATAACTTAGCACCTGAGTTAGAGTTCGGCGGACGGGTTACTGCATCACAGACCTGGAAGTTATCCCGCCCCCGATATTACAAGGGCATTACATTCAGTGGCACTTGCAATGTGGTGGACGGGATGTCGGCTACGTTGGACAGGCGATGGAGTAATTCATCAGTCAAACTCTAAATCAGGCCCTTAGTGATCAATGGCACAGGAGTTTGAAAAGAACCAGACTGGGCACCTAGTCAGATAGGATGTAGGGACTAGAGAGGGGCTGAATTACGAATTTGCATAATGCACGGAAAAAAAGAGGCAAAGTATGCTTGGCATGAGATTGGCTTACACAACTTCTCCAGTCAAAACTTGGGAGCCAATATATACGCTCGTATGAGTATGTGCCATGCAATGGTTATTTACAGTCATTGGTCTAATCTTACATATCTCTAGAATTAGCAGAATTGTAAAAGGTTGGACTTTTTTTTACCGTTGCCATTTCCTCCTTACCAGGCTTCTTTCCCCAGTCGTTGCAGTTGCAGAAAAATCTAAGGAACATTCACAGCAAGGTTCTTGGTCTTCCCCGCTGATCAGGGCACGGGATACCCTCTCTTCGACAGCATGTTTGCCTGACAAGCTTCTTAGCTCACTAGAAATCTTGGTGGAGGAGGCAAGACCTAAACCACAAGAGGTGATGTAAAGATTAGGACTGCGTGCCACACATCAGCTGCAAAAAGATAGAAAGGCAAACCATATTTGTTACTATAGAAGAAAATAGCAAATCAATTCCTTGTGAATAGAAATACAAATACCCAATATACCTAAACAATGTAAATTACACAAGTGAAATAAAACAACAAAATAGAACAATTTATTTAATTTGCAAACACACACAAACACAATATATACTCTGCTACCCCTACTTGAGAAAATCTTAATTTTAACATAGTGGAATCAAGAGTCTCAATGTTTACTTCAAGTTTATAGGCCCAGATTAGGGTTAAGGTTTGCTGTTACCTTAAAAAGTGGATATTATGAGCAACGGTAGCATAGTAACCCTAAGTCATCAATGGTTCAACGTCCAGGGAGAAAGGGTTTAAGAACTAAAGAAAAGCATAGAAAAGTCTGAGCCTTGTGTGAAATCTAGGTGTGTAACATAAGGGCAAACAGTAGGCAGGTACTGCATCTATCCATGCCATTGAATCTGAATAGCACGTGGGACAGTGAGGTGATGGGTCACCACACCACATAGCTATGTTAGAGGACCCAATTTGTAACTCAGGAAAATCTGTTCTGGCATCCAGGTTATTTATGATGGGGATGAGCCTGTGCTCACACTACGCCGAATGGAACCTAGGGGGTAATGGGAAAGGGTAAAGCGGGTTGGTCTGCACGTTTATATGATGGCATATCACAAAAAACCATATGGATGACAAAAATATCAACAAAAATAACAAGGACATAAATACCAACTTTACATGCTTTGTATGTAAAATTTAAAAACATCAACACCAAAAATATAGACTACCACACTATTGCTTAAAATAGATAACTACATAGAATTTTAACTATAATACACTATGGGGGTGATTCTGACCGTGGCGGACGGCGGTCGCCGCCCGCCACGCGGTTCCCGCCGAAAGACCGCTCCGCGGTCAAAAGACTGCGGCGGTCATTCTGGCTTTCCCACTGGGCTGGCGGGCGAACGCCGAAAGTCCGCCCGCCAGCCCAGTGGGAAACACCCTTCCCACGAGGACGCCGGCTCAGAATTGACCCGGCGGTGTGGGAAGGTGCGACGGGTGCAGTTGCACCCGTCGCGAATTTCAGTGTCTGCTAGGCAGACACTGAAATTCTTTTTGGGGCCCTCTTACGGGGGCCTTGCGGCACCCCCTACCGCCATCCTGTTCCCGGCGGGAGAACCGCCAGGAACTGGATGGCGGTAGGGGGTGTCAGAATCCCCATGGCGGCGGAGCGCGCTCCGCCGCCATGGAGGATTCTCAAGGGCAGCGGAAAGTCGGCGGGACACCGCCGACTTTCCGTTTCTGGCTGCGGCTGAACCGCCGCGGTCAGAATGCCCAGCGGTGCACCGCCAGCCTGTTGGCGGTGCTACCGCGACCTCCGCCATGGCGGTAATTACCGCCAGGGTCAGAATGACCCCCTATATTGTTAAAAAAATGTTACTTTGAAAATATATCTATAAAAGATATGCAAATAAATTCTAACTTATAAACATAAAATAAAAAATATAATCTAAAATAATTGCAAAATTAAACAGTATCTTAAAAAATAAAATTATACTTTAAACATAAATAATAAAAAATATAATGTAAGTATAAATACAAACACTAGATATCAAACAACTATCAAACAATTATAAAACATTAAAATAAAAAAATACATTAATAACATCTATATCTCCGACCACAGAAATAAATGACAACAAAATAATTTACATTAAACTTAATTTAAAAATAAAAAAATATATATTTAAACATTTTAAAAAAGGATGAAAGAAAATTAGACTTACAGGGTCAAACTCACTACTCATACTCCAACCTGACAAACAGCAGGGATCGTTGGAGGGGTCAGATTTACTATTCTCACTCTGAAATGAGCAATAGAAGGGAAAGTGTTGGACTCAGGAGAGATTATATTTACTGTTCCCACTCCAACATATTAAAAGACTGTGAATGGAAACAGCTTGTAAAGGCAGCTGGGAGGACGTAACATGCATAGGTAGCAAATCGCAATGCACCCTTTGACGAATGTGTGACGACAAGAGGCATTGCCCTATTCCCAGACATGAGGCCTGAGATCCATTAATTCTGGGTCTATTCAGACTGATACAATCTGAGGTAGGCCCTGTGTGAATTTGGTGTTTCCATTAACAGACTTTGATTATACTACTAGCTCCACACTTTCAAGTTTTTGGTATAGATAGAGATCCTCAGCCCTGATGAATGCTCTAGACCTGTTGAGGCTTGGTAAACAGGCAGAAACATGTTGGCTTATTCACGAGCAGGGCCATTATACTCAAGCCAATCATTTTCTATTTGTTTTATAACCATACCAGTGGACACCAGAATAAAGGTGAATTACTGGTAGTCCACTAGGTATTTTTAAGTATCTGGGGGTCCCGTTTCTTTCCAGTGAACTTTATATAAGAACTCCCTCTGGTAGGTCTGAAACAGATGGTTGAGTCCACCCTGGTGACATTGTTCTACTTGAATGGGTAAGGGTGGTCTATGGTGAAGCATGGTACTACTAAAGGTTTGAGACCACCCCTTCCATAAAGGAAACTCTCCTTCTTCGTCCATGCACAGAGGGATTTCACAGGGAATCATGGAGTTAACTCTAGCAGGGGTGCCCTTTAAGTAAATTATCACCCATCTTTTGGTAGTACGGGCTCTGATCCCCTTTGGTCGGCCTCAAATAGAGACACCCAACCGAGCAACTCTTCTTTTCCTCCCCCCACACCTTTTTGTGTATATAGATTTACCTTTGGGAGGACATGTGGTGGGATGTACCTCTCACCTCTCCATTTGTGATAGGCCCACTCCAACATAAGCAACATTAGGGAAAGTGCTGGACTTTGGGGGGGTTGGATTGACTATTCTAACTCCAACATAAGCAACAGTAGATAACGTTGCAGACTATGGAGGGTTCAGAGTTGCTATTTCTTGTCCAACCTGAGCAACAGTCGGGAATGTGCTGGACTTTGTAGTGGTCAGATTTACTATTCCTTCTCCAACATAAGCAGCAGTAGGAACGTGTTGGACTTTTGAATGGTCTGATTTACTATTTCCACTCCAGCCTGAGCAATAGTGCTGGATTTTGGAGAGTTAAAAATGTATAGTATATTGAAATAATTATAGCAATTTCACATTTTAAAAATATATTTTAAATATGCCCTATCTTTTTACCCTACAATTCCAACAACCATGAGAACACATAAAGTTTTTTTTTTTTAAATCTGTTTATTGAATACAAACTTCACGCAACAATACAATAGCTGTACGTTATTTTGCAATACATTTACACACTTGTATAATTTTACACAGCATTGCCACACCGAGAGGTGTAAAAAAAGAAAGGAGGGGAGAGGGGAATTGGAAGAGGAAGGCAAGGATAACTGGAATGGAAAACTTTTACAACTAATCCTAATAATGCGAGAGAGTTAAGGGCATGGTAAAAGGAGAATGCGGTGATATTTAGCATGCGAGCTATTGTGAGGGCTGATTGCAGCTTAAGGGGTTTGGCCAAACATTGACGATGTCCGTAACTAATATAGAAAACACTTCAAGGATGTAAAGAGTGTCTGTGGTGTTGACAGGTTCAGGGGCAGGACTATTTTACTTGTTATGATTGTGTGTTACATGCATGTATAAGCGTGTGAGGAGTAATTGGGCACAGCTAAGAAATGTCTTTTAAGGAAGAAGAAGGGTATTAGCAATGAGTGCATTTAAGGGCAATCAGAGTTGATGCCGTGCGACTAAGGTGTTAACAGTGTCAGCACAGGCTGTGATGTACGTGAGTTGAAACTTGTTCATGGGGGATACATGTCGTCTCTGGCCTCCATTGCTACCACGAATGTGTCCCAGACCTCCGGGCCAGCAAGGATGAAACCTTTGTGTTGTAGCAAGTGAAGTGTCTGGGCTTCAGCTTGAGATCGGCTATGTAAATCATGTAGCCATGTCGCGTGGGAGGGAGCATGTGGAGCTTTCCAATGTATTGCTATCAAGCGTTTATACACTACAAATGCCAGGTCGATAAACCTGTGCGTATGTTTGTCCGCTTTAGTACAATGTCTTATGCAGAGTAAGCAGGAGTCAGGAGTGGGCACTAGGGTGTGAGATGAGATCTCTGCTGTGACCTCCGTCACACGTTGCCAGGCCGAGTTTATGGAATGGCAACTCCAAACCATATGGTAGAAGTCAGCTGCTGGTGTAGCACATCTAGGGCATGTTGGTGTTGTATTGGGGTACATTTTTTGAATGCGGGCTGGTGATAAATATGATTGGTGAAGATAATTAAATTGAGTGTACCGTCCCGGATTACGGGATATTGATTTGATTGTTGCGAGGGCAGTAACCCAGGTCTTCTGTGGTAGTGGGGTAGGAAGGACAGCGTCCCATCGCGCCTTTGCGTGTGACAGTGTTGTACATATTGCTTCAAGCAATGGTTTATATAGTGTGGTAATAATGCTCTTTGAGCTGCCAATGGTTAGTATAGTGGTGAGCAGTGAGGACTCGGGAGGTTCCGAGTCTCCTGCGCCCCAGATATTATTGAGCAATAGCTTAATGCCATTAAATGTTAAGAAGGCCCCATTTTGCATAGTGCCTGCGGTCACCAGTTCAGCGAAAGTACGCATCACAGAGCGAGAGTATAAGTCACCCAATTGTAGCATGTTCATTTCACGTGTATCATGGTGTATTGACAGGATTTGGGTGCCCGGCAATTGAAGTAGTGGCAACAGAGGCGAGTAAAGGAAAGATGTGGACTTAGTTTGGACATACCTGCGCCAGCAGAATCGGGCTGCTTCTAGTAATATTAGTCTGGGAGACGTATGGGGGGTACTAGTTAGTATCGAGAGTAGCAGCCTCTGTGATGCTATATGTGTCTGTAACATCCTGCTTTCAGCCGACGGGGTGTCACATAGCCATGTAGACAGCCATGATAATTGGGCGGCTGCATAATGTCTTTCGAAGTTAGGCATTCCCAATCCACCCATCTCCTGCGGATGTTGCGTTATTGACAGCGCCACTCTGCGTCTATCTTTACCCCAAAGTAAATCCGTTAGTATTGATTGCAGCTTATTAAAAAAGGAACGCGGTAAGCACAGCGGGAGAGCTGTAAAGTAATATAGAAACCTTGGAAGGATGAGCATTTTGGCTATCGCCACACAGCCCATTGGAGACATGGGAAGTGAACTCCAGAAGGGTATTGAGCCGCGAACAGAGCCAAGGATCCTGTCTATGTTTCCTTCTTTTAGATCCGTGATGGAGTGGTAAATCTGCACTCCCAGATATTTAAAGGTTATATATGACCAGGGCAATTTGTATTGCGGTAGCGACATGTGGTGAGCTACCGGGGACGGAGAAATGGGGAATATGCTTGATTTGGACCAGTTGACGTGCAGTCCAGAGGCGATAGCGAAGGAGTCCAGTAGCTGCAGGGCCCCAGTCATATAAGCAGAATGGTCACGCAGATATATTAAGGCATCATCCGCGTACATAGATACGATGTGGTGGGTGTTAGCCTCCGGTATACCCCATATGTGTGCGTAGCTCCGTAGTTTAATCGCTAGTGGCTCCATAGCAATAGCGAACAGTAATGGGGATAATGGGAAGCCTTGTCTGGTGCCTCTGCCTATGGGGAATGCTTCAGAGATAACTTGTCCATTTTTTACACGAGCAGTGGGCCTGGAGTAAAGCGTTTTGATCCAGTTAATGAAACCGGCACCAAAGACGAATGCTTTAAGTGTGTGTAACAGATAATTCCAACTGAGTGTGTCGAATGCTTTTTCTATATCTAGAGATAGGGCCACTGCTTCCGAGTTTGTATTACTGTGTATTATGTGTAAGAGTCTCCTAATGTTCAGGAAAGTGCTTCTGCCAGGAATGAAGCCTGATTGATCATGGTGTATTAAAGTCGGTAAATAAGGGAGGAGACAGTTTACGAGTATTTTTCCTAATAGTTTGCAGTCTGTGTTCAGCAAGGAGAGCGGCCTGTATGATTTGACATCTAGAGGGTCGCAGCACGTTTTTGGAAGGACAACTATCAGTGCCTCGCACATTGAGTCCAGCAATTGTAATTTATGGTGTGCTTCGTTGAATACTTCTGTGAGTGGGTGTAACAAAAGGGCAGCGTGGGAATTGTAATATTCTATCGGTAGGCCGTCTGAGCCGGGCGTTTTATTACGTGCCATTTGTGATAATGCAAGACGCAACTCTTCAATAGTGATGGGGCCATCTAGAGTGGCGGTGTTATCGAGGATAAGTTGATTTTGGGGGACCAAGCTTAGTGTGTTGATAATATGTTGCTCTGGAGGTTGTGGAGGGGGCGTATGGAGGGTCCGATAGTATGTGGAGAAGGCATCGTTTATGCCTGCTTGGGTATTAACGATCGTGTCAGGGTTTAAGCGTATTGCGCCAATGGGTGTTGGTTGTGATGATTGCCGAGTCAGCCAAGCTAATAATCTACCAGATCTGTCGCCTTCAGCGTGTTGTCTGGTCGTATAGTGTCTGTAATCGTGCTTACTCAGTCTATTGTCTGTCTCCTTATGAGAAGCCCTAAGGAGGTGTAGTGTTGCTAGTGCGGGTTAACTATTATCATTTGCATTTTCTGCATTACGGAGCTTTATTTCTAAGTCTTGTAATTCCTTAATGAGTACCTTTCTGACCCCTACCGTGGCCGAAAGGCAGTGGCCCCTTATCACCACTTTATGAGCGTCCCATTCTATGGCACGGGATGGGGTTGTATTTTTATTTAATAGAAAGTAATCGGTTAAACTTTTGGAGATATCTTTTTGAAAAGGAGGATCTAGGAGGGCTTCTGGTTGCAAACGCCATGTTGGTATCCGAGTATGTATGTGTCCCCATCCCAATGTTAGGCATAATGGGTTGTGGTCTGATATCGTGCGTGCTAAATATTCAGATAAGCATATTTTGTGATTAACAGTGGCGGACACAAAGAATATATCTATCCTGGTATGCAGCTTATGGACTGGGGAGAAGTAAGAGTACTCGCGGTGAGTGGGATGATGCACCCTCCATATATCTCTCAGTCCATTGTTTGACGCCCACTGCGCCAGATATTCTGAAGTACGATTGGCGGGGGCTGCAATGAGTGGGGGAAATGAGCGATCCATTTGAGTGTCTAGGACGCTATTAAAGTCGCCTCCCCATATGCTTTCCAATGTGGGGTCGCTAAGGTTGCCAGTGGTGAGCGTGGATAAGAAGTCGCGCTGGTTCGTGTTTGGAGAGTATAGTGCGACCAGGGCTAATGGGGACCCGTCTAAGGCGCCTTCAAGTATTACATATCTACCGTTTGGATCACATTGCGTGCGGGAAGACGCGAACGGGACACTGGGTGCTATCCAGATGGCTACTCCGCGAGCAAAGGATGAAGAAGTAGTACCATATAATTGCCCCTTCCATTTTGAACGTGTGGTGTCTAGGATAGATTTGGTGAAATGTGTCTCTTGTAGCAAAGCTATGTGTATTTGATGTCTTGTGAGAAAGGCGTGAACCCTTTGGCGTTTCCGAGGATTTGCCATACCCTTAACGTTCCATGTGAGTGTTTTATATTTTAGGGTTCCTGGGTGCTTGTGAGTGGCCATAGTTGTTTTGTGTGTGTTATATGATCAGGATTATAATTATCTGATGACCCGGTATTGACATTGTTATGGGACTCAGTCGCTGTGGCTGGCCGACAATCAAGGAACAAGCTGTGAGCTGTATTTTTGTTGCTACAGTAAGCGTCGCTTGTGAGTTTGCTGCTATTTTTATGTTTGGCCCGTCTTTTATATACTCCTAATATAGAGGTGCACACTAAAACAACATACAACGAATAAACTATTAACATATAGAAAACAATACCGGAAAAATCCAGTGTGAGGTAATTGTCCATATGGAGCAGGGGGGTGCCAGTTAGCGTTGGTGCAAAGGTACGGTCTTACCCTGCCCGAGTTTCGCATAGTTTAAAAGGCGAAGCGCGTCGGGCGGGGGGCACCCGTTGACTGCAAGACTACGTGTAGGAGCCTCAAGGAAGCTGCGATGAAACTTTTAGGCGTTAAGTGAGCTAGTCCGATCACTCATCAGATGTCGTCCGCTGTGCGTGGTGTAAGAAGAGGACCACATGTGGACTCAGTTGAATCAGAGTTTAGATCTTGTTCCTGTTCGATTTCCGTTTGCAAGGGTAGGGCGGCGGAGGGAGCATTAACAAAATTGGATGTTGTTCGAAGGAGCCGAGAGCGCTCGGATTTTGCCTGCTCAGGTGAGGGTCTAGCTCCCTGTCTCTTGAGCTGCTTACGGTTCATCGTGGAGAGAGATCTATTGTCGTCTTGAGTGCTTGAGTCCAACGGGTCCGCTAGGCCTTTGGCATGTAACCAGGTCCAGGCATCTTCCGGGGTGGTAAAGAAGAAGGAGCGAGAGTCATCCTGTATCCGAAGTCTGACTTGCAACATCAGTGCATATTTGATATCGTGTTTGCGAAGGCATATTTTAACCCGGTAGAAGGAGTTACGTTTTTTTTGCACTTCTGCTGTAAAGTCTGGATAAGCTGTTATCGTAGCATTTTCGTAGCACACTGGGCCTGATTTGCGGAATAGTTGGAGGACGAGGTCTCTATCTCGCTAGTTAAGGAGTCTTATTATAAGAGGGCGTGGTTGTGAGACAGGTGCTGGGGGTCTGCCTGGAATTCTATGTGCTCTTTCAACTGAGAAGAACTTCGGGACTTTATTTTTAAGGATTGTGTCTATGAGCCATTGCTCAATGAACAGTTCCGCACTTAAGCCCTCTGCGCGTTCAGGGAATCCGACCAGGCGTATGTTGTTGCGGCGAGACCTGCCTTCTGCATCTTCTGTTATGCGCTTTAAGAAATCAACTTCTGTTGACAGTTGCGTTAGCTGTAGTTGCAGATCTTTCATGGAGCCAGGTAAGAACACCGTGTCTTTTTCAAGTTCGGATACTCTATCGGCTAGAGCGTGTTGGTCAGTGCGAAGGATATTGAGATCTTCTGTTACAGAGCCTATTTTGGCTTCCAAGGTGGTCTTAGTGTCTAGAATGGCTTACAGGATTTTTTCAAATTGTCAAGTATGTGATTGTAAAGTTAGTTCCAGCTTCTGTAATGTTGATTGCGCAGTGGCGTGAGCTTCCGGAGGGGATGTTGTAGTGTGGTCCATTTTGGTGAGAGGTGCCCGGGTGGTCTTTGGCTTCACCATTTGAGAGATGCAGCAGTGTCTGTGAATTAGTGTTGCATTTGGGGTCCCTGCGGCGAAAGCCACCAGATCAAGTGTTGTGGCAAGCCGACCGTCCGGAGCTCACGTCCGGCGATTAACCGGAGAAGGAGCAGCTAGAAGCGTTGACTATCTGCTTAAAGAGGCTGCAGTTGGCGGTGTCAGCCGGGTATCACGTTGTTGAGGAGGCGTGGATTTGGCGCTTCCAGATCAGGTAGAAGCAGTGTTTGTACTGGATGTTTAGGGTTTCTTGAAAGGAGTGTTTAACTTATTGTGGAGCTTCGACCTTACGAGTATCGCCAGGAGGCTCCCCTTATGCTTTTATCTGCACTACTTGTGCCCCAGGGATTCGTCCGCAGTTTATTCTGTCTCTGCCGCTACACTCCTGCACCACCTACATTGACTTCACTAATTCTAGCTTTCTTGGTGCCTTAGGGGGGCACAGTGGGGCTTGGGGTGATATTATTACTCAAATGCGGCCAGTCAGTGCACCTGTTATGCATCACGTTTAAGGGGGGCGCTTATGCAGTTTAGTTTTCTTTTCTGACGAGTACGGTATTACTGAGCCGCAGGATCTCGGTCCCAACGAGGTCTGAGGCACCTAAAATGACGGCTTCCGATCCTGCAAGTGTCCAATTATGCCTTTTTCCAGGCCGCCTCCCGAGCCGTCGATAGCGCCTATATTAAATTACAGAAGTCCCAGGCATGAAACAAAACTTCAGGGCGAAGCGTGGGCGCCCAATGGGTGCCCGCGGGAGGAATGAGATCGAGACTAACAGGCGCGCTCTGGCACAGCGTTCAGCGGAGCAGGGCCGCTTGCGGGAGGGACTCGGCCGGCCCTGTGCACGCCGGGCAGCCCCTCGTGGGCTAGCGGAGAGCTCCAGCGCACACGATGGGGTCGCGGCGTCGAGCCCTTACCTCTCTGGTGGCGACGGGGTCCGACTGACGGTTCCGGTACGCCGAGCGCGCTGCCCCAATCAGCTAGGCGGTCCACGAGGCGAGCGCAGATCCTGGCGATGCTTTTCTTTTTTTCCCCTCCGGGAACGGAGCGTCCCCAAAGCCGCGGACTCGGTTAATGGTGCAGCCCTTCGGGGCCCCTCGAGCGGCCTCCTCACCTTGCCCCCGGGGGGGCTAGGAGCTCAGCGACAGGATAGTTGTGCGGGCTGGGCGACGGAGCTGCGGTTTATGCTGCCGCTCCGGTCGCCATCTTTGCCACGCCCCCCGAGAACACATAAAGTTAATAACAGAAAAAGTAACAATACACATTGTTTAAAAAAATAAAATATTATCACTCTAAAATTAATTATTATACAAACATAATTAAACATAATATAATTATTTAATATCCAAAGATTAAAAACATAAACGGAACAGAATCAATTATATAATTAACCAACATTTTTCAAACTAGTAAATAACAAAAAATATTTACTAACATAACAATCTAATTTACAAATTAAAACATAAAAAAATGTATAAACAATTTTTAAAAAAATATTTAAAAACTCAATAATCCACCAGAAAATGACATAAAAAAATATTACCAAATGAAAAAAATACACAGCACGATCTAACATCAATGACCACTGGGAGCACGGACTGTGAGGAGGGGAAAGGAATCAGCATTTGTTAACATAGTAGATGGCTGCAAGGATTACCAGGACAGAACACAGGAGGTGACCTATGTAGGTCACTTCATTAAACTGTTTAAAGAGGTGTTAAAAAGAAGGAATGTAAAAACTGCGAATAAAACTGCACTACACAAGCAGGATTCCACCCTAAAATCTTTACATTCAAATAATGTCGTCAGCCCATGAGCTAATTGAAGATGAGGCGACAAAGGACAGGGAAACCATGATTTGCCCAAGCCCACAAAATTTGGTTAAGTAGGTGAACTAGTAACGCAATGTGGTACTGCATGTGTCAAGACATTCCATGAGTTACACAGTGCTTGAGCAAGGCTGTAAGGGTTCAAGGGAGGCGGAGCACTCCCCTGCACCTTGCAGTCCTGGTCCATTGCGGAAAGACCATGGTACGGCCCTACCTGCATTGAGTTTCACAGTGCTTAACAAATCTCTGTGAGGTCCAGGGGAGGGAAGGCCATCCCCTGTGGATCACATCCATGGTCCAGTGCTTCAGGACACATGGAAGAATCTTTTCTCTCCTGGGCCTTGCAGCTCAAGGCCATGGCTGAAAGTTGTTGATGACAAGAGTCAACCTCAAACCTCTCTGTCATTAGCTTTTAAAAGTAAAGAACAGGATCCATCTTCAACCACCCTATCACTAAGGGCCTGATTTAGATTTCCGCAGATGGGTTATTCTGTCACAACTGTGACAGATATACTGTCTGCCGAAATGTAAATCCCATTATTACTTATGGGATTTATATTTTGATGGATGGGATATCTGTCACTGCTGTGACAGAGCAACCTAGTGAACTGACATACTTTCACCAGAAATGAAGGATTGACAATTGTGCAGTACATAACTTATTCTACCAAGCATGTCCTTTAGGTAATGTTGATGGCATATCTTAAACAGTAAAATATCCAGTCTTCCATTTTCCCACTTTCCTGATTTACATAGCTTGTGTGTTCGTCTCTTCCACCTTTGCTTTCTCGGGCGCATGCACTCAGGTCTGGAGATAAGAACAGGTATTAGGGAATTAGACATCTCATCAACCAGGTGGGTAAATCACTTCTTTGTGATGTATAAGTCAACTTGTCTGGATGGACAAAATGACCAGGCAGTTCATCATCTTAGCTGCAAACCTATATCTGATGTAGATAGCATAGTATTAACTGGAGAGCCCTGTCCTGACTTCACCGAAATAGAAATCTACAAGGCCACCTAGAGCCAAAAACTAATGAAAGCTCCTGGCTCAGAGAGCGTGGTCTCAGACGTCTATTGAAATAATCCGTCAATTTGGGCCCCAAGCCTAAAAACAGTGTTTAACACAGTTTGGGCTCAAGAGCAAGTTCCCGCATCTTGGAGGACAGTTGTCATCTTCCTCTCCACAAGAAAGCCTCTTACAGTGATCCAGTGAACTATCACCTAATTTCTCTTCTCGATGGAGCAGGGACAAATCTATGACAAACTGCTACTGAACTGCCTAGAAACCTGGGTTGAAGAAAATAAGATCTTCTCTAAGCTGCAAGCTAGTTTAGAAAAGTGCAAGGCACAAACAACCAAGCTATGAGACTTTATAATAGAAGCCTAAAATATGTGTGCTTATGATGATAACCTGAAAAACAGCATTTCACTCAGTTGAAAGGATACTTTTGCGGCAGAATTTATAAGATGTAGGCATTAAGAGAATCTACTTCATCACAACAATTCAGCCTCAGATAGATATGGAAATAGAGGCAAATTAACTCTTAGCTTCAAAACAAACTCTGGTGTAAGACAAGGTTTTGTATTAGGATCGGCTTTAGTTGACCTTTTTCGTTAAGGATGTATCCAAAAGATTTCTTGCTTTAAACCTGGATGTGTCAACAAATGTAGGGGACACAATACCCATTCTTTTATTTGCTGATGATGTTGTGCTATTGGCTATCCATGCACAGGCTACTAAGAGGCTTCGAAAACTATAGCACAACAAAAGATCTGGTGATTAACACCAAGAAAACAAAGCATGTGATACTAAACTCAAGGTGCAATCTGAAGAGCATTTCGAAAATCTGCGGCAAAGCCCTAGATTGTGTGGATTACTGTGACTATCTGTGGATCAGATGGAACTGTTGCTGCGGGTGGGGCAGCTAGTAGAAAGCAAAGCAATTGTGAGCCGATATGTGAATGCTGTCGCCATTATTTTACAAATGTGGCTAACGATCAGTTGAATTAATTCTCCACGCATATCAAATGAAAGCTTTAGCTGCAGTTTCTTATGGGGCAGAGTTTTGCGGATTGGGATTGGGTATTCAAAAAGGCTACTGGACTGCTGAAAGCTGAGAATTAATTATCTCAATGCTTGCTATATCTAGGTCTCATGGCTGCTCTAAAATGGGAATTAGGTATGCATGCCATTGAAGCCCATCTAGCACTCAAACCGGTTCTATATTCAGTTTGAATATGGACATAATCAGAGCTCACCAATTATTTAATGCGTGCACAACATTTGGCAAAGGGGCAACTCCCATAAATTGCCCGGGTTCAACCATATTGTTAATGTTCTAGTCAGCATAGGCTATGTAGAGTCCTAGACCATTCCAAACCTATTTTGCACCTCAATCTTTCAAATAATAATACTGGCCCTATAAGATCACTCAATAAGGTGGTAAACACTTCTAAAAAATTAAAGCCTCCGCATTGCACGAACGGTACCTAGGACCAGTTTCCCAGAGTTAAAAAGAACACTTTTTATAAGGTTTAGAATAGGTACTTTGCCTGCATTGATTCATATCAACGATTGGTCCAATACATCCTCACCGTGTCGTGTACAACTATAAAAATACATACTCAACGTCAGCCTTGTGCAACTGTAAATAAGGAAGCAAGGAAACTCTCTTACATTATATGCAACTCTGTACAAAGTCCTTGCAGACAAGGAGGTTTTAACTTTGCTCCCTTTTTAATAAATATAACATGAGGGAATGTAAGGATGCAATTTACTTACCAGAGCAATCTGGATTTAAATCAGGTAGGGATACATTCAACAATTTACACAGTTCTTGGCAGTACTGCTGCAAATCGAACCAGAGCTAAATGGACAGTGGACCTCTTAAATGCAGAGAAGGCATTTGACTCTCTCATATTTGCTGTGCTTCGTACAATTGGACTCCCATTTCGAATACTGAACCCTATTGAATTACACTACACCAACAGTATGGCACTGCACGTGTCAGTGTCAATGCCCCTCTATATGAAACATTCCAATTATGCAATGGTACCCGAAAGGGATGTCGCCTATCTCCTTTCCTATTTGTGTTAGCAATGGAGCTCCTGGCAATCCATCTCTACAACCACCACCCACACAAACAACTGACATTACAAAATAAGCAACACCGCACGCTGTATTTCAACTTTGTAATCAGCGTGGCGGTATTGTGGTGACGGGGAGGTGCTGGTGGAGCAGGCCCCATGGACCCCGTTCCCTCCCAGATGACCACCAGGTAAGGTGATCGACCGACAGGGGAGGGGACGGTGTTGAGTGTTGTGTGTGTGAATGGGTTTGTGTGTGTGTGTGTGAATGGAGGGGGTAGGGGGTTGTGTGTGTGTGCATGTGTGTGCAAGGGTCTGTGTGCTTGTGTGAATGTGTGTATGCAGAGGGTAGGGGGAATGTTGTGGCCATGTGTGCATGTGTGTGTGAATGAGTGAGCGTGGATGTGTGCGTGGATGTCTGTATGTGGTGTTGTGTGCGTGTGTGGATCGGGGGCCAGTCCGGGGATTGGGAGGGGAGGGTCAGTGCGGGGATGGGGGGAGGAGGGGTCAGTACATGGATCGGGGAGGAGGGCATCGCTGCTTGAGGAATGCAGCCAGTTTACTGCAATGGTCATAATTTGGTGGGCCTGCACCACCACGCTGTCGACGGTGTGCCTGCCGCCGCCATCGTGGCAGGGCAGGACCGCCAGGGTCATAATTACCCCCTTTGTTTTTTATTTATTTTAAGCAGTTTTGGTTATTGTTGACTTATTTGTCAAGTTACTTTTATTGGTAAAGATTATGGCTAGACTCAGGATAACCACTCAGCAGGTTGTTAGAATGCCTTTTGAATCTTCCTCTGACCATGATTATGAGACTGACTCTGCACCTGAGGCAGAGGAGGCACTGCATAATTCTAGCAGTGAATTTTCTGTCTGAAATGAATAATCTAATGATGAAGCCACTCTCAGTGTGGAGGAAGTGCCTGTTTTAGAGAAGGACACTGATGTGCTGATGGTGCAGCAAGAGGCATCTGGATTGCAGCCTGGGGCTGAGGCTTCCCATTGGAAGGGCTGTACTCTGGGTTGCCACAAACATGGTGCAGCTGGCGTTTCCTGCCTTTACTGGTGTCCCAGGGTGTAGAGTGAATACTGAAAACGTTTTTCCTATATATTTCTTTCAGTTGTCTATGGATGATGTATTTTTGAATGAGACTGTTGACCAAACTAATTTTTATACTGAACAGTTTGTGAGGGACAACAGTGCCAGACTTAAGCCCCACTCTAGCACTAGCCGGTGGACTGCCACAAATCTGGATAAGTTGAAGAAGTCTTGGCTTTAACTTTTTTGATGGGCTTGATAAGGAAGCTGCTGCTGTCTTCATCTTGGTCTACTAGTCCCTTGATGACAATGGCTATATTTCCTGCAACCATGAGTCGTGATCGGTATTTGCTTTTTTTTCGGATGGTGCATTTTGTAGATAATGCTTTCGCATTGCCACAAGATCACCCTAATCCTTACACTCTTTTTAAGATTTGGTCTGTCTGTGGGTCCAGGGAAAGAAATAGCTGTGGATGAGGCTTTGGTCCTGTTCAAGGGCCATTTGGTTTTTAGGCAGTATATTCCAACCAAGAGGATATAGTTTTGGAATTAAGATGTATATGCTATCTGTGAATAGGACTGGATATGTCCATAATTTCCGGGTGTACACTGGTAGGGATTTCAGTACTGAGCTCCCTGGTTGTCTGTCCACTTTCAGAGTTAGTGAGAAAAGTGGGTGGGGACTTGCTATATACCTTTTTAGCGAAGGTCACCATTTATACGTAGATAACATCTACACTGGGGAGATATTGTTAAGGGAAGTGCTTGTGGCACAATCTGCTCTAACTGTAAAGGTTACCCAAAATAACTTGTTTGTAAAAACCTTGAGAGGTGACAACGCAGGGTCTTGCGTAGTGCTGAACTTCTAGCTGTGGACTTTGCAGACAGGAAGATTGTTTACATGCTGACTACCATCCATGATGAAAGTACTTACCCTGTGACTGTTTGGGGTCAGGTTACTGAAGTGCACAATCCTGTGTGTATTTTAGATTACAATAAGCACATGGGTGACGTAGATAGACTAGATCAGAGGTTAGAACCTTACAATGCTATCTGTAAGGCTTACATTTGGTATAAGAAGTTGGCTAACCATTTATACCATTTAGCAACCTTTAATGCTTTTGTTGTATTCAAGTTTCAAGGAGTCAAAGATGAGATTTGTTTAGTTTCAGCAGTCTATGATAGGCAGTCTTGCTGTAGTGAAACAGGCAAGTGTTTCTAGAGTTGGAGTTGTGAACAATGTGGCTGGATCTCTACTTTCCTGATCACATTCCTCCTATGCCCAAAAAAGGCCTTCCCAGTAGGAGATGTAGAGACAATATGCGAAGAGGTGTGTGGAAGAAGAGTTGTATTTATTGCCCTGACTGTCCTTCTAAACTTGTGCTGTGTATGCCCTATGTGTTAAATTGTATGAGTTTTTGGGAGAAACCATGAACGTAGAAGTAAACTGACTGGATTGTGAACTGGTGTTTGGCTGTTGGGGTCAGGTAACTGGCACTTGGCTGGTGGTGTGCATGGACTGGCGCTTGGCTGGAGGTGTGTGTGAGCTGGCACTTGGCTGGCGGTGTGTGTGAGCTGACATTTGGCTGGTGGTGTGTGAGTAGTGGCTTGCTGCTGGTCATTACACACACTGCTAGCCAAACACCAGACCTCACACTCTTTCAGCCGCCAGCTGGTGTGATTCCTGTGTCAGACATGTGGGCGTATGAAATTGATGGGCCTTTGAATGATGCTGTTTGTTGATGTGAGTGTTGTAATGTGCTAGGCCCTTAGATGGCGGTGTTCCATGGTCTTGTGTGTGTCACATAAGGTTTGTGAATGGCCTGTAAAGTGGTTGGCGCCATGGCACTGTGATTTATTAGTTGAGTTTTTTTAACTTTCAGTTATTAACAGTGCATTTCATTTTTGTGAAATCTCTGAAAATTCACTCACCCTCATGCCAAATCCAACCAGTATGTGTGCGTACTTGAGGAATAGATGGTTGTGAAGAAATATTTGTCTTTTCTGTCTTTCTCTGTCAGGGTGTACATTGTCTCTGGGGAAAATTTCAAAGGTAACAATAAAGAGAGTGAGAAGAGAGCTCACCTTCCCAAATCATTATCAACAACCACAAGAAGCGACCACACAACCAGGTCTCTTACTTCTGTGATGTCCATTATAAAAATCACAGTTTTAACTTTTGTCCAAGGTTACCAGGATTAAAAACACAGCATATCGGTGGGTTACCACAAGACAGTTTTATTGCACTTCTTCTCTCAGTTGGGAATTCAAATCACAAAAAAAACACTCCACTGTAATCAGGCATCGAAGCACACCCCTGACACACTAGGGGTCTGATTATGAGTTTGACAGACAGTATACACCGTCTGCAGAACTTCTGATGGGGAGGCTGCTGCCACACTGGCTACTTCCCCGCCGGCCCCATTAATAGTTTCCCACTAGGTCACCGGGCAGAAACCTGAGTTTCCGCCCACTTGCCTAGTGGGAAACAGCCTACACCATTGTCTCCAGCTCGTAATCGAGCCGGCGGCAATGCTGTAGAGCGAGGGTGCACAAGCACCCTTGCAATGTTCACTGCCTGCAAACATTGCAAGGGTGCTGGCCAGGGCCCCCCCTGCACCAGTTTTCCACCAGCAGCGCTGCCCTGGCGGATTAGGACCACCACCTCCAGACTGTCGGGATCTCTGATTCTGGTGGAGCTGGTGGTTCTCTGGCAGCCCGACCGCCACTGTTCTAATGTGGCAGTCAGACCACTGCATTGGTGGTGGTCCGACCGCCATCCACGAGTCTGCCCGTCTAGTGACCGCCAGACTTGTAATGTGGCCCAAGTTGTCTCGGGTGGGACCCCAATAATGAAGCATGGCAATAACTAGGTTGGTGAGTGAGGGTTTTTTAACAAAACTTAAGGGTGTTTTTTTTCACAATTTGATTGTTTGAGACATCACAGAAATAAAAGACTTGGTAGCGTGCTTGCTTCTTCTGTAAGGAAAATCTACCAACTCTGGATATGTTCGAAAACTAGACACCCTGGGGAGTACAGGGCAGTGTTCTTCTCATAAAATCTGATAGGTTTTCTTACCCACA
Source organism: Pleurodeles waltl (assembly GCF_031143425.1). Taxonomy (NCBI): domain Eukaryota; kingdom Metazoa; phylum Chordata; class Amphibia; order Caudata; family Salamandridae; genus Pleurodeles; species Pleurodeles waltl. The sequence continues at coordinate 280,634,651 of NC_090444.1, read as the reverse complement.
ATGCCCTGCAAACCACAAAATGTGACTAAAATCTTAAATTTTCCTTGCATTTCTGTGCCATACTCTTCCAGAAACAGAAAATTCCTACCAGTCAGTATTCCCCTCGGTCTCCCTATAAAAATGATACCTCATTTGTGTGGCTGCCCAAAGCAGAGTCAGCCTAAAAACGTATTTAAAAAACTGCCCTTTTGGACCCGCTTTAGTTCTCCCTCAAACTCTACACATTTTTGGCCCTTCCCTGTTGCAGGCATTCGGCACACCCACATAAGTGAGGTATCAATTTTATTAGGAGTACGAGGGGTACACTGATTGGTAGGAAATTTGTGGCACCCCTCAGATTCCAGAGCTTTCCATCACAGAATTTTGAGGAAAATGTGTATTTCCTAGACACATTTTGAGGTTTCCAAGAGATTCCTGGTAACAGAACGAGGTGAGAGCCACACACGTCACTCCCATCCTGGGTGCCCTAGGTGTCTAGTTACCAAACCTGGTGTCAAGAACCTTTCATGTCAGTAATGTCCGAAAACTTGGCAACCTGAGGTGTGTGGTGGTTGACAGGAAGCCACAACATAGAGCAACACAATTTGAGGCATTAAACAAGTGGGATTGAGTGGTGACTGAAAGAAAGGAAAAGAATGAGACAATAGATTAAGCATACAATGAATCAATGGTTGTAGGAAAAGTGGGGCATGCAGAAAAAAGCATGGAGACAGGATATGGTGCTGTCAATAAAAATGACAGAATTGAAGATAAATATGATGAATATAAAAATTAAAACCTAAGAAGAGAGACAGGGAATATTATTCTGATGAGGAGAATGATTTCTTAAATGATGTGTTAGAGTCAAGACCTTCTCCTTACAATGTCAAAACACAGACACAGACAACACAGAGTACACAAACACATGATATGGACGCAGCAGGAGAATCAATCATGGTTATGCAAGCAACAGTGACTGCACCGCAATAGCCAACGAGTACACTGGGACTAGCATTGCTTAGTCTAGATAGTCTAGGTAGAATTACTGTTTCATCTACTACTGATGTAGCTTCCCAAGTTTCAATGGCTATTGTGCAGCCTGCACAACCCGAACCAGTAAAGAGAGCACTATGATTGCCAATCTAAAAATTGAGTTTGGAGACATTTTTTAGGGTACTGTAATGGAGAGAGACTACTGGTGTACAATGTAGGTTGAAATATGTGATTAGGGAAGCACCTAGGTGTGCATGTGAATCATATGATAAACTTGAGGACATACTGGAAGAATATAACATTGATGTAAACAAACCGAGGGGCTTGCATAAGAGCTTTAGAATGGATCTGAGGGAGACTAAAGTGGAGAAAATTGATCCACTGACTCTGCAAGCACATATCAAAGAATTGGTTGACTGGATAACGGACTGGAGGGATGTGAGGAAATACAGGAATAAATGGAAGAAAGAAGCTTGTTCAAAAAATAAAAAGACTGATACTGAAAGAGAAGCAAGGATAATCATGTGTGAGCCTGAAAGGGAAACGGTTGTGAGAGAATTTCCTTTGTAAGAAGTACATGGCTGAGCACATGTGCATTTGTCTCAGTTAGGTCTGATCCCTATGCATTCATGACAAAATTAAAACATTGAGGGAGGAACCAGTGGTACAAAGAAGTTGCAGGTCCTAGTAGTGGCAAACAGCTTGTTTCGTTTTTCACTATTGTGAGAGCTGCTTTTCTCATAGGCTACCATTGAGAATTTTGTTACATATATTTAAGTGGTCATTTCTGATCTGAAAGGAGTAGCATTGCCATGTTTGGTATGTTTGGAATGGTGGTTAGAAATCCTGTTTACTGGTGTAGTTGGATTTTACATTACTATTTTAGAAATGCCACTTTCAGAAAGTGTCTTACAAACCACAGAGGGTAACCCATGAAAACCTAAAGGGTCTGGGTCGAAACGTATTACAGAACAACATTGACCCTCTAGGAATCAATAACATCCCTCATATCTAACATGCAGCATGAAAACATACTTATTCAGGAAAACATCCTTTATCATATATACAAAATATATTAATTTCCTCATATATATAAAATCCTCCATCGTATCACCACAAAAGAAGGATAGAACAAAGTGCAAATAGATCAAGTGCTCGTGATTTAGAGAAGAAAAAGGATAGTCAATCTCCCACTGGGACATGTACTAATGTGTTTGACATGCCCTAACGGTGAAATGCTGCCAAATTCGATTTTCATTGTTGCAAGGCCTATCTCTCTCATAGGTTAACACAGGGCTGCCTTTAAATCTTCTTAAAATGGAGATTCTCTTTGAGAGCAGATAGAAATAAGGAGTTTGGTGTCTCTGAATTCACAATTTAAAAATACATCTTTTGCTAAAGTTTGTTTTCAGATTGTTAGTTTGACAATGGCAATTTAAGAAAGTAGACATTTTCTTGCTTTAACCATTCTGTGACTCTGCTTGTTTGTGGATTCCCTTTCTGGGTCAAACTGACAGTTTGCTATTTATGAATCTCCCCTAGACAGTGATACAAAGGGAGCTGGTGTGTAGCATGCATATCCTGATGAGCCATCTGAGCTAGAGTAGAGGGAGGAGTGGTCACTTACACCTGAATGGGCCATGCCTGCCCTCTTACAATGCAGTCTTCAACCCCCTGGTATGTGTCTGGGGCCTGGCTTGAGCAAGGCAGGATCTTGTGAACAACGGATACTTTCTTTTGAAGTTTGCCCTCTTCAAAGACAAAAAGGGGTATACGTAGTAAACCCAAAACCCCAGACTTTATATCACTTCTACAACCAAAATGAACCTCTGCCAAGGAGAAGAGCTGAAGAGCAGAGGAGAAGTGCTGCCCCTGCCAGTGACTGTGCTTTGTTGCTGCTTCTGCCTGTGAAAGGGGACAAAGACTGGACTTGTTGTGCATTCCTGCTTGAAGAAGAATCTCCAAGGGCTTGAACTGAACTTGCCTCCTGTTTTGAAGTCTCTGGTCATCATAATCTTTCCTTACCAGCACCTGGACTCTCTGCTGAGACTCCTGCCCTGCCAAGTATTACCCTATTCAGACCCTAGGCCCTTGAAAGGTGAAGCTGGCAGAAAAGAGCAGAAATCCACAAACAGAATGCTGTGCAGGGAAATTTTCGATGCACCATCGGCAACGTGGCTGATAAGCAACACGCCACCAGCTTTACGAAAAGAATCCATGCTCCACCTGCATCGTTGCTGGGAGATGGATGTATTGTGGCTGGAGAAATGATGCGACACACGCTTGTGGCTGCTGATAACAATGCAAATCCCATGCAGCGTGGTTTTCTAACACCGTGCGACCTGATTTCTCACACATCGTCCCTGGGCGTCAAAGTCATAGTGAACCTGCCCAGATCCGAGGTGCCCCATATGGAAATCGACGCATCGCTGTATTGCGAGGAAGAAAAATGATGCAGGGTCAACCCAACTGGAGAAGAAACAACACATTGCGTCACTTCAAGTAAGGAATCAACGCATCGCTGACTTTTCCGACAAACGTCTGCCTGTGTGGCTTTATTTTTGCTGCAAACCAGGTACTTTGTGTAAAATCAACGTTTCCATTGTTTTTTTATTGAGTAAGACACTTAGCGGGTCATTCCGACCCTGGCGGTCGGTGGCCGCCAGGGCCACCGACCACGGGAGCACCGCCAACAGGCTGGCGGTGCTCCTACGAGCATTCTGACCGCGGCGGTTTAGCCGCGGTCAGACGCGGAAAGCCAGCGGTCTCCCGCTGACTTTCCGCCGCTCGTAGGAATCCTCCATGGCTGCGGAGCGCGCTCCGCAGCCATGGAGGATTCCGACTCCCCCTCCCGCCATCCAGTTCCTGGCGGTTCTCCCGCCGGGAACCGGATGGCGGGAGGGGGAGTCGCGGGGCCCCTGGGGGCCCCTGCCGTGCCCATGCCTATGGCATGGGCACGGCAGGGGCCCCCGTAAGAGGGCCCCTAAAAGTATTTCAGTGTCTGCAAAGCAGACACTGAAATACGCGACGGGTGCAACTGCACCCGTCGCACCTTCCCACTCCGCCGGCTCTATTACGAGCCGGCGTCATCGTGGGAAGGGAGTTTTCCCCTGGGCTGGCGGGCGGTCTTGCGAAGACCGCCCGCCAGCCCAGGGGAAAACTCGGAATACCCTCCGCGGTCTTTCGACCGCGGAGCGGTATTTCGGAGGGGGGAAGTCTGGCGGGCGGCCTCCGCCGCCCGTCAGACTCAGAATGAGGGCCTTATTCTTCTTAAAATTCATGTTTTGACTTCTGTATGTTGGACTTGTGTTGTTTTGGTCTTGTTTGATTTAGATAAATATTAAATATTTTTCTAAACTGCTGTGGTGTCCATTTTGTAGAGTCTTCAATGTATTATTGTGTGTGTTGCTACAAATACTTTACACATTGCTTCTGGGTTAAGCCTTCCTGTTCGTGCCAAGCTACCAACGGGGTGAGTGGGGGTTAACCAGGTGTGTTCCTCCTTTGCCCTGACTAGAGTGAGAGCCCTTGCCTGGACAGGGTTGTAACCTGACCGCCAAACAAAGGCCCGATTTCTAACAGGGCATTTCTCTATCTTTATAACTCTATGGGCCAGATGTAGCAAACTCCGATTTTGTGAATTGGAAATTGCGAGTCGGATGCAGAACGGTGTCTCAAGACAACGTCTGCGAATCTCTATGGGGTCGCAAAGACCCACCTCATTAATATTAATGAGGTGGGTCGCATTTTGCCACCCCTTAGCGAGTCCCTGCACTCACAGGGATGGTGGCCTGCTGAAGACAGCAGACCTCCATGTCTGTGACTGCTTTTTAAATAAAGCATTTTTTTTTTGTATTGCAGCCCATTTTCCTTAAAGGAAAACGAGTTGCAATACAAAAAAAATGACGAAACCATTTGTTTTTTTCAGAGTAGGCAGTGGTCCATTGGAAAAAACATTTTGGGCAACATTCACCAAAGTGACACTGGTGGTAACTGCGAATTGCTTTGCGGCTGCGTTCGCGGTCACAAAGCAATTTAGCATCGCGATGCGAGTCGCAAATAGGAAGGGTACACCCCTCCCTATTTGCAAGTCGCATTCACATTTTGCGAGCCGGTACCGACTCGCAAAATGTGAATGAGCATCGCGATGAGCATTTTGCATGGCGCAAACTGCGATTTTCGCAGTTTGCACCATGCAAAATGCTTCCTACATCTGGCCCTATGTGCTTTGCAGCCTGACTCCAATCCAGGTCTGGGGCAGATTGACATCTACACTTTATGCATACTTTCCAGACAGCCACAATACAGAAGGGACCGGGTGTGAAAGGAGAGGCATTTGCATCCATCTGAATACTGATAGTCATCCTGAGCTGGGTGAGAGGGAGGTCGTTCACACCTTACATGTCAAAAGGCTGTGTCTTGCCCAAACACGAAAGGCTGATTTAACCTCTACTGATGTATGGAGCCACAGCTGGGATAAAAGGGGTTGTATTACACTTGAAAGGGTTCCTTTGAAGTCACCCCTTACATCAAAGAGATTTTTGAAAGTACAGGGGCTCTGACCCAATATTTTCAGAGCACTTTTGGAACTTGGACTGAACCTCTGTCAGAAGGACTGCTGCACTGCACAAAATACTCATCTGAATTGCTCTTCTGCTGTTGCCATGCTGCCTGATACTTGCTGGTTGGCCTAAAGGACTCGCTAGATTGCTTTTCTGATTATTGCCCTGCTGCCAGCTGCTCCCTGACTGTATTCCCACTGGACACTGCTGAAATGCCATGAGAAACGGCCATTCCTGCCATTTGCTGTACGTGGAGGAGCTAGCATGCCATCCTGCTTAGTGTTCACAGAGTTCTCCCATGGGGCCCAGTGTATAGTGAGCATTGGTTGCTGCCCCTGCCATGATAGTGCTGGTGAGTGCTTCATATCTTCACTTCATGTGGGATGCTGGCGTGTAGTGAGCGATTGATGTTCTACTAATGTGGAGGGGGTACACCACATTCATCCCTATTTTGCTGTGCATTAGGCATCTGCAGCTGCACCACATGTTTACCAGCAGCTGCCCCGCTTTATTTCTAATGTGCGGGGGACCAAAGCAGTGTGTGTGCCCTCTACTCTTTGGGCTATACTTGGGGCACCAACACTTGGTGAGTGTACTTACTGGGAAAGCCGACGATGGAGACCCCCTTCTTCCATCAGGGACTTGCCATGGAAGGTTACCGTAATGCATGTAGTGGGCCCACCGCGGTTCCTAAGGTCTACAACACCTGTCTAATTTCCATAGAAGGCTTAACAGGAGTGTAGGTGCTCCTGGGCTCTATATTACTTCCCATAACAAATTGTTCTTACTGCTACACATAGAACTGCTTTCCTAATATGCCTGCCATGCTTAATGCAAATGGGTTGTTACTGCAATGATCATTGAAGTACTGATGATGGTCTCAGGGGACTAAGATGATTTCCCTAACCAAACTGCTGCATGTCATACCCTGATCTTAGACTGTATGTTGTGTAAATAGTCGCACTGCAGGAAAACTAGTTCTATTCAGTAGTGGTGCACAGCATTTATGAACTATGTTGGTATGACCTATGGTACATATTTTCAATACAAGGTCCATATACTTTTATACAATTCGGTGAAGAGTCTCTTATGTGGTGCATGCATTTATTGTGTCACTGGTGTGAGTGTGTTTCACAAATGCTTTACACATTGCCTTTGGGGATAAGCCTGACTGCTCTGTGACAAGCTACCAGGGGGTGAGCAAAGGTTATCTTTTTTATGTAACTTACTTGCCCTGACTAGAGTGGTGGGTTCTGCCTGGCTCAGGTGCAAACCCTAGCCAACCAGAAACCCAATTTCTAACACTAAAAAAGAAAGATTAAGAAAAAGATTAAGGAGAAGTTGATGTTTGGATCACAAATGTGGTAAACATCAAACTGTGAATTTGAGTTGTGACTCTAGTTTTGTTGATGGTGCTAATTCTGGTGAGTGTTCACATTTTGTGATGCAAGGAATGCAAGGAAATAATAATATGGTTTCTAGATGAATTGGAAATGTGCTTCCACTGGGCTGAGGGTTTGGCAATAATTTTGGAATGAATGCGAACATCACCACGCTTAAAAAGAGTACTGTTTGTCATATCTGTAGGACAATTCAAAATTACTTTGTTCCTCAAATGCAGCAGAAGACAAACCAGACACAAACACACTTTAGTGCTGTAGCCCTCAAACACCCATGCAGAATTTGTAAAACCAAGGGCAATTCCATAGGAATATGCCTGTACCTCCAGTTTTGCAGCAGAACACAAGAAACAAAACACTTCATTGGCAGAATTCAGGGTTTCAGTGGAATCCTTGGACATTAAAAGTGAGGTCCACCAGCTTACACAAAAAATGAAAAATTTGCAATGACATTATCTAGGGGGATTGAGGATTTGAAGGTCAGTGCAGTCCTCGAGGAAGACCATAATGGCTCATATATAGATGGTGAGGTGAATTATTCCTGATTTGTACTGGTGGCACTCACTCCAAGGTTCATCCATGGAAGTTCCAAACATTAGGCTCTCAGGAAAATACGTCCAAGTTGTAGGAATGAGTAATTAATGTCCCTGTAAAAACTGGCTCAATTGAAAATGTGTTTTTCAAGTCCTGTTCATTTACTTGAAAGGGATTTCCTTTGCAAGATGAATTGTGTGATTTAGGGCCTTATTACGACCTTGACGGAGGGGTTTCCTCCATCACAAATGTGGCGGATATCCCATCCACCGTATTATGATCCCATTATATTCAATAAAGGATCGTAATACGACGGACGGGATATCCGTTACATTTGTGATGGAGGAAACTCCTCCATCAAGGTCGTAATAAGGCCCTTATTGTGCACTGAATGGTATATCCAATAAAACTTAAGATGAATATTTAGAAGACAAAATAAAATCACAAGAATCAAACATTCAGCTGTTTCCAGGTCTTACAAAAGATGACCTCTCTCTTGATTTAAGACATACAGTAAAAGAAGAGCTATGAGATTTTCCACTCAGATTAACTAAAAGTGCAGAGCAAGTGAAAATTACAGTTAAATCAGATGCATCAATATAACCTTTCACATGAAGCAGAAGATGGAATGAGCCTATCACAGAAAAATTATAGAATGCAGTGCTTGTTAGTCCTTGCAACTTTTCTGTGATGGGCATTAAAAAAGACAGCTGGTAAATGATGGGTGGTTGAAAATCTTAGGAAAATAAAAAAAAGATAGTTCCATGTTGTCTAGTGGTACTGAATCATATTGGGATTCTGTTTCAGATCCCTACAGATGTGGAAAGGTACACAGTCATTGTGCAATGAACCAAGCTTTCTTCTCCATTCTTCATCAGCATAGCCAATATCTTTTTGCATTTAGATTTTTCAATGAAATCCATTATTGCTGTTGAATCCCAGAGGGGTATACAGAAGGTCCCTCAAACTCTAGCCACATCCTAAAGAAAATTTTGGAAAGTTTACAACTGCTCTGTAACTCAGTGCTGGTGCGATACATAGACGGCCTGACAGTTGCTTTAAAAAAAGAGTAGATTGCAAATAGGATACCAATGCACTCTTCATTATCTTGCTGACAATGGACATAAAGTCTCACCTACAAAGATGCAGTATAGTCAAAGAGAAGTGATTTACTTGGGTCATCATATTGAGAAAGGAGGCAAGAAACATGTTCAAAGAACAAGTTTCTGCAACTATGATAATGAATCTTCCATCTACCCAGAGCAAACTGAGGAAGTTTTTCGCAATGGTTGGCTATTGTTGCCAGAGGATTCCAAATATTTCCCTAATTTCTAAACCTTTTGCAAGGCTTATTCATAGCAACATAGTGGATCCGGTCCCATTAAATGATGAATCCATGAGTGTCTTCCTAGAACTGTACAGAGCACCAGCTCTATGAATGCCCAATTTTGAGATGGATTCCGCCTTGTACTGCCATGAAAAAGATTGGTGTGTATTATTATATTTCTAGTGCAAAAACATGGTGAAGCAAAGCACCCTGCCAATTCTTTATTGCACTAGATCCAGTAGCCGCAACTCTTCCTGGTTGTCTGAAATCTGTAGCAGCTATTTGTCTGGTGATAGAACAGAGGAAAGGAACTGTAATTGGTTACACACCTATTGTGTTAGTCCCTCATTCAGTCAAGATTTTGCTGAGTCATACACAAACTCAGCACTTGACAAATAGCCACCTGAAAAAATATGAGCAAACAATACTGTAAGCTGATATCTTCTCAATTAGGAGGGGTAATGCATTGAATTCTACAACCCTGCTGCTAATTACAAACAATAATGAAGATCATGAGGAACCAGACCATGATTGTATTGCTATAACAGAATTGTGTTCCAAATCAGGACCATAAATTAAAGACTCTCCACTTGATTTGTCTGATCTAACTCTGTTTGCGGATGGTTCTTGTCTGAGAGACCATCAAGGATAATTAACAGCCGCTTATGCAGCCTGCTCTAGTTCTTAAAATATTGAAGCATCAACCTTGTGTGTAATTTCAGCACAAGTAGCAGAATTAAATGCTCTGGCAAAAACTTGCTGGCTGGCTAACACACTGAAAGTGACAACCAATACAAATAGCCAGTATGGTTTTGAGGTGGTACATAATTTTGGGCAACTGTGGTTACAAAGGGGTTTCATGACATCTACTGATATGCTGATTATGAATGGAGCATAAACTATGATTCTGTTGAAAGCTTTGTAGCAGCCTAAATATTATTTTTCTCCACATTGAGTTAAATTAACCACTGCACACCATTATATAGTATACATGAAGTTAATTCGTAGGAATAGATCTATAGGTAATTATAGGAAGAATATGTGTTCCAATTTATTAGAGGAGTATACTAGTGCTCTGAACATTAAGAACTTTTTTGCCTGTACATACTTACCTTCTTCACTATCAGGGGGTGCAATGTTTTTGCAATGGCTCCTCTTATACGTATTATTTCATAATGTTTTTGATAGTGTTTTTCATAATAGAGAACGTTTGTCTTCAGATCATTTGGAATTAAACTTTTCTCTGGAAAAGCTTTGTGCATCTGAATACTTTAGGAATTGTGTAACTATTTCTGGACACTTAAAGGTGCTTGCACAACCTATCTTGAAAATCAACCAAATGAAAAATGGGTTTATGTATAGTTTGAGTGAAGAAAAGTGTGAGTTTATTAAGGATGAAACAAGGATGTGAGTGAGGTTGAAGAGAAATTCACTAATTCAAATGTACAGTCATGATTATAATGGAATATGTGCAATGAGGAGTGTGGTGTATGGTGAAATTGAAATCTCATGGTCATTAGTTCAATACAATTTGATCAGGAGAGTGAGTGTGAAAAGAGTTATGTGGTTGAAGATCATTTTTGATTGGTAAGGAATGTATTACATTTGTGGAAAGAATGCCTATTTTAACCTACCTCATATTTTGGTTTTTATCTTGCTTTGTAATTCCCTTGGGGTACCAGTTAAATGAGATGAATGATGTTAATGGTTGGAAAACAGTAGAACCTGGATTTGACCAAACTGTGTTGCATGTGCTTGGTGCTGTGATTGCATTGATTGGGGTGGCTTTAAATGATGTGAAGATTTGGAGATTGTAAAATCTGGTAGAATGCCTTGCCTCTACCACTGCTGGTGCATTAACTAAAATAAATGAGAAGTCAATAGGTATGTGTGCTGTGATTATGCAAAACTGCCCTGCATTAGACATCCTTCTTGTGAAGCACTACTGAGTCTGTCTTGTAATGAAGGTACATCAGTGCTGCACCTTCATACTTAATAATAGTACGCTTATTAATGCTTATATGAAGGATGTTACTAACATTTCTCATGAGCAGAAGATCTTGAGGAGTATGTCGTTTTGTAAATTAGTTGATTCTGGGTCTGTTGACAATGGAAAGGTATGTGGAAAGGTTGGTAAGTGGTTTGACAGACTACTAGCGATTGTGCTGCTTTCTGTTCTTACTCCAATAATTACTATATTAGAACAATTGCAACTGGCTTCATTCTATAGCTTAAACTGTTTGACAAAATCTTTTCTAAAATTTGTCTAAATTGGGAATGTAGGGAGGTGTCTGCAACTTCATCAAATAAGAGGACATATGATATTTATGAACTAGAGGACCTCAAAGCACAATCCTATGAATACAGCAAGATGTTGGTAAAAATGACTGTAATCATCACAGGTGGGATTTTGTCAGTTATTTACTGATTAAAAATATATGTGCTTGGTACTATGAGTCATTGATGATTGAAATTAAAATACGTGATTTTCTAACTTATACTAACTAGGACTCAACTAGACCTCAACTCTATTCTGAAATAACATTTCATAATATTCATTGTGTGTTTATATTTCTCACTGACACACACTCAGCAAGATGTGCACTGTTGTTTTTGTGATTACATGTTCTCGAAGAATCCCTGACTAAGACTGTAGATACTTTGAGAGGCTCTTGCTTCTCACACACTGCATAGCATTACTGTATAAGGGCAAGATGTAGGAAGCCAAAAAATAGCGAGTCGGAAATTGCGAGTCATTGCGACTCGCAATTTCCGACTCGCAAAATGGTATCCAACAAGAAAAAGGCGACTTCATTTTGCGACTCGCAAATGAAGTCGCACCACAGATTGCGAGTCCGCTGTTAGCGAGGTCGCTTTTTGCGACCTCGCTAAAAACCGACTCGCAAATTGCGAGTGGGTATCGCAAATTGCGACTGTGTCGCAATTGCATGCAGGTGCAGCAAAACAGTTTGGAAAACACTTCCTGGCTCTTGCCGATGACATCAGAGCCAGGAAGACATCAAATACACCTGGGAGGAGGGAGGACCACACCCTTTTCTAACTGCTGAGCAACCACCTGGAGGAACAGCAGCAACAATGGAAGACTCAGGCAGTGCAGGCAGGAAGAGAAAATTGAAGTTCTCTGAAAAGGAACTAGAGGTGCTGACAGAGGAATGCTGCCAGCACCATGACCAGCTGTTTGGAAAGGCTGCCCTGAGTGTTCCAGACACGGAAAAGAGGAGAATCTGGCAAGACATCCAGGAGAGGGTCAACGCCATAGGGGTGAGCCACAGAAGTATAGACGAAATAAAAAAACGGTGGTATGACCTGCGCTCCAGGACAAAGGAGACGGTGGCAGAGCACCTCAGGGAGATGAGGGGCACAGGAGGAGGCCCATCCACCGTCCCACCACCCACAGCCATGGAGGAACTGGTAGAACAGACCCTTGAGCCTGAGGCAGTGTCAGGAATGGGAGTACTGGACACATCAGCACCAGGGACATCAAAAAGTGAGTACCATGAAACATGCATATCCACCCATAAACGCAGTACCCCCCCCCACCCAGTGCACAGCAGCATGCCCAACCAAACTAGCTCCATTCCAGACTTGCAACCACCAGAATGGTGCATTATGGGCAATGTAGTACAGTAGTCAGCTTATAGGCAATTGTTTAATAGGAGACATACAACAGATGTACATACTGACAGTGTGTTCCCGATGTCCCACAGGTCTCCCACAAGACAACTCCACCAGCCACACCGTCCAGGGTGAAGAAAGCAGCCAACAGACAGGGCAGGAGTCTGAAGCAGCCACTACAGGGCCAAGCACCACACCACCACAGTTCCCTCCAGATGAACAAATGGACATGGTGGAAATAGACACAGCACCTGGTCCCAGCCACAGTGTCAGACAGCAGGACCCCGAAGCACCACCGCGTCACAGACGCAGACTCCATGTCCAAGCAGTGTCCCAGGAGGATATAGGTGACTCATCCATATCTGCAGCTGAGGCAGCCCTCATATTTGGTCAGCGACTGCAAACAAGGCAGATGAGAATCATTTCTGGGGCAATGCAACGGATGGAGCATAATTTCACAAATGGGCTGGCACAAGTGAACACACAGTTCACACGTTTGAATGAAAATGTCGGTGACCTTGCTCTATCCATACGGCAACTGGTGACAGAACTGGTGTCAGAGAGACAGAGTGTAAGGCGCCATGAGCGGTAACTGGTACACAAATTGGACCGCATGGCTGCATCCATCGTCCGTCTCACAGTGAACACTACAGGGCTGTCACGCCGTACTGTGAGCTTGCAGGTGGACTTGGGCCACTTTGCAGGGGATGTGGCTCGGGGACTGGGTCGCATTAGCCACACTGTGGACATGCTGGAGGCTAGACAGGTGGCTAGGGGCACAGCAGAGACACCTCAGGACAGTGAGGAGGGGTCCACCATCAGCAGCGCATCTGCCACAGACACACGTGTCTTGCGGAGTGGCAGTGCACATCAGGGGTCTGCTGACACACCTAACACAAGCCATGCTGGGCGTCCCAGGCGGAGGTGTTGGGCCCAAGCACTGCAGGACACATGAGGCACATGGAGTGAATGTGTCCTCATTGAGGGTGGACATTTACAGCCCCTTAACAAATGTTCACTTCTTTACTTATTAGGTTCACTTAATAAAAAATATTGTTTGATCCACTTCACACATGGGCTCTTTGTGTGTGACATTAGTGTGTGTGGTGACAGTTACCACGTACCTTCCAAAGTATTGATTTGCAATGTGGTCCCGTCTCTGTCTGCTTTGATTTGCAATGCTTCTATCTCCAGGCTGGCGATGTGGTAGCTCTTGCTCGTCATCCTCCAAATCTGGGTCTTCAGGGGTGAGATGTAGCCCACGTCTGGTGGCAATGTTGTGCAGTATAGCACATGCGCCAACTATCTTGAAAGCTGTTATTGGGGCATACTGGAGCGCACCTCCACTTCTGTGGAGGCATTGGAATCTTGCCTTTAACAGTCCAAAGGTCCTATCTATGACATTTCTGGTCCTCCTATGTGCACTGTTATATCGCCTCTCATTTTCATTGCTGGGTGTTAGGTATGAGGTAAGTATCCATGGTCTTAGCGCATATGCACTGTCACCTGTTTGGCAAAAATGAACAATGTTAGCAGGGCATGGATGGTTTCTACAGTGACCTGTGTGGATGGCTTCAGGGTGTCTGCAGCAATACCTAATAGATATCCGTCTCCAAACTCCCCACGTTCTAGACGTTGGTGTATCCCACTGTGCCTGAAAATGTAAGAGTCATGTGTACTCCCTGGAAATTTGGCTACCATGTCAGTGATGACATAATGGGCGTCACATACCACCTGGATGTTCAGTGAATGGGTACACTTCCGGTTGCGGAACAGATATTCCAGATTTGCAGGAGGGCATATTTGTATATGTGTTCTGTCCACACACCCTATTACATGTGGGAAGTTGGCAATTCTGTAGAATTCCAACTTGGTGCTGTTGATTTCTGCCTCATTCCTGGGTAGGTATATGTATCTGGACATGTGTGTGAGTATGGCATCTAAGAAACATCTGAAGAACCGTGAGAGTACACTTTGAGATACCCCACCTGCCACAGCAATGACCCCCTGATAGCTACCCAAGGCCAAGAGGTGCAGTGAGCATAGCACTTGCACATGTGTGGGGATGGCGCTACCGCGCACAGTCTGTCGTTGAAGCTGCGGATTGAGTAGTTCTATTAATTCTAATATTGCTGCACTGCTGAGTCTGTATTTATCATAAATCTCCTCCTCAGTTTGTTGGAGAAGTGTCTGCCTGGTTCTGTATATCCTCTCCTGTCTCTGGCTAGTCCTCCTCCTCTGCTGTGCGGCGTGGACTCTCCTCCTCCTTGCTGTCACATATATTTCAGCCATATTGAGTAACCCAGATGCCTTCTGGGTCCCCTTTTATACTTTGGTTCTGGTTACCACCTGCTCTGACTTAGTGGTAATTTGGGTGTGCAAAATGGGCTTTTTGCGACTAGTCGCAATTTGCAAGTGGCTTTTTCATATGGTTTGTGACTCGCAAATTGCGTCTTCCTATTTGCGAGTCACACAATGGGCTCGCAAAATTTGCGAGTCGGTAATGGCTCACGTCGCAATTTGCGATTCGGAAATGGGGTTTTTGTATCCCATTTCTGATTTTGCAGGGTCGCGAATTGCGATTCGGGCCATTTGCGACTCGCAAATATTTGCTACATCTGGCCCTCGGTCTTTTAATTGTTCATGTAACTAGTTTGGTTTTGACACCTCCAATGAAATTAGCTCAGAATGGCAACTCATTATTCATTATTCATGTATTGCAATAGTGCTAGGACAGTGCCATTATATGCCATTTTATAGTGCTGAAATGTGATTGCACCAATACATTTGCAAATGTCATGCTGATTATGCAATTCCCATTGCTTTCTATGTTGAAATTTGCTACACAAACACTCGCATATTGGGTTGAGCCACACGTTTTAGGTCTCTTCTAGGGATGCTGCTGATTTCTCTATCAATTTACTGCACATTTTGGACTTAAACTATTTTTCAAATTTTGTGTGAAACTGCACCTATTTAAACTCTGAGAGCCTTCATTGCAATTGATTTCTATGACCTTTGACTGATTTAGAGAGCATTCCAAGGGCAATTTTTAAAGAGGGTGCAGAGTTTTGGTCGGGTGTCCTAGCATCATTATTCCCGGAAATCCATCTCACTGGTACCATTCTTGAATGTTGGAGAGGCTCTATCATAAACCCAATAGAGAAGCGTGGTGATAGGGCAAACCCTGCCAATTACAGGCTTATTGCTCTGCTTGACTCTGAGGCAAAATACTACGTGCCCTTGCTTCTGGCAGACCCAACGGAATGGTCAAACAAATACGATATTATCCCCTCAAACCAAACCGGCTTCAGGAAGAGTGGGCACCACAACAAACATCTTAGCTTCTGCATTTCTGATTGATCAATGTAAGAAGCAGAAGAATTATTTACACCTTGGCTTCACTGTCTTCAAAGCCGCTTTTGATCGAGTCAGTAGCGAGTTGCTCTTGAGCAATCTGAATCACTGGGGCTTATTGGACTCGCTATTGAAAGCGATAACTTTACACAGACATGTGGGTTCAAATAAAAATTGGAGATGGTACAAGCCTGTCCAGGAAGATTACAACATATCCAGGTTTAAAACAGGGTTGTGTGCTAGCCCTCAGTTATTCAGTCTTTTTATGGCAGACCTTACAGTGAGGAGAAGTGTGGCACAATGGTTAGAGCGGCAGACCCTGATACAGCGATGTGGTCCGAGACCAGGGTTCAATTCCCACCTCGGTGTGTCTTGGGCTCAATTCCTTTGGACCAGATAATTCTCGCCTCGGTGCTTAATCTAATTAATGAGTCCTACTCTGTAACTCTGGGCAATAGCTTGCTTAATCTCCACAATGGCCCTCACAGCGCTTGGATGTTGGGGCTGTCCAGGAGTGGGTGCCTCACAGGGAAAAGCCAGGAGGGTTTCACAGTGGTATGTGTACAGCGCCTTGAGACCCTAACGGGTGAGTAGTGCGCTATACAAGTGCAAAGTTTACAGTTTACACCCATCTTGGATGAAGAAAACTCTCATCCCCCTTGTTTAGGTCTGTTTCGCCTCACCAATTTGTCATATGCAGATGAAATCGTGCTCTTTCGACAAATCAAGATGTGCCCACAAAGATCACTGAACACACTTGCCAACTATGCCAGGTCCAGTCATCGGAGATTAATGCAACTAAGCCCAAAATTATGACAATGAGCAACCGATCGAGATGTGCCTTTAGAATGGTGTTATCTGATATCCAGCTGGAATCTGTACCACACTACAAATACCTGAGCAAATATTTGGACAAGCAAGGAACTTTCATGCAGTAGACAGAGTATGTAGAGAGGAAAGGCTCAGCACTTGGGTAGGAAATTAGACTGACCTTCCTACCAGCCGCTCTTAACAGTTATGGCTTCAAAATGACTGCCTGCACTCATTTATGCCAGGAAACAGCAATGCGAGGCCTGGATGCCTTGACAATAGACAAAATCCAGATTGACACAATCAGACGTACCATGATATACATCTCCAGCTCAACTTCACCTAGAATTTGGCCTAACGAGTCAAGACTTGGTCAGGAGAGCTTCAGCCATAAAGACCTGGTGCAAGATCAGTCGTGCTCAAGACGTTCTGAGCAGCACCTCCTGCAAAGCACTCCAAAATGACCTGCAATTGGCACACAGCATATATTTGTATGTTTCCATAATCAATTGTGTTTGAAAGAACTTTGGGAGGCTGGCCTGCCATACGACACTTTCAAAAAGTGTATTAAAAGGGCTACTAAACTAGTCTGTTTGATTGAGGACAAAGTCAAACTCATTGCCCGCTCCAACGCTTGGATGGTTCTAAACATGAACTTGCCACAGGTTCCACGCTAACCTACAGGGTAGAGCAAGTCATGTACATATCAATCATTTCCTCAGCACAACCCTCAATGTGGAGGATGATCTGAGCCCCTTACGTCGAGAAGTATGGATCAGCATAGGTGATAAATAATGCAAACCTCTAGAAAAAGGCAGTGAGCAGCAGTGGCAAGGATCAATACGTTGGTTATGTGTTAAGGCCCTGATATAGAGTTTGGCAGAGAAGGTATTCTGTTGCAATAGCAACAAAGTTCCATCTCCGCCTAACTGAATTTCCACCCACCTCATTTAGAATCAAACAGAACTTCAGTATGGCAGCAATGGAGACTACTCCGTCTCCATCACCGACACACACCTCTGACGACTCGACAGAGTAAGGGCCATCAGAGATTTTGCCAATTGATGGCCCGTCCAATTTAGAATGGACTGGCTGTAAAGGGCAGTGAAAACTGCAAAATGACCCCCACACCTTGAGAGACAACTCTCACATTGGGGGGGACCATTTTTTTTTTATTTTCAAAATCATAATCCTCCTTTGGGATTTTGTTTTTCAAAATAAAAAATAGATTAAAGGTTTTGACGGATGGTACTATCCTGTTGACAAAGCCATCTATCAAGCTTTTAATGCATTGAAGGAACCACCATGATGGCAGTTCCTACCAATGTAAAAGATATTCGCTGGGCGGTGATTACACAGAATATCAGAAACAAAAATATTATGCCAAGAATATCGCGGACAAAGAAATATCATGGAGGTAAGTTTTTATAGGTAAGTAAAGTTTTACTATATAAAACTCCACAAATATATACCTTGACGAAATGTATATCTTCAAGGTAGGTAGATATGGAGTTAATGTTAGTAAATCTATATTTACCTATTTACACTTACGTTCACGATAATGTGGTTCTCGATATTTTTGACACAATATGCTCTCCACATGATATTTCTGTTAGTGATCCTCGCTGGGCGAGGGGACATCTCTAGATTCATTGGAACTATGTCTGGGCGATAGAATATCTTACTCAGTCATCCTGACAGAGTAAAGACCGTTCTCTACGGTCTAAATCTGAAAATCTTTCTCATTTCATTTGCTGATTGTTAAAATATGTGATAGCTGGGTTGTTCTCTTACTGTGACAATATAGAGACAGGAACATAGAATACTGGTCCAGTCAAAATAATTATTTTGATAAATTATTAACCTGCGTAGTTGCCTTATAATGCACACTCATTGTAGTGTATATTTTAATGGGATTGTTCTCATCTGGAAATAAGTGAATTACTTTGTTGTTTTAAATTTGCATGGCTTTCTCTATAGCACAGACCGAGTTTCAAGGACATCAGAGTGGGTCATTCCTTCGCTTATGGTGTCCTCATTTTACCCATGTGCAATTGGTGGTGACTTGTCTAATATTTACCTTTTTTCGCATTCTCAAAGCACCTGGATAAAGACCATGTAGTACAATAGTGTACCATACAGTGGATCTTAATATGAAAAAACATATTAGGTCATACAAGAACTTGGACTCAAGATACACTTTTGAACCCTGTACTGTCCTGTGGTTACTACGGGCCACATGGCATTTGGTAAGGCTGCCTAGATTCATAAAATGATATCATAAACAGTCCCTACCGTGTATGAATGTAAACGTTTGGTTCCATATGAGCGTAATGTAGCAGTGATATTAGTGTGTAATTAGTGGAGATTAATATTTATCAATTCGCCAGCCCATGGGGATTGGGCCCAAGCTGATGGCTTATGGCTGACGTGATGGGTCATGGGGTTGTCAACAGGGTGAACCAGATTAGGCACTCTTGTTGCAGCCACATAGGCTGTGTGACAATTAAAACAACACACCAAGCAACTATTGACTAGTCTTCATGGATCTCTGGGACCCAAGGCCAAGGTGAAACTAAACAGAGAAAGCTATAAACCTGGTCCCAGATTTATGAGGGCCTAGCGCCATTCCAACGCCACATTAGCATCATTTTTTTTAACAATAATGTGGCGTTGGAAGGCCAAAAACGATGCGCCATATTTGAAATGTGGTTGCACAAGGGGGGGATCCCCCCTTGTGCCACATTATGCCTGCGCTATTTTAAATATGGTGCACATATGGTGCCCTTAGGGGGGATGCTAAGGGGCGCAAGAAAAATCTGCCCCCTAATGTTGTTGCTTCAAAGCAAATTGTTGAGTAGCTTTAAAGTAATTAGCTGCCAAGCTGAACATAAGAGTTCACAGATGTAGAGACTGTATTGACAAGACCAACAAATGATGTCACGTTAAGTGCCTAGCAAATTCTTTGGCCCATATTTATACTTTTTTAGTGCCACATTTGCGCTGCTTTTTGACGCAAAAAAATACAAAATACAATTGTATTTTGCAAGTTTGCACCACTTTTGCATAAAAAAATGGCGCAAATGCGGCGCTATAAAAGTATAAATATGGGCCTTTAGGAGCTTAAAATCCCAAATTACGGCCTGTTCCACAAAGGTTACACATTTTTGAGTAAGTTTACACTTTTGAGTAAGTTTGCTACTTTTTGGTATTCTCAAACTGCACTTTTGTAATAAATTATACTTTTGTAGTTAGTCGAGCACTCCAGAGGTCCAACCACTTTGCTGCCCTGGAAAATATGGGGTTGGAGACTTGCTACAAAAGTGTAGATCATTACAAAAGTGTGGTTTGTGAATACCAAAAAGCACTAAACTTACTCAAAAATGTAAGTTACTACAAAAGTGCAGTTTGTGAATCAGACTGTTAGTATTTGGCATAAGAGATGACCTGAAGTTAGATTGTCCACAGGGCAAAACCCTCCTTTCATTGGGGTTGGTTAAGCCTGAGTTGTTGAATGCACTTGCGCCCTCCTGGAAGTATTCTGTTAAACCAAGGTCTACAACAGAGGCTCAAGAAAGTCAGGATGAACCAGCTCTATGATTGCTGAGACTCCTGGAAATCACTCAACCCCACAGGGGGCAAGCTTAGTGAGGAGCTTTTAGTGACTAAAATATCTTACTAAATTGTAGAAATTGCTCCAGAAGCAAGACACAGCTGAAGTTGCCCATCATAGTCTGTCTGTGTACTCAAGCCCAGGTGCAGACTCTGTCAAAAGTGGATGGGTGCTCTGTGGTGTCTTGGAATGGTGTCTTGTTGTGCAGCAAAGCATGGATCCAATATCTGTGACCGGTCAGGTGCTGAGGGTAGGAAAGTGTCAACTGAGGTCAACTGAGATGCTGGCACATCAGGTCCCTCTTGTGGTAAAGAAGACCAAAGATAGGTTTTTCCCATACCTATTTACTGACCTAGTGCGAGTGTAAATATGGTGAAACGTTGCCATATATACTTCACTGGAAATACTTTTTTTAAGGCAGGTTAAGGTCATGGTTCATTTCATCCTAGGGCCTTGTTCAGGATTCCAGTTGAGATTATGGGGATGGGCATTCAACACTGCCTCAAGTAACTAATATATATTTGTTTTGATGGAGCATGCCACCAGATTCAATATGGTAGTGCTTTTAGACGCATTGCTGCCTCTGCCCTGTGGCATATATGCTGTACTTTCAGAAGGGGCAGCACATTTCATATCAAGTTACATGAAAGTCATGTTGAAGGACTGTGGTGTGATTAACACTTCTCCATCTTTTACCACCTCCGGCCTATAGAGTGGTGGAGCTCTATAACAAGAAGCTGAAAAATATGATGGATGCTACATATGTTACTTTAACGAGGAAATGGAACATCCACCATCCATGCCTGCTTCTTGCTTTTACTATGGTAGTACAAATGAATATAGGATTCAGTCCCTTCAAAGTACTATTTTGTCGATCCTGGCTAGGATTCAATCAAATTTGTTGATTTGAGGTTTGGGGAGCCAATCCAAGCTACTGCCAGACTGGAAACCAAAAGCAGTGCTGGCAACATTTTACAGACCAGGCCCAAATTTCTCTGATGGAGTGTAGTGAGCGAACCAGGTATTTGGGTGGTTCTCCCACAAGATAATATTATAAAGATTTAAGCAAAAAGGTGCATCTTACAACAGAATTTCCAAATGATTTTGCATTATTAGATGTTGGTTTTAAAGACAGTTCTGAAAGTGAACTATTCCTATACTCCAGTGTCTGTCACAGTATCAATGAGCTTCATTTTTGAACAGCAGTGAATCATGTATGTGCCTATTGGAACAATGTGTGCAAACACGATGCTGTGCACAGCAAGCAAATATAAGCATTTCTGACCTTAAATACTATCTTGCAATTGAAAGAACATGGAGTCCTTCGAGGTATGACTATTCTAATCTCCTGTAAATTCCAGAACTGAGATATTCACGAGGCTCCAGTGATGTACTTCCATACTGACCTACAGCTCTATATTATAACTGAGACGTCCACAGAACTCTCAATTTTATTTACCACTAGGCATATAACTCTCATGCCAACCTGACGAAAGAGCTCTTAAAATGCACCTTAGCACGGATATATTCCAAGTTCTACTACTGATCTATTGAAGATCGCCTAATGCTCTTACAATGTGCCTTTATCCTTGCAGTTAGCTACTGTATATTAGTACTGACGCATTTACATTACTCAAACATTACACCTCCCGTCTACTTTCAAAGTGTGCTCTTCTAGAACCTCAGAGTGGAAACGTTTAGCTGCCTATTGGAAAAAATATTATGGGGATATATTCAACTAGCTCTGCATTTTTAACCAGCAGTGCTTAGCATTCTGGGATTTGTAGTTTTCATTTTAGATTGCCATGCATGTCCCTAGAATACCAGGATACAAAATTATGTCGGCTAAAAAAACAGAACAGCCTGAATGTTTATCATTACATGGGCCGCATGACAACACTGCAGACAGAGCTTTCAGTTTTATTTATTGTCTTGTATTAATAATACATGTGCTGCAGAGTCCTGTCTAACGTGTAGGCTGACACTTTCAAATCAAGGAGGTACCAGCTTAGCTTTTTAGCTTCTGTGATTGGTAACATGAGTGCCAGTGAGTTGGGGAGTAATGTCCACCCATTGTTAAACGCCAAGAAGCAATTATGTTGCTTGCCATGTATATTATCATTATCCAGGTAATAGTCCACTTATTATTCGTGTCTTAGTTCATTTACATGAACAAATCATTCAGGAACATGTTAATTTCTTTGTCCACCCTGAAGGCAGGATGCAATGTAACTTCCAACCATTTCAACTCTCTTTCTCATAGTCTTATCGACATATCCCTTTCCCAATTTGCTTCCGTATGCTGTAATGTAGAGGGTGGCCACTGGGCAGCTGGCAATGCTGTGGCTCATTTACCCAAATAACCACCCCTTCTGCTAGTCCCACAATTTATTTTAGGTCTCGCTTTCGTTTCCCATTACCAGTTTTATACTTGCCAAAATAGCCTAACCAAAAAGAGGTGGTGGGTCTTTCAAATTTTAAAAACACTAATTACCATACCCATGACATCACTTGAAATAATATCATGTGACCTTTGACCTGATGGACATCATATTATATCACATTCTCTAAGATATCCCCTAAACTATTTTATAATAATTCAAACTTATATTAAGTGGAAAACGTGCATCTTTGCGGCAATTTCATTAATTACCAGAGCTATCTTTAACTGTCCTGCCCCCGAGACTTGCTAAGTACACAGATTTCAGCAGTTGGTGACTAATGCTTATAAGATGTCTTAAGCCTCCTTGTGACCTTTACTTGAGACAGCTCTACTGCTACATACCTACTCCACATAATACAGGGGGCGCACTGTACATATTTAACAGTGTGAGTCAAGCGCAAACAAGGGCAGTGTGCCCTGTTACAGATAATGTTTTGCCCTCTGGGCGGACATGTATGTGTGGCTGCCCTGGGGGTAGCATTCCAGTGAAAAGTGGAATCGCATCTTTTTTTAACATTGTAGATGGCATACTGCCAGAACTTTAAAAAGTAATAGACACCCCCCACAGGTGAATGCAGTGAGTGATTGCACCTGCATACAGTGGGATGTCTAGTGGGGTGCATGGGACTGTTTCTCCGCCCTTGAATAGATTGCTTTGAGGGGCACACTGACCGTGCACCATCTCTTTGTGATGAGCAATCAGTTCACCTCCTAGCTGCCTCTCTGCCCCTGTACCCATGTCCATAATTGGAGCATGCACTGAGACGAAGTGTTTCTCTCATTTGCATGAAACCATGCCCAAATGCAAATGAGGGAATGCCCCTTAAGGACAGTGCCAGAGCTAGCTGTGCGCCAACAGTATCACTATTACAGAAGGTGCCTTCTGTAATACCACAGTGTCCCTTGGTTGCAGAAAGCAGTACCCCTAGCTGTGACTCCTCTGGGCTCTGGGGCACTTTGTTATACGGGACCTGCTGTTCATATCTTTCAGGACATAGGCCCTCATTACAAGTCTGGCGGTCGCAGGACGGCCAGACTTGTGCTGGCGGTCGCACCGCCCACAGGCTGGCTGTGCGACTGCCATGTTATGACCGTGTTGGAGCCGCCACGTTCATACCCCCATGGGCTCCCATGCACTGCCCCATCGCGCAATCCACTGCTCGAATTATGGGCAGTGGAATGCGCAACGGGTGCTGCTGCACCTGCCACACAACAATGTTGGTGCCCTGCTCCCAGCTGGGCCAGCGGGCGGAAATCCTGTTTCCGCCCGCCGGCCCAGCGGGGATGTCATAAAAGGGCCGGCGGGATTCAGGCCGCATAGGCGGCCTGACGGTGGATTAACCGCCCGCCAGTGTTGTAATGAGGGCCATAGTTTGCTAAATGTATCGCAATGTACTCTGCTGCAGTCACAAAACAATTTGGTATCATTTCATAACAAAGATCAGCTGTTCATTTCCTGAAACTAAAATAGTTTTGCCTAGGCAGCCAGCGAAGGACATCACATGGACCTTCAAGCTCTGTGTGACTGAGCTCAAAGGGTCACAACCAGATCTTCTATGACGGCGTCCAGTATAAGAAGCTCTTGGCTTTTGTTGGAGTGTAGCTTTTATATTCAATATTAACATGAAAAGCTTGCAAAATAATGTATAAATGATGCTGAATAGAAAACATGGTAGGATAAATATTAATGCACACGTTGGAAATGTGCCCACGGGGAGTGGCCACCAATGTATACGATGATTAATGAAACTGACTAATAATGAATTAATAATGTACTAATGTATGATTCTGTATTAGCACCGTGAATTCTGTATTAAAGTTTTGCTGAATTAATCATTAGGCCTTAGTTAGCAAGGGTCTGGGCCTTGCGGCCTTGTCTCATATTAAATGTGTTTTTCTAACGTGCAATGTGCTGTCTTCCTAAAGGACGTGAAACTGTACTTTTCCAGAAGCTAGAGTTGTGTGTGTAACTGTAGTAAATTCTTTCTCATGAGAATCGACTTGCTCAATTAGGCATTCTTGCTGAATGCAACAGTGTAATTCGCAACAGGTACAAGGTTGTCTAAACTGGTAAAGACAATGGAACTACTGACTGGAGCGACAAGTGTAACTTTTCTTACCTGGCATTCTACCCGCTGAAGACGTCAATCACAGAAGTCAATAAACTGTATGAGAACTGTCTTAGGTGTAAATTCTAATAAGATGATCAACGGATTATTGGACAGAGATAACGATGCACCAAATATTGCCCAATTGGAAATTAGGAACTTGTTATACAAGATTAATATAACGACGTGACACCAGGAGAAAGGGAGCATTCTTCCTCGCCACTTTGATGCCATTACTTGCCATTATTCTTGCTACTCTGAGAGACTTTGTCTTTGCTGTTCTGATACTTAAAACCATCCTCACTTCTTGCCTTGCCCGATACTTACTTCTCCTCCTCATGAGGGAAGAATTCCTTCTTACCCTATTTTGTTGAGACCTTGCTGATCTCTCCTGGCTGATGGCAAATCGACTGCTGTCCTGAGGACGAAGATTGACTCTGTATGCTGACCCATTACGCAGGGTAACTATATGATAATGAAATTGTAATTGTCTGTTTGCCTTTTCTTTCTTGGTACCAACTGCTCTTTTGACAGAGACCATAGTTAGATGTTTTCTAAATTTGTGTTGCTAAATTGTTTTGCATGAAGCCCAACTTACTGATGCCAATTAGAGGTTGGTTAAGGAATTCACTAATATTGGGGTGTAAATAGACAAATGACTGAATCTTTGCTTTGTTGAGTCTTGTATTAATGATACTCTGCTAAAGTTGATTCATGTTGGCATCATGCTTTGTTCTAATGTTCCTGATTTTTGCTTTGATAAAGTCTTATTCAAGTTGCCATATTATGATGCTTTTGATGTGCTCATTGATATTGAGACTAATAAACATGACCTTAGAATTGTAACTAATAGGGAATAAATATATTAACCTTTATTAGCTTTGCGTGATCATTTATTGGCTGAAAGGTCATAGTGTTTCAGTCCTATTGCAGGTTATTGATAAGGCGAATTGATTAGTTATTGTGAATACTGATGAGGTGATCGATCTATTGATTGAAATGCTAAATAGCTATCTTGTCTTAAGGAGTCCCCAATCAGGGCCAAAAGGTTCATTGGCCTAAAACAAGTCCCCGTGTAAATAAATTAGCTAGGTTGGGACGCGTTATCACTTTGTAGGTCAGGAGGCACAAAGAGGCATGTAATGAACTGGGCTGCCTGGGCACAAGGGCACAATGCAGCGGTTTCAAGATTCTGCTTATTATATGTTTTGCATTGGGCCAGCAAGGCAAAGTTGAATTGCAGGGATCGGGAAGGGTTACAGAGGGGACAGGAAAGGGATGTCTCCATGCACTGTAAGGAGGTGCAGAAAGATTACACCTGCCCTCACTCTGACAGAGTTCATCAGTAATCAATCCCATTCCCGTGGGCCACCTACCACTGCTGTTGGTGCCTCACACTTAGCATTTTCGTTTTATTCAGCTCTATCTATCGACATGTATTCACACACTTTCACATAGATTATCACATATATGATAGTCGCTCCATGCACTCTGCAAAGAGGCCAAGAAGAGATTGACCATTACAGTCAGATTTCCCTGAAAGACACTGTGAGAAACTTCCATATCTTTTAGCCTCATGTATACCCATCCACACAATGGACTCACCTATAGGCAGCTCACATGCAGCAAGAAAAGCAAAACTACAGAAAGAGAGAAGTCCAGGTGAAAGATGTGTCAGGTGGTTGGATCAGGTCAGTACTCCGACGCTGCAGTGAGATGTGTCCACCACAGCCATGTGGTAAAAAAACACCCTGATATTGAAAAATCAGTGGGTCAGTGCACATAAGTGTGGGTCTGCTAGGTATACTTCGCATTGCTCCTCAACATTCACACATGAGAACCTGACTCCAAGGCCTGGTTCAGTACCCTGCCCCCAAAGAATAGCCAGAATGGTGAACAGTTCTGCAGATCACACACCTGCTGTTGTGTGCTAGTGTTCAACCTGATCAGACAGTGACCTCACTTTAAAACTTCTAAAGCACATTCAGGCCCATAGTTATACTTTTTTAGCGCTGCATTTGCGCTGTGCTTTGACGCAAAAACGGTGCAAACTTACAAAATACAATTGTATTTTGCAAGTTTGCGCCGCTTTTGCGTAAAAAAATAACGCAAATGCAGCGCTAAAAAAGTATAAATATGGGCCTCAGTGTCTCATCTAACCGTGGACCCTTGCTAGCACACACTCGTTCCTATTGCGGGGGTCAGCCTGACCCTAGCTCCATCTCCAAGCTGCAATAGTTGCCTTTTGGGGCAGTGTTGTAGCGTCACCTCCCACGGCTAGGCATACAAGCCCAGGGGAATAGAGGACAGTTATGGCGCTGTTGAAGGGACATGTCCACTTGCATGTGGCTGAAGCCTGTAGAGAACTAGGTCCTGATTAATAAAGAACCCCTGGAGGATGGAGAGTGGAGGCTAGTGATGGTGGCTCCCTCACAACGAAAACCAGACTCCATTTCTCCACCCTCCAGGGCAAACACTTGATGTCCCACACGGCCAGTCGAGCACTCATCCAAGGTCTCCCACGGGAGATGTAGTTGCCTATGTGCTGGAACTGAAAGAAGATGGCCAAACTCCTGAGGAAAGTAAAGCATATTCTACATGCCGGCCAGGGGTGGTGAAATTAAAAAGCCATTCTAAGTGGATACCAGGAAGATCACATAATAAAGTCTCTAAAGCTGCATTACATGAAAATTGTAATTAATTCAGTTTGCACTCACCTGCCAATGAAATTCAACAGGAGTGATACTAACCTCTCACAACCCTCAGCCCACTGATAACCAGGCAGTGCAGATATTATGCCAATCAGCAGTACACCTGGGGAAATTATGGGGAAAAGGGAGTGGGTCAAGAGAGGGCAATGGAGAAATATGACAATAGAGAAATAAAGACACTGGACATCTTCACTCTGTCTTTTCTTGCTACTGGACTCAAATGACACTGCAGTAGCAATGATATCTAAAACAAGAAATAAGTATAAGCATTTTGAGATTCCCTATTCCTAATATATGATATATCTCATGGCAATCTGTGTATATCTGACTCGCTATAGGTCGTTGAAACTCTGGAACATCCTTCAGCTGAAATCGAGTACTGAAATACAACTTAAAATTGAGCAACAATATTAGGGGCATATTTATACTCCCTTTGCGCCGAATTTGCATCGTTTTTTTCGACGCAAATTCGACGCAAAACTAACTCCATATTTATACTTTGGCGTTAGACGCGTCTAGCGACAAAGTTCATGGAGTTAGCGTCATTTTTTTGCGTGAACACCTTCCTTGCGTTAATGATATGCAAGGTAGGCGTTCCCGTCTTAAAAAATGACTCCGATGCATATGCGTCGTATTTATACTCCCGGGCAAAAGTGACGCCCGGGAGTGGGCGGGTCTAAAAAACCCGCATTAGCGCCGGATTTTAGCGTCTGGGTCAGGGCAGGCGTTAAGGGACCTGTGGGCTCAGAATGAGCCCAGAGGTGCCCTCCCCTGCCCCCAGGGACACCCCCTGCCACCCTTGCCCACCCCAGGAGGACACCCAAGGATGGAGGGACCCACCCCAGGGACATTAAGGTAAGTTCAGGTAAGCATTTTTTTTTTTTTTTTTGTGGCATAGGGGGGCCTGATTTGTGCCCCCCTACATGCCACTATGCCCAATGACCATGCCCAGGGGACAGAAGTCCCCTGGGCATGGCCATTGGGCAAGGGGGCATGACTCCTGTCTTTGCTAAGACAGGAGTCATTACAATGGGTGTTGGGCGTCGTAAAAAAATGGCGCAAATCGGGTTGAGGCGATTTTTTTGCCTCAGCCTGACTTGCACCATTTGTGGACGCCCATACGCCATTTTCCCCCTACGCCGGCGCTGCCTGGTGTACGTCGTTTTTTTTAACGCACACCAGACAGCGCCGGCGGCTAACGCCGGCTAACGTCATTCAATAAATACGGCGCCCGCATGGCGCTTCAGAATGGCGTTAGCCGGCGCTAATTTTTTTGTCGCAAAACTGCGTTGGCGCAGTTTTGCGTCAAAAAGTATAAATATAGCCCTTAATGTCTATATTGATAACTACTTCAATTTATTTGTAAATTGAGTGTGTGTTTGGATGAGTCTGAACGTAACAAGATCACCAGCTGTAATATAATGAATATACATTAGTACTGTACCTTGCCTTTTGACAACAAGCAATCACTGCCCTAACACTGGTGATATCCTAATACCATCGATGAATGAAGGAAACTATAAATAGATTCTGTACATGCTGTGGACTTTCCTTGTAGAATAGTAATTACAATCAGTGATCATAATCCTTGGAATGATGACTCCAATAATAATGTGCATTATCAAGAATCTGTGCTGCCCGAATACAACTCCATATCGGGCAAGTCCGTGATACCTCCAGGAATGACACTTTGAGTTCCAATTCTGGCCGCAAGGGCAGCTGCAGTAACTAAGGGCCATATTTATACTTTATGACGCAAAACTGCGACAACGCAGTTTTGCGTCAGAAAGTTTAATGCCGGCTAATGCCATTTCATTGTGCCACCTGGGTGTCAAATTTATACTTTGATGCACGGCGGCGCAAACCACTGGTTAGAGTAATTTTTTTTACTCAAACCAATGCGTCATGTCGTAAAGAAAAATGACGTTAACGCGGCGAAAATAACTTTAATCCGGTTTATGACATCGCAAACCACATACGCGCCATTTTTTTACGCAATAGCGTCAAAAAGTAGCGCAAACACAGCAAAATGTGTAAAGGAGCCCCAAAATGGATCCCAGAAGCTATGAGAGACCCCAGGAAGATGACAACCGACCAGGAACCAGCCAGGAGGACCCACACAAGACCCAGGAGAGATAGAAGAAGAAAAGGAAGTGTTGGTTCAGTGCAGAGGAGCATGAAATACTGGTGAAAGAGGTGACGGAACACCAGCACCAACTTTTTGTCACCTCTAAATTGCCAATTGGTAGGAGAGAGGCAATTTGGCAACAAATTGTCGATAAGATCAACAGTGTGGCAGAAGTACACAGAGCAGTCCCAGAGTGCAAGAAATGCTGGCATGACTGCAAGCACAGGACCAATGAAAAGATGGCCAGGAACAGGAAGGCAGCACAGCAGACTGGAGGTGGGAGTCTAGCACCGCAGAAGGCCCTGGACCACATGGAGGAGATGGTGGCAGCCGTCATCCCTGAGCAGATCATCACATGGATTCAAGGACAGGACAGCGCAGACTACCAGGAGACAACACAGATGCAGGGTAAGTGGCATGGGGAACTAAAACGCCTAATTGTTAACTGCAGGCAGGGGGGAGGGACATACCTACTACACAATGAATGTAAGCCATGATAATCAGGTAGTGGAAAGGGCAAAGGGGCACGGCACGGAGGCATGGGCTGTGCAGGGCAAACCTGGGGCACCGCACAACACTACACCAACAACCTTTGCAAGGGGGTACTCAGCCATGCCAAGGATGTTTGAAGAGCAAAGCCAGTCCAGGAAGGTATGGTACAACGTAAAACTGGCCTGCTGTCACACAACAGCTGGAATTTTCGCTCCATGAACTAGGGCTCAATTTCCAGTCTCAGGCCATATCTGCAAGTGGTATTTACCATTGACAACAGTTGCCACTGCCACCTCTGCTGTGTGTGCAGGTCAAGTAGCTAATGGCTGTTATGTGCCCATGGATCAAACACACTCAAATTAGAGGCTTCAGGATGACAACGTTATCAATCCCCTGTAATGAATATAAATGTGCAAATCCTGTCAAATGCCCATGTCCATACGTGCAACAAACATCAGGTATTGTATGTAACATTATGAGGTACACAACAGTAATGTCATACCCATGCTGCACATGTCAGAGTCTACCCTGTGCCTGGGTCACAATATCTGCAATGCCACAATGCAACATCTCAAGTGTCATAGTGCTAAGAAAACAGCATTGAGTGGGAGGACATATGTTTCCAGCTAGTGAAACACACCCGCACAGTCATAAGAGGAAATGGAACACTGCTAGTGCAATCCAATGTAGCACACATTTCCCAACATCAGCAGTACACACTACCAATGCTGACACCCCTATCGTGCCATGCCAATGCTATACATGGTATATGCTAGATCTTAGCAACATATAGATGGATGTGAAATATCAGAGCCTGGGTCAGTTCCACGTTGTTAAGTGTGGTGTAAGTGCCATCAGAACACATACAGCCAGTGCAAGGCCACACCATAATAATGGAAGTAGACAGAGGGTTGAGTAGCACAATAAGGTGGCAACATACAATTTGGTCAGAACTACAACTAGAGGATGTGACGCAGACATTTCCCAAACTGCCCACACTACATGTGACATGCAGGTGGGCAGAGGCCTTGCAGAATGCCAATCTTAATGACAGGAACAACGAACAGGAACCAAGATCACAATGTGCAACTAATAGGAAGTCAGGCACGTCACATTACAAATGCCACACACAGACACACTAATTGTACAATATCTCATTGCAGAGGACGATGGCTCTCCTGGGGATATGCCTGTCCTTGACTTCCCTGATGACATGGATGATGAGCTGACAAACATCAGCCAGCAGACCCTCCAAGATGTTCTTGGAACCCTCCAGACCCCACCTTCAGTCACAAGGAGGAGCACAGAAGTAGCAGCCATCATGGAGGGCCCACCCACCACCCCCATTGTACGACCTGCCAGCTCCAACCCAGCTGAGGACTCTGACGACACTGGCATCAGCTTTGAGAGGACTGTAGTTGGAGTACAGCGAGAGCTGGCCAAGGAGGTGCAGGTGGGGATGCAAAATATGGCAGCCAGCCTAGAGGGGGTGCGTTCGTGCATGATGTCATCTGCAGAACAGGCAGCAGCCATGCAAGGGAGAACATCTATCCTGCAAGAACTTCAACAAAGTGTGAAGGAAGCAGCACAGCAGTATGGGAGTTGCCACAACACCTCGCACACCAAACCTTTCACTGCATGCATAAATGCAATATTGACCCCCTCAGGGCCGACCTGGCTGCCTACCACAGTGATGTAGCTGCTATACTTAAGAACCAGCAGCTCCTCCTTGCTGCAGCACTGCCCTTAATAGCCCCACAGTTGGCAGCTACAGGGATTTATGACTGAATGTCTTCAAACACTATGTGTTGCCCCTTCAAACCCGCCACCACCAAGGGCAGAGGAGACACACACATCAGAAGATTAAGGCGTGGAGCAGATCACCTTCACCCGTAAGACTACCCGGTAGCACCAGTCCATGCCAAATGGGCACTTATATCCTAGGTCCTGTGCTTGTCAAAATGCCAGTCTTGCAACAGCTGCTCACATGCACTGTTCGCCAGCCCACTGTTTACCTTGACACTATGCTCTGTGATTGTCTCTCACTTCCTCATTGGCAAGTCATGTTCCTCTGCACTGTAGGATGCTTCACCCCAGCATGTCCAATGACATGTCCCATTGCACTTGTGTACTATCATAATAGAATGTGTCACACTAATGGACTCACAATCCTGGACTATGTAAATATTGCACTACAGCACTTTAAAATAAATAGCACTTACACAACCACTTTGTCTCTGTGTAATATAACACATCAACTGTGCAGAATATTAGTGATGTATGTCACATGTCAATGGCCATAGAATGTCAACACAACTGCCTTGAAAGATTGTGGGCTGATAACTATGCACCGGGGTCTGGATTGTGTCATCATCTGCGCTTCCTGGGGGTTATTTCTGAAGTAAATAGAAAAATAACAGCCTAATGCTGTGTTGGACAGAAAAAGTCAGCTTCAAGGGATGTTTAAGCAGAAAATCAATGTTTTAAAATTTTCCTTCTAGACAATCTTTAGGTATGTGACATCTGACTCTAAACTTTCATCACACACACACCATACAGCAGGAATGGATGTGTACGAGTGTATGGACAAATATGTAACCTGGCAGTACAACGTAAGAAATGATAGGTGTGAGTTATGTATACTATACTACATAAGATTATAACATCACTCACCTTATCAGGGTTCACATGAACATCAGGCTGCAGGCAGACGTACCACAGTGCCCAAGACACATTGGGAGCCATAGTAACCTTGAGTGGTGGGTGCAATGGATAGTGTATGTACGCAAAATCGGTGCAAACTCACAAAATACAATTGTATTTTGTAAGTTTGCGCTGCTTTTGCGTCCAAAAATGACGCAAATGCGGCGCTAAAAAAAGTATATTTATGGGCCTTGATGTTCCTAATGTTGAAACATTTGTGTACTTTCACGTCCATTGTTTAACAGACTCTATTAATTGAATTTGCATATTTGTCTGTAGATATGTTTCTAACTCATGTATTTCTCTCGATGGAAATAGTGCAACGGGAAATGTTTCCTTATCTTTGTAACCACTGTCTAATAGAAGCAAATCTGGAAGATGCCAAACAAAAGGGCCTACAGATGCAGCCGGAGTAGGAAGCATGCAGTGCTACATTTAGTATAAGTCTGAATTACGTCAAGGGAGGAGAAACTAACCAGCGACTTGCAAATAATTATTGTATCACCTTTAGTGCAATTGTGATATCTGATGTTTTTGTAATTGGATGTTCTTTCATTGCTTGATCTTTTTGTCCAATAGAAAATGTTTAACAAGTTTAATTTAATGTTCAGTTGCCATTTGTCTGTGGCTCTTTACTTTCCTGGTTTCCACATACTTCACTTCATGTATTTGGGGTGATTTGTCACTTTGACATTTCATGCTTTGCCAGTCAGTCTACTGACATGCTGATGCTTTATTATTTTCTGAATTTACTGTGCCTGTTCAATACTGAATTTCTGCTCTGATGGTTTAGTAATCTTATAGTCCAAATTCTAAACAGTCCCCTTTCTCCCTTTTCCTGTTCCTGTCCTGATGCTCACACTGCTATCCCTCTGATGAAGTAGAGGGTGTTGCTAATTGCCTGAGATCTAGGTAATTAGATCTGTGCATTGTTATAAGTCTTTTGTTTTCCAGGTACCAGCTGCTACTGTTTTAATGCTGTTGCTCTTTTGATAGCGCCATAGATGTTTTCTAAATTAGTGTTACTAAAACTTTTGCATGAAGCCCAACATGCTATTGCTAATCTGAAGATAGTAAGGTGTTATCTCATGCCAATGAACTGATGTCAATTTGCCTGCTGAATAAATGTATTATATATCTCTTTCTCAAAAATTGCTGTTATTGAGTGTTTTCGCTATTGAGTTTATTGTACTTATTGCTTTGTTTAAACTAAGATTCTTCAGGCTAATCCGACAGCCTGTGATGTTTCTTAATTTGTACCATTTGGTGTTGAGATTCATTTTCTTGACTTTAGCATTGTTAATATAGGGAAATAACATTTGTAATTGATACTAAAAGGTGTGGTTATTCATGGCCAAATTGGTCATGGTGCATTCTTCACTGAGTCTCTGATGTTTTGGATTGTTTGATTGCTTTTGTGCTTTGCATTCATCAACCCTATGGCTGCGTCCAACCATTTACTATGATGAAATAGATTCATGTGCTTACAGTTTCCATGTGAACAGACTCAAGCCCCTCTACTAGCATTTGGAACCCACAGCACAGGTGTTTGTTTCAGAACAAAGAGGAGACTGAGGTGGTCATTCTGAGTTTGGCAGTCATTACCGAAGACCACCGTGCAAGCGGCCGCCGAAAGACCGCCACTGATGGCGGAGTGAAGACCGCCGCATTACAAGTCACCCACACAACACTTCCCAAAATACAGTAAAAAAATGACACCACCGGCCGAAATGACAGTGTGAAGGAGGCGGCGCCACCACCAGCACCACCACACTTAGATTATCCAGCCCGCTAAATAACGATTCACAAATCAGCACGCGGTCCCAACACAGTGGCAATCTATTGGTGGTCCGAACCGCCGCGTGGAAAAAAGGCACCACCATAAGAACACTGCACCACATTGGACAATACCATTATCCAACACCTGAGACACACACACACACCTGTCCACAGCACTACAAAACACCCCCCCACATACCCAGAACCCTTTGCAACCAGACCCTCTGACAGAGCGAGGCAAGAGCACACTGAATGAAGGCATTGCACTTAGATACCACAGGCACCATCACACTGAACATGCATCACACAACACGCCACTGCACACAAACACCACAGAGCACACACACATACCACTACACAAACTCACACCAACAAACAGCACACCCAGAATCCCTGAATAACCTACACCCCCACCCACAACACAACCACCATGGCACCACCAAAAAACTCACGATTCACAGAAGAGGAGCTGAGGGTAATGGTTGACGCAATTGTCAGAGTGGAGCCACGACTGTTTGGAGCACAGGTCCAACAGGCATCCATAGCCCGGAAGAACGACTTATGGCAGAGAATAGTCATCAGGGTGAATGCAATGAGGAACCATCCATGCACAAGGGATGACATTAGGAAGAGGTGGAAAGACCTTAGCGGCCATTGCTTCCAGGCACCAAATCGACGTTATGAGGACAGGTGGTGGGCCTCCTCCTGCTCCCCCAGAAAAGTCACAGTTGGAGGAGAAGGTCCTGGCCATTCTACATCCAAAAGGCTGACAGGAATACCTATTGGACTGGACACTGCTAAGTCTACTGTACTCTCGGCCAACATGTCCCTGAGCACAGCATGTACTCCACCACCCTCTCATCCCCTCAGACCACCCTGCACAAACCCACCATGGACCCAATACCCACCCTTGCATGCCACCGCGCCCTACTGACACCATTCCTTCACAGGCCCTCCTAGTGCATGGATACCTCATACTGCAGCAAGTACCACATCTACCACAATGCAACACTGCCTACCCTTGCATGACTGCTACATCCACATCACATCTCTGCAATTGCACGTTAAACCATGTCACTCCCCAACACCAACAAGTATAAGGAATGCTCATCAGTACATGGCAATGACAGTAGCAATACAAACATTAACTATCCTTTGTAACATTCCACTGATGATAACACAAGCAGTGGGCTGGTATCTGTCAACGCCATTACTGCCCTGCAAATCCAGTTAATGATGGCATACAACCATGAGTGTCACTGCTACAGTACTATCATCCGACACAATACCTCTCATTCCACAGGTCTCCCAAGTACTGCCACACAGCAGAGGAGCCGAGTAATAGAAAGCCCAGGCCTGGAAGCAGGTCCAGGAGGGGAGGACTCCCCTGGAAGTTTAGATATGGACGATGAACCTGGCCCATCAGGCATGAGTGG
Source organism: Pleurodeles waltl (assembly GCF_031143425.1). Lineage (NCBI taxonomy): Eukaryota > Metazoa > Chordata > Amphibia > Caudata > Salamandridae > Pleurodeles > Pleurodeles waltl. The sequence goes on along the minus strand of NC_090444.1, from coordinate 280,598,640 downwards.
TCTGTCCACCACCACCAGCCTCACCCTTTCCACAACTGAAACCTCCTCCCCTGTGGCAGCCAATACACAGCAGAGCCCACCTTCCCATTCCTGTGTCCCAAGGTCACATCAAACAACAGTGTGCCCTACAGGATAGGTGCAGGAGTCAACGGTGCTAACCGAAGACAATGGCAGTCCTGGTGTCAGTTGGAGGGGACATAGTGCACCAGGGGCACTGGCACAGGGGGCAGGGTCCAGTAGGAGGGCAATCGTGGGCCAGGGACAAGGCAGGTACAGGACATGACTGGCCAGGAGGCCGTCTCCAGCGTCCTGGGAGCCCACCAACAATCTCACAACAACATGGGCCAGATACTCACCACCTTGCAGGACACGCAACGGCTGCAGGAGGAATACCACCAGGAGGCCATGCAGCAGTGACAGGCACTCACTGCCACCATGGTCTCCATAGTTACGGAGTTCAAGGAATTGAACAATATCCTGCTGACATCCTCAACCCAACAGCAGGCCCCATCCAGTAGTCAGGCCACACCACTGCCAACAACATTAGCAACTGCTACTGGAATTGAGGTTCAGCAGGAGGACCCACAGGCCACCAGCACCCCTAAACCTGCAGCTGTGGGATCCCCCTCCCCCTGACAAAAGAGGCCGCCCATCCAGAAATCCTGCAGGACCTGAGGCTAAGACCAATTCCCCCACCAGGAAGTGATCCTTCTTCTGAACTGGCACCCCTGTGTGCCACTGTTACACCCTGTTGGCTGTCCAATACCAAGTACACAGCATACCAGGAAAATAGATACATGACCTGTGAGACAAACAGCTGTACCACCCACTTTGATCAGCACCCACACCATTACCCCACTCCTCTAAACTGTGATGTCATACACTTAATAAACACAAATTCACACAAGTCATGGTGCACGTCTCTTCACTGTATGTAGTGGCAATCCTGTTTCCAAGCAGCAAATGTCGGCACCACAACAATGTTGAAGTGACAGTTGTAGTGAGACACCCCAGAAAGTGTGTAAGTACATCCAAATTATAATGATATCCAGCGTCAACTATGGCAATAGACAATACAGAAATCAGCTTGCAGACAGAGATGTGACCTGAAGAGGAAAATGAAATAGAATCAAGCACAATGTTGTAAGGCATGTGAACCAAGACATACATCCACAGCATTTGAAGACGTACACAGGATGACTGGCCCAGCACATATAAAAAGGTTCTGCATAGGCACTCACACACCTGTGGGATAGGAAAGTTGTAATATAGGTAACATTCTGTATTGTTCACCTCCCTGAGTAGTCAGGAACTTGCCACACAGCAGCTGACAATGCAGCATGACATGCCCACTCAGCAGGACAAGACTGATAAGTCCCCCTAAAATATCCCCAAACAGGTAGAATGAGGAGCTTAACCTTTGTTACAACTATGAGGCTGTACGGCAATGGCATCAGCATTCCACAAATGTACTTAGCAGCAGTGCATTTCCACTACCCCTCATGGTAAGTCAACTACCCTTCAAGTTGGAAACCAAGATGGAAGGCCGTAGTCCCCACACACACCTTGATGCAAGCAAATACTGGCTACAGACTGGCTTTAGCAATACATCTTCCCTGTGCAAATGGCATACAATTCACACATACCTGTGTATCATTAAAAGTAGTGACGAATCATGTCAATCCTGTTGTCATGTGCCTCATACTCGACTGCCCCAAACACTGCTCCAGCATCAATGTCCCCCTCCTCCACCAGTGGGATGTGCCTTCTGAGGACCAGATTATGGAGCATGCAGCATGCAACAATGATCTTGTAGACTTTCTCTGGTCGGTACTGTAGGGCACCACCAGACACATGAAAGCAATTAAATCTAGCTTTCAGCGGACCAAAAGTCAGTTCAATCACTCGCCTCGTCCACCCTTGTACCTCATTGTACCTGTTCTGCCCTCCTGTTGTTGGATGTCTCAAAGGTGTCAGGAGCCAGGGCAGGTTGGGGTATCTGGAGTCACCTGTGCAGAAGAGGGAACGTGACTATAGGTAACAGTGCTAGGCAGAGTGCTGATTGTGTTATGAGGGGTACAAATGTCTGACATGGAGAGCAGAACACACACCTAGGAGCCAGGCTCCTTTATGAGCTGTGACATCATTACAGGGACACTGCTGTTCCTCAGGATGTAGGAATCATGTACTGATCCTTGGAATTTTGTGTTCACATGTGTTATGTACTCGTCTGCAATACAACCACTTGTACATTAAGAAAATATGTACTCTTCCTGTTTCTGGAGTCCTGTTCATTAGTCCTTGGAGGTACCAAGGCAATGTGAGTCCCATCAATGGCCCCAATTACATGTGAGACATTTGATATGTTGCAGAAGGCTGCTTTTACAGTGGGCAATTCTGGACGTTGTCGGAACCTAATGTACCTGTGCACACGCTTGAGTAGGGAATCCAGCACATCCTGTAACACCTAACTGAACTGTTGTTGTAAACACCCTGCAGCCAGTCCCACTGTAACCTGAAAAGAGCCATTCGCCAGAAAATGCAGGACTGACAACACCTGGACTGTTGGAGGAATGGCATGGGGATTTCTCAAACCCGACAGGGGGTCTGGCTTCAACTGGGCGACTAGTTCCCTGATGCACAAACGGTTCAGTCGATAGGTCAGGACGATGTGGCACTCTTCCATGGTATCAAGATCAACAAGTGGCTGGTAAACTGGTGCATTCCTCATCACTCCATTGTGGCGATATCTGTGTGGGGACACAAACAATAATCTGATAAACCTCTCACAATGTAGGGCACCAAGTATGACATCCAACAGTCACAAAGTTTTATTCATGCAAGTTGGCTGTCACGATGTGGGAAGATACATTACTCCACACTCCATTCCTAACAAGAAAATGGTACATGATCACTGTGGCAATGGATGTATACAGGACATGTACATGTACACCTTCCATATGTTCCATTACACTGAACATATATGCTGATAACTGTAGTGAAAAGTGTGGTGATGTCACCAGACACTCACTACATGTGTCATTATCCACAATGTGTGACCTGATGTATCTAATTGTGACGACATGCAGGAAATTACACAGTGTGAACCCAGGACACTCTTGTTACAGACTAATATTGCATCTGCTTGCTCAGCATGCATTGGACAGCTGGAAGTGACCTCATTCTGCCGGAGGAAGTTGTCATGGCAGAAGGCGGTCTGAACCGCCGTGCAACTCCCCACTGGTTAACATTGATGTCTATGGGAGACTGGGACCAATGACAATCACCGCCGGTGGTGACGGTCATGACCGCTGCAGCCATTTTGTATCGGCCAGCTCACTAGACTTCTGGCTTTCGGGAAAGAAAGGCCTCCACTTTGTGTGCTGCTGTGTCCTGTATCTTGGAGCAATGATGGCACGCACTGCAGGGGAAAGGGCCCCAGCCTTCACTATAGAGGAACTAGAGAAACTGGTGGAAGGGGTCCTACCCCTGTATGGGTGGTTGTAAGGTGCTCCAGTACAATGTTCTTTGTCCCACATGTCGGTGGTGTTTGACGATGTATGTGTGGGCACTTTGACATGTCTTGACTGATCAGGTGTTTAGCATGCACATGATATGTGTGGGATATTTACAGTGTGCATGGTCCGTATTTGTTGTGTGTAGCCAAAAGTTACAGCTGTATTGTTATAATTAACATAATGTCCCCCATTTTCTGAATCTTTCCCATGCAGGTCAGCGCCCGCCAGACAAAAGGGTTATGGAGAGCCATCGCCAAGGAAGTGCGGACCCTGGAGGTCCATAGCCGGCAGAGCACCCACTGCAGGAAGCAGTGGGAGGACCTGAGACGCAGGGCCCGGAAGACTGCAGATGCCCAGCTGTGGATGGCCTCTCAACGTGGGAGGGGTGCCCATCAGACCCTGACCCCCGTAATGGCCCGCATACTGGCGGTGGCCTACCCAGAGCTGGATCACCACTTGAAGGCAATACAGCAGCTACAAGAGGGTAAGTGTTAACTGTCAGGTGACTAACTGCATGGTTGTGTACTGTGACCCTCACTGGACTTGGAATTCAGGTGGTCAGATGTGATTTAGGGAATGTACAGTCCTGGTTGTCACACCCATCATATAGGAGTGTGTCATGTTAGCTATGTTGAGCCATGCAGGAAAAGAAGTGGTGGTACTGTGACACACGTTCACCTGTACGTATGGGTCGCTCAAGTATGCTATCATGTCACTGGCTGCATCCTCCATCTCTGCGTGTACTGTTGTAGTACAAGGTGGCCATTTTGGCACTGTATATGGGTAATGACAGGCATGTTACATGAACATTGCAATTGCTTCACTTGCTACATCAATGGACCTCTGTACCATATGTACTCCGCACATTCAGTTAGTTAGTGTTCTCAGTCCCTCTGTGCCCAGATTTGTATCATCCCGTAAAGGATGACATGTGGATGGGTATGTTCCTGGGCTGGTTTGTTAGATAAGTCTATTATGCAGTTGATAGCCATGTAGTGGTCTTCATTCAGGTGTTTAGGCTGCAGGGTTGAGGTGAGTTTGGGTATCGCTTGCATGACTCAATTGTAAATGATTATTAAATGATATCTTGTTTCCCCGGTAGGGGCTGTAATCTGTATTGTTTGTATGTGAAGTGGATGTGTGGGCTATTATCATTTCTTCCCTTTCTGTTTCTCCCACCCTCCTTCTTTCTCTCCACCTCCGTCTATGTGTGCATTAGCATCATCTGGTGAAGGAGGAAGGGCACCGGCAAGTGGAGATGCATTAGCCCAAAGGACCCAGGAGGGTGACACCAGTGAAGCAGAGGGGACCAGTGGGACAGAGGGCGAGGGGAGCACCACAGGGGAGACCAGAGCTACCAAGACATATGAAAAATATTTCTTTTCTGATGGCGGCTCCCTGGTGGTGGCAGACCCTTCTGGAACCACACCAGCATCATCGTTGTCCGCCACCCCCCCCCCCTACCAGCACCGCCCTCCCTGTAGCACCCCACCCAGTTGCCCGTGCCCGGTCTCCCAGGAGGGTGGGCATCTCCTTCGCCGCAGGCACCTCTGACCCTGCCCTAGTCAGCCCTGCTGCCATCAATGAGGAGGCTATTGACCTCCTGAAGTCCATCTCTGTTGGGCAAACAATCATTGTGAGTGCTATCCAGGGACTGACATTCTAGATCCAGTAGCCCAGTGCGTTCCTGGATGGCATTCACTGTGGCTTGTCTGGCCAACAGAGATCATTTCAGGCTCTGGCCTCCTCGTTGATGCAGCCACTGTCCCTTCAGCTTCCATTCCCCCTCCAGCTACCTGTTTCCAATCCACAACCTCTATCCCTACACCCATCCAAAGCACACCTACATACCAGCATACACCCACTACAACAGACAAGGTGCGCAAATACAGTCATAGGCATCACAAACGTTCATACAGGCATGCACACACACAACACACATCTGCAGACAACAACAGACACTTCCCCCACAACTTCCTCCGTTACTGTCACATCTCCACTCACACCTGCCAGCACTGCATGATAACAGACTGGTCTTGCTACCATTCCTGTCATACCCTCAATCATCACAACAGCAGACTCACAGACACACACCCCACACCCCACATCCACACTTACCACAACTACCATCTCTGCCACCTGCAACACATCCACCTCACTTGCACACACCACTGCAACATTCACTCACACATCTCCCATTCCCTCTCCCTGCATCTCTTCCCCCTCCTCCCAATGAATGCACATGCACCCAGTCACCCACCCAACATTCAACCACCACACACATACACACATTGGACACTCCAGCATCCATGTGTAGCACACCATCATATCAGACGAGCAGTCCCTCTACCTCCACTCCCAACCCCCAATCATGTGACCGACCCTGTGTACCCAAGGAAGTTTTCCTTGCTGCCCTTGACCTCTTCCCTTCTCCTCTCCCACCCAATGTTCCCTGTAAATGCTGTGTCCCCCTGCCACTCTCAGGCCCTTCTTCCTCCCATTCCTCGGGTGCCCTCCTCTGGTGTTTACCCTACTTCTCCACCCCTATGACATGGGGGCCTATTTGCTGTCAGGAGTCATGATGGGGCCATAATATATATATGGACTTGATGCGTTTCTGCATTGATGTAGGTTGGACTTGCCATTTGGCAGAATATGTATATATTTATTTTGAAATTTTCATGGTTCCAATTACATCTGCCCACATTGCTGTGGCTGGCAAGATGAGTTGCTTGTCCTAGCTTTCTTCTACTTTGAGGTGTGACATCTGTGTTCAACAGTGTGTGGTCTATGTAAGGATTGTGTCTGTGTTGTTGCATGCACTGGGTAGGTTGGTTGTGCCATGGGAATGTTGTAATGTGTGTGACTGCTTGCTTGTGGGATTGTATTGGGTGTTGTGTGCATCCGTGTGTATGGTGCTGCATGTGTGAATTTCCTTGATTGTTGGTTGTACGTGTTGTATCACCTGTTTCATTGTTTGGATGTATGTTCACTGCTATTGATTGTGTGTCATTGCTACTTACAGCTCATGGCGTGTGTGTGTATGTGTGGTGTCGCACAACATGCCTCTCTATGCCTGCGTTGAGGTATTTGTAGTCTATTTGTCGTTGTGTGGTTATGCAGTGTGTTGGTGGTGTTGGTGTGTGCTGTGATGTATGTTTGGCATGTATCTGCTTGGCTTTGGTTGTGTATTGAGTACTTGGCATTGACGTATATTTTGTGTGCCTGTGTGTGGCCTTAGCTGTCTGTGCGAGAAATGTGTGTTATGTGTGGGAGTGTATCACTGCCATTTCCTCCCATCCATGCTAAGCGTACTTACAGTTGTCTTCTTCGTCGTTGTCGGTGGCCCTGCAGATATGTGGCGAGATACAACGCTGGGAAGACTAGCAGTTTGTTTGCCATGGTGACTGCGGAGGCGTCTCAGTGCCTGGAGGTGGGTGTCTCCTTTTGTACTTTCTGTTTCCGCCAGGTTTTTCATAGCGGCCAGCCCACCGCGTGGTGACTAGGAATATGGTGGGCGGGACATTGGCTTCCGCCTGCATTAAGTTGGCTTCCGCAGCCGGATGCTGCTCATCGGTGGTGACAGTGCTGGTGGTGAGTTGTCTGTGTTGCGTTAGGTTCACCGCCTTACTCCTTATAAGGAGGTCTGCACCACCACCCTGTCGGCGGTCATTACACCACCGCCGGTGTGGCGGTCAGGTTATCACCACACATAGGATGAATGACCACCTGAATCTCTTCCTGATATACTGAGTGGGGTTTAGTAAGACTACTCCATGAAGAATTTCAACTTTCCCCCGGGCTGACATTCAAACACCATGACATATGTATGCCACTGTTCGGCACTTTCCTGAGCTATTTTCATTGGCGCCATGGTGTGCCACCATTATTCTCTTACAGCACTAACATAAAAAAAAAGGCTTGCCTGTCAAATCAAGGATGTACATTATATAATTGACAAAGCCCACAATGCACCGAACAGTGAGGTGACAAAATGCTGGACTTAGGGGTCATAAAGCCCTTGCAGAACTCCTGGGATAGCCCATATGTTCTCACAATGAAGGAGGGGTTGATGAATCTCTGTTTCTGTGTGGACTTTAGCAAAGCAAACTCAATGCAGTCTATAACACCAATTTTTGCCCCCATCTTTCAGCTCATAAACTTGTTGACAGGTTAGGGGCTCATCATACCATCAGAACAATTTGACCTAGTTAGTAGGAGTTAGACTTTTCATCCTTGGCTGTTGATGTGTGCTGGACTCTGTTTTTACTCTTTTTGTTACTCTGGGCACTTTACCACTGCTAACCAGTGCTTAAGTGCAAGTGCTCCTATACAGAATGTATATGTAATTGGCTCATCCATTATTGGCATATTTGATTTACTAGTAAGTCCCTAGTACAGTGCACTAGAGGTACCCAGGGCCTGTAAATCAAATGCTACTAGTGGGCCTGCAGCACTGGTTGTGCCACCCACCTAAGTAGCTCTGTAATCAGGTCTCAGACCTGCCACTGCAGTGTCTGTGTGTGCAGTTTTAACTGTAATTTCGACTTGAGAAGTGTACCCACTTGCCAGGCCTAAACCTTCCCCTTTCTTACATGTAAAACACCCCTAAGATAGGCCCTATGTAGCCCCAAGGGCAGGGTGCAGTATGTGGTTAAGGTAGGACATATAGGTGGTCATTCCAACCTCGGCGGTAAAAGGAGCTTACCGCCGTGCAGAAGACCGCCATAACACCACCGCAGCCACGGTAAACCGCCACGGTCATTCTGACCCACAACAGGCAAACCGCCAAAATACAGACATCCACAAAAGTCCGCCACACCAAAGGCCAGCGAGAAACTGGCGATGACCAAACCTCCACCATCACGCCAACAGAAATACGGCCACACTATCACGACACACAAATCCACGCGGCGGTCTTTCAACCGCGGTATTCCATTGGCGGTACACACCGCCGCGCTCAAAATACACACACATCTCCAAAACACAGCCACATTGGATAATTCGAAATACACACACCTGATACACATACAAACAACACTCCCACACACCCAACACAATATAAAACACACACCCACATCACCCACAAACCCCCACTCCTAGAGATTCGTGAACACGCACAGAGATAAGAGACCGGAGCACCCTGACGCGCAATTCACTGTCACCCAGCAATATTACCACGCACTTCAAACTACACACCAATACACATCACCACACTTAGCACCACACAATCCACCCCACACATCACCCAAACCACCCCATGGCACCGCAAAGACACCCCAGGTTTTCTGAGACTGAACTCAGGGTCATGGTGAAGGAAATTGTACGGGTAGAGCCACAGCTCTTCGGGACACAGGTGCAGCACACCACCATTGCCAGGAAGATGGAGCTATGGAGCAGAATAGTGGACAGGGTGAACGCTGTGGGACAGCACCCAAGAAATCGGGACGACATCAGGAAGCGGTGGAATGACCTACGGGGGAAGGTGCGTTCCATGGTATCCAGGCACAACATCGCGGTGCAGCGGACTGGCTGCGGACCCCCTCCTCCTCCCCCAGAATTTACAACATGGGAGGAGCAGGTCTTGGCGATCCTGCATCCTGAGGGCCTCGCAGGAGTAGGTGGAGGAATGGACTCTGGTAAGTCAAATCTTAACTACTTCATCCCCCCCACCCCACCAGCATGCCAACTCATACCCCCACCCTCACCCCCACCCCATCACACCTACTCCTTGCAAATGTCTCACCCTCACAACCCACCCATCCCAACACCAAGCCCTGCATGCGACCACAAAGCATGGACACCCATCACCTAAGCATGCCCACTGCACATACCCATCCACCCCCGCCAAACCACCGTCACAAAAGCCCCCACACAGGAATGCAAGCACAGGGGTACACGGGCACCCACCCATTGCACGCTATGGCACACACAGAAGCAATAATCATACTTTTATACCCCTGCAGGACCCGAACGCCACGTCACCGCGCAGGAGGGTCCACAAATGTCCACTCCACCCCCAGAAGAGGCCCACAGTGATGACAGCAGCTCTGTCTCCCTGGATCTAGATGACCAGCCCGGCCCATCGGGGACCTTTGGACAGTCGGTTCCCCTCAGACAGCCACAGGCCACAGCAGACCTTCCCCCCTCTGGGAACACCAGCACAGCACCCACACAGCGGGCCCATATCTCTGTCCTCAGGACACGTCAATCAGCGGTGTGTCCACCACTACAGGGCACCCAGGTTAACCCACCACCCCAACAACAACAGGGACCTGGGGGCAGTGGTAGTGGGCACACGGTCCAGGGGACAGAGGCCCAGGGAAACAGGGGAACTGGGAGGGCTGCTGTGCGACAGGGGGGGGACAGGCCCAGGGAACCCACTCTCCACGAGGCCCTCTCCTCCATCATGGGAGCATACCACCACTCCCAGGAGACGATGGCCACGGTCCTGGCCAGGTTTCAGGAGATCCAGCTTCTGCAGGAGCAACAGTATATGGGGTTCAGGGAAGAACTAAGAAACATCAGTTCCGCCATGGGCACCATTGTAGTGGCTTTGAATCAGGTAGTCACCACATTGCGGGACACTGTTGCCCCACAAAGGGCACCTGACACTAGCATGGACCAAGAACTGCCTACCACCTCCGCCGGCGCTAGTGGACAGGAGGCCCGACACAAGACCAACAGGCCACCAGAACCCCACCCCCTGCAGAAGGAGAACCACCCCGCAAGGATCCGGGAAGAAGACAGAGTAAGATGCCAAGACCCCAGCCAGGAAAGGATACCTCCCTGATTGTCATCCCACTGTCCCACATTGACACCCTGTCCAACCTTACACTGACCCTGCTCCACTTTCCACAGGCCTCTGGACAATGCACCTGTGATACTGATAGTCTGGACTCTGCCATGGACAATCCTCCACCATCACACCTCAACGATTTGCAACCACCCACCAATTTAGAGCCCTGTAATAAACACACTTATTGCATAAAACAATCTGGAGTCTGGCTGTGATTTTGTACAAATGTATTAGACATTACCGTGCCAAATGGCATATTCACATTGTGATGCCAACATACCAATGTCACACAGCTGTAGTCCATGGGGAATTAAAGCAGATGTCACGCAGTGGGGCCCACATCTCTGAAATCGGAAGGGAAAGTCACAACTCAGTTACCATACACTGGGGGAAAAGGTCAGACAGTAGAGAGGTAGTAGGGGTTAAGTATATGTAATATGCTGGTGTGGATTCTTACCTGTGTGTCATTGAAAATACTGCTGTATTACTGTGTTCCTGTTCTCTATGTCGTCCTCTTCGCCTTCCTCCTCTTCACTCTCCACAGGCTCCACAGCTGCTACAACACCACCATCTGGACCATCCTCCTGCAGAAAAGGCACCTGGCGTCGCAAAGCCAGGTTGTGAAGCATACAGCAGGCCACGATGATCTGGCACACCTTCTTTGGTGAGTACATTAGGGATCCACCAGTCATATGGAGGCACCTAAACCTGGCCTTCAGGAGGCCGAAGGTCCGCTCGATCACCCTCCTAGTTCTCCCATGGGCCTCATTGTACCGTTCCTCTGCCCTTGTCCTGGGATTCCTCACTGGGGTCAGTAGCCATGACAGGTTGGGGTAACCAGAGTCTCCTAATAGCCACACACGGTGCCTCTGGAGTTGACCCATCACGTAAGGGATGCTGCTATTCCGCATGATGTACGCGTCATGCACTGACCCAGGGAACTTGGCATTAACATGGGAGATGTACTGGTCAGCCAAACACACCATCTGGACATTCATGGAATGATAACTCTTCCTGTTCCTGTACACCTGTTCACTCCTGCTGGTGGGGACCAAAGCAACAAGTGTCCCATCAATGGCACCAATGATGTTGGGTATATGTCCAAGGGCATGGAAATCAGCCTTCACTGTAGCCAAATCCCCCACCTCAGGGAAGACGATGTAGCTCCGCATGTGTTTGAGCAGGGCAGACAACACTCTGGACAACACCTTGGAAAACATGGGCTGGGACATCCCTGATGATATGGCCACTGTTGTTTGAAATGACCCACTTGCTAGGAAATGGAGTACTGACAGCACCTGCACTAGAGGGGGGATCCCTGTGGGATGGTGGATTGGTGACATCAGAACTGGCTCCAGCTGGGCACACAGTTCCTGTATAGTGTCTCGGTCAAGCCTGTATGTCAGTATGACATGTCTTTTCTCCATTGTCGACAGGTCCACCAGCGGTCTGTACACGGGAAGATTTCTCCATCTCCTTGCATGTCCCAGCGGACGGTGCCTATGAAGGACAACAGCGAGCACAGAGTCAATCAACCCACAGGTACGTAACCACAGCTTGCACATAACACGATTCCCAATGCATTGAATGGCTTGTATGAGTGTCGATGCAAGGCCTAGGTATGTGTGACGCAGTAGAAAATAAGGCATGTGGGCCCTTGAAATGGCGGCTGCCTGACCTGTGAAGTGCGACAATGGGATGTGAGGTCAATGCGCTGGCGTGGCACACCGTGGCGGTAGGCGGTCGCAGACCGCGGCGCAAAGCAGCATTGGTTAACATTGAACCCCATGGGTCTCAGGAGCCAATGACGATGTGCGCCAGCGGTTGCGGTACGCACCGCCACGGTACGCACCGACGCGGGTGTGACCGCCATTTTCTATCTGCTTAATCACTCGATACCTGATCTTCGACAGGAGAGGACCTACACTGCAAGTGCTGCTGTGACCACGGTCTGGAAGAGACAATGGCTCATGTGACTGGGGAAAGGGCCCCTGCCTTCACTGCTCAGGAGTTGGAGAAACTCGTGGATGGGGTCCTCCCCCAGTATGCGCTACTCTACGGTCCTCCAGACCAACAGGTAAGTACACTGGGACCATGCTTTGTGGCCAATGCCTGTGTTGAGGGGGGTGGATGAAAGATGGTGGTGAGGGGAGCGATTGAGGCATGCATCAAACGACAGATGAGAGCATGTGCCACATGGCAAGGGTGAGGATGGGGGGGCCACTCACATCGAGCATGCAGAAGGTGAAGATTATTCTTCTCTCCCTGTACATGTCACATAGGTCAGCGCCCACCAGAAAATCGACATTTGGCGTGCCATCGCCAAGGACCAGTCGTACTTTGAACCCCCTGATGTCCCGGATCCTAGCAGTGGCCTACCCCGATTTGGATGGACGCGTGAGGACATCACAGCAGACACAAGGGGGTGAGTACACTCAAATCCTGGTGACTTTGCGTGCAGTGGAGGTGTCTGGTGGGGGAGGAGGACTGTGTGTATCCCTAGGCCAGGGCGATATCTGTAGGCTAGGCCCCTCCGTAAGGCATGGCCCTGTGCCCCCGCCCCCCACCTCTGTAGGGTGCCAAGTACAGCTATTCATTGCCCTGTGTCATGTATGTGAGCAGAGGTCGCCCATAGGCTTGTAGGCCATGTCCCACGGATTGCGTAGTCGACCCCAAGTGCGCGGCGTAGTGCAGGGGGCTTCTGTGTCTGTCCTGTCCGCCAACGGTGTCGCCAATGCATGCACTCAACATTTCTTCATTTTTCCCCACCCCCCTTTTTTGTTGTCTTAATGTTCATTTGTGCATTAGCATCATCAGGCGGAGGAGAAGTGGCATCGGAGCACGAGGGAGCTGCATCTCACATGGCCATGGCGGGCCATGCAACAGAATCGGAATTCACCGGTGAGACGGAGGGCGAGGGGAGCTCCACAGCGGGGACTCGTGCGGATGTCAGTGACAGCGACTCGTCCTCTGAAGGGAGCTCCCTTGTGGTGGCGGCAACATCCGTGACCCCCGCAACAACAGGTACAGCCGCCACCCAGCGCACGAGCACCGCCCTCCCAGCAGCCCCTCAGCGTTTGCCCCGTGCCTACTCTCCCAGGAAGGTGGGCATCTCCTTCGCCCCAGGCACCTCAGGCCCTGCCCCAGTCACCCCTGCTGCCCTCAGTGAGGAGGTCATTGACCTCCTGAGGACGCTCATTGTTGGGCAGTCTACCCTTTTGAATGCCATCCAGGGTGTAGAAAGGGAGGTGCACCAGAGTAATGCATACCTGGAGGGCATTCATTCTGGTCAGGCTGCCCATCAGCGATCGTTCAAAACTCTGGCCTCAGCACTGATGGCAGCAATTGTCCCTGTCTCTAGCCTCCCCACTCCAACTTCCTCCACCCATACCCAATCCCCTGTACCTCTGTCTATCCCAGACACACCATCAGACCAGCCTGCACACACCTCAACACCCAAGGGAAGCTCAGACAGACATAAGCACCACACATCACACAAGCATTCACACAAGCAACATCCACATGCAGACATACCAACACCCACTGCCTCCACTGTGTCCCCCTCCTCCTCATCTCCCTTCTCCCTCCCTGTCACGTCTCCACTCACACCTGCATGCACAACATCTTCAGCCAACACGTCCATCACCAGCACACACACCAGAACCCCCCGCACACGTGCAGTCACCACCCCCACTACCATTCACACGTCCCCTGTGTCCTCTCCCAGTGTGTCTGTCACCCCCTCTTCCAAGCTACACAAACACAGGCAGCCACCCACCCAACAGCCATCCACCTCACCACAGCCTCCAGCCCAAGCACCTGCACCCAAAGACAGCAGACTTCAAACTCCTACAACCACAACCTCTTCCTCCACTCCCATACCTACTACACCTACCCGTCCCTCTCTTCCTAAACTTATTTTCCTATCAAAACTTGACCTCTTTCCAACAACTCCCCCACCACGTCCATCTAATAGGACTCCAGTCAGCACCTCAGCCACCACAAAAGCGGGCCCTGTGAAGACAGTCTGCCATGGACTGTGGAGTCCCCCACCCTCAAGGTCAGCCAGCTCAGTAGGGAGCCAAGGCTCGGCCAGCCCACCCCCGCAAAAACATGCGAAGATTGTCAGTGGCCGGCGCGAGAGGCCTAAAACACCTGGGACCAAAATCCCTACCATGGCTCCGGCAGGGAGTGTGGTGCCAGCTGACACACCGCCAAAGGTGGGGAAGGGCCACAGGCGAACAGGGAAGGCTGGGAAGGGCAGCATGCCCGACAAGACCGCCAGCAGCCCAGCTGTGCAGGAGGGCCCCGCATGCCCGGTACTGCAGCCCAGGAGGGCCCCAACAGTCCAATCCCAGGTGGGCAGGAAGGCGCAGCCAGCCACTGGTTAGGTGGCGAATGACCTCCACGCCATGGGCGGATCCGCTGAACTGGGCAGTCATCCGAAGCACCGCTGAACTGGGCACCGCCGTCTCAAGCACCGCTGAACTGGGCACCGCCGTCTCAAGCACCGCTGAACTGGGCCCTTCATCTCAAGCACCGCTGAACTGGGCACCGCCGTCTCAAGCACCGCTGAACTGGGCCCTTCATCTCAAGCACCGCTGCGCTGGGCACCGCCTTCTCAAGCACCGCTGAACTGGGCCCTTCATCTCAAGCACCACTGAACTGGGCACCGCCGTCTCAAGCACCGCAGAACTGGGCACCGCCGTCTCAAGCACAGCTGAACTGGGCCCTTCATCTCAAGCACCGCTGCGCTGGGCACCGCCGTCTCAAGCATCGCTGAACTGGGCCCTTCATCTCAAGCACCGCTGAACTGGGCACCACCGTCTCAAGCACCGATGAACTGGGCCCTTCATCTCAAGCACAGCTGCGCTGGGCACCGCCGTCTCAAGCACCGCTGAACTGGGCACCGCCGTCTCAAGCACCACTGAACTGGGCCCTTCATCTCAAGCACCGCTGAACTGGGCACCGCCGTCTCAAGCACCGCAGAACTGGGCACCGCCGTCTCAAGCACCGCTGAACTGGGCCCTTCATCTCAAGCACCGCTGCGCTGGGCACCGCCGTCTCAAGCACCGCTGAACTGGGCCCTTCATCTCAAGCACCGCTGAGCTGGGCACCGCCGTCTCAAGCACCGCTGAACTGGGCCCTTCATCTCAAGCACCGCTGCGCTGGGCACCGCCATCTCAAGCACCGCTGAACTGGGCCCTTCATCTCAAGCACCGCTGCACTGGGCACCGCCGTCTCAAGCACCGCTGAACTGGGCCCTTCTTCTCAAGCACCGCTGAACTGGGCACCGCCGTCTCAAGCACCGCTGAACTGGGCCCTTCATCTCAAGCACCGCTGCGCTGGGCACCGCCGTCTCAAGCACCGCTGAACTTGGCCCTTCATCTCAAGCATCGCTGAACTGGGCACTGCCGTCTCAAGCACCGCAGAACTGGGCACCGCCGTCTCAAGCACCGCTGAACTGGGCCCTTCATCTCAAGCACCGCTGCGCTGGGCACCGCCGTCTCAAGCACTGCTGAACTGGGCCCTTCATCTCAAGCACCGCTGAACTGGGCACCGCCGTCTCAAGCACCGCTGAACTGGGCACCGCCGTCTCAAGCACTGCTGAACTGGGCCCTTCATCTCAAGCACCGCTGAACTGGGCACCGCCGTCTCAAGCACCGCAGAACTGGGCACCGCCGTCTCAAGCACCGCTGAACTGGGCACCGCCGTCTCAAGCACCGCTGAACTGGGCCCTTCATCTCAAGCACCGCTGCACTAAGTACCGCCGTCTCAAGCACCGCTGAACTGGGCAAAGCCTTCTCAAGCACCGCTGAACTGGGCCCTTCATCTCAAGCACCGCTGTGCTGGGCACCGCCGTCTCAAGCACCGCTGAACTGGGCACCGCCGTCTCAAGCACCGTTGAACTGGGCCCTTCATCTCAAGCACCGCTGCGATGGGCACCGCCGTCTCAAGCACCGCTGGCCCATTGGCGGAAGGGGCAGGCCCGCATCTGTGTCAGGGCTGCACGAAGCACTCTGGGCACTAGTCCCCCTCCAGTACCAGTGGAGACTGATATTGACTTGAGAGACTGTGGCTTTGCACTCCCCAGGATGGAACAGTGGGCAAGCCACCCACTGTAGAGACTTGAGAGACTGTGGCTTTGCACTCCCCAGGATGGAACAGTGGGCAACCCACCCACTGTAGAGACTTGAGAGACTGTGGCTTTGCACTCCCCAGGATGGAACAGTGGCCATGGAGGCCCCTCGTGGATCTGGCGTCGTGGACTCATCTGGCTGAGGTGCCCCCCCTTCCCTTCCCCCTGAGGTGCCTGTAGTTTTGGTATCTGAGGCCCCGGCAGTGTTCTCTCCGTTGGAGTCAGGTATCCTGTGTGGGCTTTGCCCATGTGATTTGGGCCCAGTGGTCCACGAACAATGCCTGATACAAATATCGGACTGGACAATTTATGTATATAAAAGTTTTAGATGTGTGATATATTTTAAAGTCACTCATACAATATATTCCAATGTTTATAATCATTTCCTTTTGTCTTTGCATTCTTCTGGGGGTTTGGGGGGGTAACTGTGATGTCTTGCTATGCATTGATGTGTGTGTTGTAGTGGGTGAGGGTGAGGGTGGGTGTGTCGCATATGTGTGTCCCCGTAATTTTTTGCCTCCACCCTCCCCTGTGTCGTAGGTGCAGTACTCACCGTTGTCTTCTGCGCCGGCGTTCGTGCTCCTGGTAGAGGAGCAGGAAGACAATCGCTGGGAGGATGTGGAGTTCGGGTTCCATGCTGTCCAGATTCCTCGTGGGGTGCATGGAGGTGAGCGTTTTCCGTTTGAAATGGCTGTTTCCGCTGTGTTTTTATCAGCGGGGCTACCGCCCTGGAAAAGGTGGCGGATTGGTGGGTTGTGATAGGGTGGGCGGTACATTGTCTCCCGCCTGTCTGTTGGCAGTGACCGCCGCACTGTTTGTTTGTTCCGCCGTTGCGGGCGGTGTGTTGAAGTGGCGGTCCATGTTGGCGGTTTCCGCCAGGGTCGGAATTGCATTTTTTTTACCGCCAGCCTGTTAGCGGTTTTGCCGCCACTTTAACACCGACCGCCAGTGTTGGAATGACCACCATAGCAATGTGTTTTATATGTCCTGACAGTGAAATATTGCTATATTTGTTTTTCACTGTTGCATGGCCTGTCCTTCTCATAGGTTAACATGGGGGCTACCTTTAAATATGATTAAAGTGTAGATTCCCTTTCAGAGTGGATAGACATGTGGAGTTTGGGGTCTCTGAGCTCACAATTAAAAAATATATCTTTTAGTAAAGTTGATTTTAAGATTGTGTGTTTGAAAATGCCACTTTTAGAAAGTGAGCATTTTCTTGCTTAAACAATTTCTGTGACTCTGCCTGTTTGTGGATTCCCTGTCTGGGACAGTTTGACAGTTGTGCTGGTTGCATGTCTCACTAGACAATGACACAAAGGGAGTTGGGGTGTAGTCTGCATTTCCTGATGAGCCATCTGTGCTAGGAGGGAGGGGAGCAGTGGCCACTCATAACTGAAAGGGCTGTGCCTGGCCTAACACAATGCAGTCTCCAACCCCCTGGTGTGTGTCTGGGGCCTGGCCTGGGCAAGGTAGGATTTCACAGTCAAGAGAGACTTTCCTTTGAAGTAAGCTTACTTCAAAGGGCAAAGTGGTTATAAGAAGGGCACCCAAAACCAGACTTTAGAACACTTCTGGAAACCAAAAGGAGGAACCTCTGCATGGAGTCTCTAAAGCTGCATGACATGTAAATTGTTATTAATTCAGTTTGCACTCACCTGCCAATGAAATTCAACAGGAGTGATACTAACCTCTCACAACCCTCATCCCACTGATAACCAGGCAGTGCAGATATTATGCCAATCAGCAGTACACCTGGGGAAATTCTGGGGAAAAGGGAGTGGGTCAAGAGAGGGCAATAGAGAAATATGACAATAGAGAAATAAAGACACTGGACATCTTCACTCTGTCTTTTCTTGCTACTGGACTCAAATGACACTGCAGTAGCAATGATATCTAAAACAAGAAATAAGTATAAGCATTTTGCGATTCCTTATTCCTAATATATGATATCTCTCATGGCAATCTGTGTACATCTGACTCGCTATAGGTCGTTGAAACTCTGGAACATCCTTCAGCTGAAATCGAGTACTGAAATACAACTTAAAATTGAGCAACAATATTAATGTCTATATTGATAACTACTTCAATTTATTTGTAAATTGAGTCTGTGTTTGGATGAGTCTGAACGTAACAAGATCACCAGCTGTAATATAATGAATATACATTAGTACTGTACCTTGCCTTTTGACAACAAGCAATCACTGCCCTAACACTGGTGATATCCTAATACCATCGATGAATGAAGGAAACTATAAATAGATTCTGTACATGCTGTGGACTTTCCTTGTAGAATAGTAATTACAATCAGTGATCATAATCCTTGGAATGATGACTCCAATAATAATGTGTATTATCAAGAATCTGTGCTGCCCGAATACAACTCCATATCGGGCAAGTCCTTGATACCTCCAGGAATGACACTTTGAGTTCCAATTCTGTCCGCAAGGGCAGCTGCAGTAACTAAGGGCCATATTTATACTTTATGACGCAAAACTGCGACAACGCAGTTTTGCGTCAGAAAGTTTAATGCCGGCTAATGCCATTTCATTGTGCCACCTGGGTGTCAAATTTATACTTTGATGCACGGCAGCGCAAACCACTGGTTAGAGTAATTTTTTTTACTCAAACCAATGCGTCACGGTGTAAAGAAAAACGCCGTTAACGCAACTAAAATAACTTTAATCCGGTTTATGACATCGCAAACCACATACGCGCCATTTTTTTACGCAATAGCGTCAAAAAGTAGCGCAAACACAGCAAAATGTGTAAAGGAGCCCCAAAATGGATCCCAGAAGCTATGAGAGACCCCAGGAAGATGACAACCGACCAGGAACCAGCCAGGAGGACCCACACAAGACCCAGGAGAGATAGAAGAAGAAAAGGAAGTGTTGGTTCAGTGCAGAGGAGCATGAAATACTGGTGAAAGAGGTGACGGAACACCAGCACCAACTTTTTGTCACCTCTAAATTGCCAATTGGTAGGAGAGAGGCAATTTGGCAACAAATTGTCTATAAGATCAACAGTGTGGCAGAAGTACACAGAGCAGTCCCAGAGTGCAAGAAATGCTGGCATGACTGCAAGCACAGGACCAATGAAAAGATGGCCAGGAACAGGAAGGCAGCACTGCAGACTGGAGGTGGGAGTCTAGCACCGAAGAAGGCCCTGGACCACATGGAGGAGATGGTGGCAGCCGTCATACCTGAGCAGATCATCTCATGGATTCAAGGACAGGACAGCGCAGACTACCAGGAGACAACACAGATGCAGGGTAAGTGGCATGGGGAACTAAAATGCCTAATTGTTAACTGCAGGCAGGAGGGAGGGACGTACCTACTACACAATGAATGTAAGCCATGATAATCAGCAAGTGGAAAGGGCAAAGGGGCACGGCACGGAGGCATGGGCTGTGCAGGGCAAACCTGGGGCACCGCACAACACTACACCAACAACCTTTGCGAGGGGGTACTCAGCCATGCCAAGGATGTTTGAAAAGCAAAGCCAGTCCAGGAAGGTATGGTACAACGTAAAACTGGCCTGCTGTCACACAACAGCTGGAATTTTCACTCCATGAACTAAGGCTCAATTTCCAGTCTCAGGCCATATCTGCAAGTGGAATTTACCATTGACAACAGTTGCCACTGCCACCTCTGCTGTGTGTGCAGGTCAAGTACCTAATGGCTGTTATGTGCCCATGGATCAAACACACTCAAATTAGAGGCTTCAGGATGACAACGTTATCAATCCCCTGTAATGAATATAAATGTGCAAATCCTGTCAAATGCCCATGTCCATACGTGCAACAAACATCAGGTATTGTATGTAACATTATGAGGTACACAGCAGTAATGTCATACCCATGCTGCACATGTCAGAGTCTACCCTGTGCCTGGGTCACAATATCTGCAATGCCACAATGCAACATCTCAAGTGTCATAGTGCTAAGAAAACAGCATTGAGGGGGAGGACATATGTTTCCAGCTAGTGAAACACACTCGCACAGTCATAAGAGGAAATGGAACACTGCTAGTGCAATCCAATGTAGCACACATTTCCCAACATCAGCAGTACACACTACCAATGCTGAACCCGTATCGTGCCATGCCAGTGCTATACATGGTATATGCTAGGTCTTAGCAACATATAGATGGATGTGAAATATCAGAGACTGGGTCAGTTCCACGTTGTTAAGTGTGGTGTAAGTGCCATCAGAACACCCACAGCCAGTGCAAGGCCACACCATAATAATGGAAGTAGACAGAGGGTTGAGTAGCACAATAAGGTGGCAACATACAATTTGGCCAGAACTACACCTAGAGGATGTGACGCAGACATTTCCCCAAACTGCCCACACTACATGTGACATGCAGGTGGGCAGAGGCCTTGCAGAATGCCAATCTTAATGACAGGAACAATGAACAGGAACCAAGATCACAATGTGCAACTAATAGGAAGTCAGGCACGTCACATTACAAATGCCACAACACAGACACACTAATTGTACAATATCTCATTGCAGAGGACGATTGCTCTCCTGGGGATATGCCTGTCCTGGACTTCCCTGATGACATGGATGATGAGCTGACAAACATCAGCCAGCAGACCCTCCAAGAAGTCCTTGGAACCCTCCAGACCCCACCTTCAGTCACAAGGAGGAGCACAGAAGTAGCAGCCATCACGGAGGGCCCACCCACCACCCCAATTGTACGACCTGCCAGCTCCAACACAGCTGAGGACTCTGACGACACTGGCATCAGCTTTGAGAGGACTGTAGTTGGAGTACAGCGAGAGCTGGCCAAGGAGGTGCGGGTGGGGATGCAAAATATGGCAGCCAGCCTAGAGGGGGTGCGTTCGTGCATGATGTCATCTGCAGAACAGGCAGCAGCCATGCAAGGGCGAACATCTATCCTGCAAGAACTTCAACAAAGTGTGAAGGAAATCAGCACAGCAGTAAGGGAGTTGCCACAACACCTCGCACACCAAACCTTTCACTGCATGCACAAATGCAATATTGACCCCCTCAGGGCCGACCTGGCTGCCTACCACAGTGATGTAGCTGCTATACTTAAGAACCAGCAGCTCCTCCTTGCTGCAGCACTGCCCTTAATAGCCCCACAGTTGGCAGCTACCGGGATTTATGACTGAATGTCTTCAAACACTGTGTGTTGCCCCTTCAAACCCACCACCACCAAGGGCAGAGGAGACACACACATCAGAAGATTAAGGCGTGGAGCAGATCACCTTCACCCGTAAGACTACCCGGTAGCACCAGTCCATGCCAAATGTGCACTTATATCCTAGGTCCTGTGCTTGTCAAAATGCCGGTCTTGCAACAGCTGCTCACATGCACTGTTCTCCAGCCCACTGTTTACCTTAACACTATGCTCTGTGATTGTCTCTCACTTCCTCATTGGCAAGTCATGTTCCTCTGCACTGTAGGATGCTTCACCCCAGCATGTCCAATGACATGTCCCATTGCACTTGTGTACTATCATAATAGAATGTGTCACACTAATGGACTCACAATCCTGGACTATGTAAATATTGCACTACAGCACTTTAAAATAAATAGCACTTACACAACCACTTTGTCTCTGTGTAATATAACACATCAACTGTGCAGAATATTAGTGATGTATGTCACATGTCAATGGCCATAGAATGTCAACACAACTGCCTTGAAAGATTGTGGGCTGATAACTATGCACTGGGGTCTGGATTGTGTCATCATCTGCGCTTCCTGGGGGTTATTTCTGAAGTAAATAGAAAAATAACATCATAATGCTGTGTTGGACAGAAAAAGTCCGCTTCAAAGGATGTTTAAGCAGAAAATCAATGTTTTCAAATTTTCCTTCTAGACAATCTTTAGGTATGTGACATCTGACTCTAAACTTTCATCACACACACACACCATACAGCAGGAATGATGTGTACGAGTGTATGGACAAATATGTAACCTGGCAGTACAACGTAAGAAATGATAGGTGTCAGTTATGTATACTATACTACATAAGATTATACCATCACTCACCTTATCAGGGTTCACATGAACATCATGCTGCAGGCAGACGTACCACAGTGCCCAAGATTCCAAATCTGGTCTCAAACTATGACAGATTGAAAACATACATCCAAACTTAACAACACATTGGGAGCCATAGTAACCTTGAGTGGTGGGTGCAATGGATAGTGTATGCACGCAAAATCGGTGCAAACTCACAAAATACAATTGTATTTTGTAAGTTTGCGCTGCTTTTGCATCCAAAAATGACGCAAACGCGGCGCTAAAAAAAGTATATATATGGGCCTTGATGTTCCTAATGTTGAAACATTTGTATACTTTCACGTCCATTGTTTAACAGACTCTATTAATTGAACTTGCATATTTGTCTGTAGATATTTTTCTAACTCATGTATTTCTCTCGATGGAAATAGTGCAACGGGAAATGTTTCCTTATCTTTGTAACCACTGTCTAATAGAAGCAAATCTGGAAGATGCCAAACAAAAGGGCCTACAGATGCAGCCGGAGTAGGAAGCATGCAGTGCTACATTTAGTATAAGTCTGAATTACGTCAAGGGAGGAGAAACTAACCAGCGACTTGCAAATAATTATTGTATCACCTTTAGTGCAATTGTGATATCTGATGTTTTTGTAATTGGATGTTCTTTCTTTGCTTGATCTTTTTGTCCAATAGAAAATGTTTAACAAGTTTAATTTAATGTTCAGTTGCCATTTGTCTGTGGCTCTTTACTTTCCTGGTTTCCAGATACTTCACTTCATGTATTTGGGGTGATCTGTCACTTTGACATTTCATGCTTTGCCAGTCAGTCTACTGACATGCTGATGCTTTATTATTTTCTGAATTTACTGTGCCTGTTCAATACTGAATTTCTGCTCTGATGGTTTAGTAATCTTATAGTCCAAATTCTAAACTGTCCCCTTTCTCCCTTTTCCTGTTCCTGTCCTGATGCTCACACTGCTATCCCTCTGATGAAGTAGAGGGTGTTGCTAATTGCCTGAGATCTAGGTAATTAGATCTGTGCATTTTTATAAGTCTTTTGTTTCCCAGGTACCAGCTGCTACTGTTTTAATGCTGCTGCTCTTTTGATAGCGTCATAGATGTTTTCTAAATTAGTGTTACTAAAACTTTTGCATGAAGCCCAACATGCTATTGCTAATCTGAGGATAGTGAGGTGTTATCTCATGCCAATGAACTGATGTCAATCTGCCTGCTGAATAAATGTATTATATATCTCTTTCTCGAATATTGCTGTTATTGAATGTTTTCGCTATTGAGTTTATTGCACTTATTGCTTTGTTTAAACTAAGATTCTTCAGGCTAATCCAACAGAATGTGATGTTTCTTAATTTGTACCATTTGGTGTTGAGATTCATTTTCTTGACTTTAGCATTGTTAATATAGGGAAATAAAATTTGTAATTGATACTAAAAGGTGTGGTTATTCATGGCCAAATTGGTCATGGTGCATTCTTCACTGATTCTCTGATGTTTTGGATTGTTTGATTGCTTTTGTGCTTTGCATTGATCAACCCTATGGCTGCGTCCAACCATTTACTATGATGAAATAGATTCATGTGCTAACAGTTTCCGTGTGAACAGACTCAAGCCCCTCTACTAGCATTTGGAACCCACAGCACAGGTGTTTGTTTCAGAACAAAGAGGAGACTGAGGTGGTGATTCTGAGTTTGGCAGTCATTACCGAAGACCGCCGTGCAAGCGGCCGCCGAAAGACAGCCACTGATGGCGGAGTGAAGACCGCCGCATTACAAGTCACCCACACAACACTTCCCAAAATACAGTAAAAAATCGACACCACCGGCCGAAATGTCAGTGTGAAGGAGGCGGCGCCACCACCAGAACCACCACACTTAGATTATCCAGCCCGCCAAATAACGATTCACAAATCAGCACGCGGTCCCAACACAGTGGCAATCCATTGGTGGTCCGAACCGCCGCGTGGAAAAAAGGCACCACCATAAGAACACTGCACCACATTGGACAATACCATTATCCAACACCTGAGACACACACACACACCTGTCCAGAGCACTACAAAACACCCCCCCCACATACCCAGAACCCTTTGCAACCAGACCCTCTGACAGAGCGAGGCAAGAGCACACTGAATGAAGGCATTGCACTTAGATACCACAGGCACCATCACACTGAACATGCATCACACAACACGCCACTGCACACAAACACCACAGAGCACACACACATACCACTACACAAACTCACACCAACAAACAGCACACCCAGAATCCCTGAATAACCTACACCCCCCACCCACAACACAACCACCATGGCACCACCAAAAAACTCACGATTCACAGAAGAGGAGCTGAGGGTAATGGTTGACGCAATTGTCAGAGTGGAGCCACAACTGTTTGGAGCACAGGTCCAACAGGCATCCATAGCCCGGAAG
This sequence comes from Pleurodeles waltl, assembly GCF_031143425.1. Taxonomy (NCBI): domain Eukaryota; kingdom Metazoa; phylum Chordata; class Amphibia; order Caudata; family Salamandridae; genus Pleurodeles; species Pleurodeles waltl. Next base: position 280,573,733 of record NC_090444.1, on the reverse strand, counting down.
AACGACTTATGGCAGAGGATAGTCATCAGGGTGAATGCAATGAGGAACCATCCATGCACAAGGGAGGACATTAGGAAGAGGTGGAAAGACCTTAGCGGCCATTGCTTCCAGCCACCAAATCGACGTTATGAGGACAGGTGGTGGGCCTCCTCCTGCTCCCCCAGAAAAGTCACAGTGGGAGGAGAAGGTCCTGGCCATTCTACATCTAAAAGGCTGACAGGAATACCTAGTGGACTGGACACTGCTAAGTCTACTGTACTCTCGGCGAACATGTCCCCGAGCACAGCATGTACTCCCCCACCCTCTCATCCCCTCACACCACCCTGCACAAGCCCACCATGGACCCAATACCCACCCTTGCATGCCACTGCGCTCTACTGACACCATTCCCTCACAGGCCCACCTAGTGCATGGATACCTCACTCTGCAGCAAGTACCACATCTACCACAATGCAACACTGCCTACCCATGCATGACTGCTACATCCACATCACATCTCTGCAATTGCACGTTAAACCATGTCACTCCCCAACACCAATAAGTATAAGGAATGCTCATCAGTACATGGCAATGACAGTAGCAATACAAACATTAACTATCCTTTGTAACATTCCACTGATGATAACACAAGCAGTGGGCTGGTATCTGTCAACGCCATTACTGCCCTGCAAATCCAGTTAATGATGGCATACAACCATGAGTGTCACTGGTACGATACTATCATCTGACACAATACCTCTCATTCCACAGGTCTCCCAAGTACTGCCACACAGCAGAGGAGCCGAGTAATAGAAAGCCCAGGCCTGGAAGCAGGTCCAGGAGGGGAGGACTCCCCTGGAAGTTTAGATAAGGACGATGAACCTGGCCCATCAGGCATGAGTGGTCTGTCCACCACCACCAGCCTCACCCTTCCCACAACTGAAACCACCTCCCCTGTGGCAGCCAATGCACAGCAGAGCCCACCTTCCCATTCCTGTGTCCCAAGGTCACATCAAACAACAGTGTGCCCTACAGGATAGGTGCAGGAGTCAACGGTGCAAACCTAAGACAATGGCAGTCCTGGTGTCAGTGGGAGGGGACATAGTGCACCAGGGGCACTGGCACAGGGGGCAGGGGCCAGTAGGAGGGCAATCGTGGGCCAAGGGACAAGGCAGGTACAGGACATGACTGGCCAGGAGGCCGTCTCCAGTGTCCTGGGAGCCCACCAACAATCTCACAACAACATGGGCCAGATACTCACCACCTTGCAGGACACGGAACGGCTGCAGGAGGAATACCACCAGGAGGCCATGCAGCAGTGACAGGCACTCACTGCCACCATGGTCTCCATAGTAAGGGAGTTGAAGGAATTGAACAATATCCTGCTGACATCCTCAACCCAACAGCAGGCCCCATCCAGTAGTCAGGCCACACCACTGCCAACAACATTAGCACCTGCTACTGGAATTGAGGTTCAGCAGGAGGACCCACAGGCCACCAGCACCCCTAAACCTGCAGCTGTGGGATCCCCCTCCCCTGACAAAAGAGGCCGCCCATCCAGAAATCCTGCAGGACCATAGGCCAAGACCAATTCCCCCACCAGGAAGTGATCCTTCTTCTGAACTGGCACCCCTGTGTGCCACTGTTACACCCTGTTGGCTGTCCAAAACCAAGTACACAGCATACCAGGAAAATAGATACATGACCTGTGAGACAAACAGCTGTACCACCCACTTTGATCAGCACCCACACCATTACCCCACTCCTATGAAATGTGATGTCATACACTTAATATACACAAATTCACACAAGTCATGGTGCACGTCTCTTCACTGTATGTAGTGGCAATCCTGTTTCCAAGCAGCAAATGTCGGCACCACAACAATGTTGAAGTGACAGTTGTAGTGAGACGCCCCAGAATGTGTGTAAGTACATCCAAATTATAATGATATCCAGCGTCAACTATGGCAATAGACAATACAGAAATCATCTTGCAGACAGAGATGTGACCTGAAGAGGAAAATGAAATAGAATCAAGCACAATGTTGTAAGGCATGTGAACCAAGACATACATCCACAGCATTTGAACACGTACACAGGATGACTGGCCCAGCACATATGAAAGGCTCTGCATAGGCACTCACACACCTGTGGGATAGGAAAGTTCTAACATAGGTAACATTCTGTATTGTTCACCTCCCTGAGTAGTCAGGAACTTGCCACACAGCAGCTGACAATGCAGCATGACATGCCCACTCAGCAGGACAAGACCGATAAGTCCCCCTAAAATATCCCCAAACAGGCAGACTGAGGAGCTTAAACCTTTGTTACAACTATGAGGCTGTACGGCAATGGCATCAGCATTCCACAAATGTACTTAGCAGCAGTGCATTTCCACTACCCCTCATGGTAAGTCAACTACCCTTCAAGTTGGAAACCAAGATGGAAGGCTGTAGTCCCCACACACACCTTGATGCAAGCAAATACTGGCTACAGACTGGCTTTAGCAATACATCTTCCCTGTGCAAATGGCATACAATTCACACATACCTGTGTATCATTGAAAGTAGTGATGAATCATGTCAATTCTGTTGTCATGTGCCTCAACCTCGTCTGCCCCAAACACTGCTCCAGCATCAATGTCCCCCTCCTCCACCAGTGGGATGTGCCTTCTGAGGACCAGATTATGGAGCATGCAGCATGCAACAATGATCTTGCAGACTTTCCCTGGTCGGTACTGTAGGGCACCACCAGACATGAAAGCAATTAAGGTGGTCATTCTGACCTCGGCGGTAAAAGGCGCCTACCGCCGGTCAGAAATCCTCCATAATCCCGCCGCGGTCGCGGAAACCCGCCACGGTCATTCTGACCCGCAGAAGGCAAACCTCCGAAAATCCGACCGCCACAACAGACCGCCAGACCAGCGGTCGGCGGAAAGGTGGAGGTGACCAAACCTCCACCGCCACGCCAACAGAAATACGCCCATCCCATTACGACCCACGAATCCACGCGGCGGTCATTCAAACGCGGTATTCCATTGGCGGGACACACCGGCGCGGTCAGAATACCCACCAACGAACAAAACTCACCCACATTGGACGATTTGAATCCCACACACCTGATACACATACACACACCACTCCCACACACACAATACAATATAAAACACCCACCCACATCACCCACAAACCCCTACGCTTACAAAATCGTAAAGAAGGCAAGAGAGAGACACCAGGATCCAAAACATAACAGCCACAGCCACTCAACACCATCACCCACACACTATCCACACACAAAACAACACACACCACCACACTCAACTCACTTAAATACACATACTCCACCCCACACATCATACACACCACCCCATGGCACCCCAAAGACAACCCCGCTTCACAGACGAAGAACTCAGGGTTATGGTGGAGGAAATCGTTCGTGTAGAGCCCCAGCTGTTCGGCACACAGGTCCAATACACCAGCATTGCCCGGAGGACGGAGCTATGGCAGAGGATTGTCGACAGGGTGAACGCAGTGGGACAGCACCCCAGAAATCGGGAAGACATCAGGAAGCGATGGAACGACCTACGGGGGAAGGTGCGTTCCATGGTATCCAGGCACAACATCGCCGTGCAGAAGACTGGCGGAGGACCCCCACCTCAACCCCCACAATTCACATCATGGGAGGAGGAAGTCTTGAACATCCTGCATCCTGACGGCCTCGCAGGAGTCGGCGGAGGAATGGATACTGGTAAGTTGAAGCTTCAATACTGCTTCCCCCCCACCTGCATGCCAAATCAGACCCCAACCCTCACCCCCATCCTCGAACCCCACCCTCACCCCCACCCCCATCCTCACCCCCACCCTCACCCCCACCACCATCCTCACCCCCACCACCATCCTCACCCCCACCCCCAGCACACCTATTCCCCGCCAATGTCTCACCATCACAACCCACACATCCCAAAACCTAGGCCTGCATGCGTCCACTAAGCATGGACACCCATCACCAAAGCATGCCCAATGCATATACACATCCCCCCCACAAGCCACCCTCACCAAAGCCCCCACACACGAATGCCAGCACTTGGGGACACGGGAACCCACAGATACACCCATATGCCACACATTGAAACTATAACCATACCTCTATACCCCTGCAGGACCCGACCGTCAACACACCGCGGCGGAGGGGCCAGAATTATCCACACCCCCCACCCAAGAGGCCGTCAGCGATGACAGCAGCTCTGTCGATCTGGACACCGATGACCAGCCCGGACCATCGGGGACCTCTGGACAGTCGGTTCCCCTCACACAGGCACAGGCCACTATAGACCCTAACCCCTCTGGGAACACCAGCACAGCTCCCACCCAGCGGGCCCATGCCTCTGTCTCCAGGGCGCGTCAATCTGCGGTGTGTCTACCACTACAGGGCACCCAGGATAACCCACCACCCCAACAACAACAGGGACCTGGGGGCAGTGGTAGTGGGCACACCGGCCAGGGGGCAGAGGCCCAGGGAAACAGGCCAACTCGGCGGGCAGCTGTGCGACAGGGGGGGGAGGAGAGGCCCAGGGAACCCACTCTCCACGAGGTCCTCACCACCATCATGGGAGCATACAACCGCTCCCAGGAGACGATGGCGACGGTACTGGCCCGGTTCCAGGAGATCCAGGTGCTGCAGGAGGAACACTATCGGGGGTACAGGGAGGACATCCGAGCCATCAACACCACCCTGGTTACCATGGTAGGGCTGCTGCAGGACCTCGTAAACAGCAGGGCGGACACTGAACAACACCCAAGGGCCCCTGCCACTAGCCGGGACCAAGAACAGCCATCCACCTCCGCCGGCGCTAGTGGACAGGAGGCCCCCGCACAGCAGCAGCCCACCAGACCCCCACCTCCTGCAGGAGAAGAACCACCCCGCAAGAGGGCCCTGAGATCTCGCAAGACAGAGTAGGATGTCAAGACCCCCGCCAGCAATGGATACCACCTGATGTCATCCCACTGTCCCACATTGTCACCCTGTCCATCCTCGAACTGCCCATGCTCCATCTCTCCACAGGCCTCTGGACAATGCACCTGTGTGACTGTTACTCTGGACTCTGCCATGGACATTCCTTCACCATAGCCCCCACCCACTTGAAACCACCCATCCCATTTTGAGCACTTCAATAAACACCTATTTTGCACCAAAATATCAGGAGTCTGGCTGTGATTTCAATAGATTGTAATTGACATGACAGTGCAAATATGTCCTTGTACATGGTGAAGTCAACAAACAGCTGCCACAAAGCTGTAGTCCATGGGGAAACGAAGCACAGGACTCGTAGTGGGGACCCCAGATCTGAAATAGGGAGGGAAAAGCCAAAACTCAGTCATCATACACTGGGGCAAATAGACAGGCAGCAGAGATGCTGCAGAGTAGTTAACTTTTACTAAATTATCTTTGAAATGTTACCTGTGTCCTATTGGAAGTACTGTTCAATGATTCTGTCCCTGTTGTCTGTTTCAGCCCCGTCGTCTTCCTCCTCGTCACTCTCCTCAGGTTCCACCGCTGCCACAACACCACCGTCTCGACCATCCTCCTGCAGGAAAGGCACCTGGCGGCGCAAAGCCAGGTTGTGAAGCATGCAGCAGGCCACGATGATGTGACACACCTTCTTAGGTGAGTACATTAGGGATCCCCCGGTCATATGCAGGCAGCGAAACCTGGCCTTTAGGAGGCCAAAGGTGCGTTCGATCACCCTCCTAGTACGCCCATGGGCCTCATTGTACCGTTCCTCTGCCCTGGTCCGGGGATTCCTTACTGGGGTCAGTAGCCACGACAGGTTGGGGTACCCAGAGTCCCCCACTAGCCATACACTGTGTCTCTGTAGCTGTTCCATCACGTAAGGGATGCTGCTATTCCGCATGATGTAGGCGTCATGCACTGACCCTGGGAATTTGGCATTTACATGCGAGATGTACTGGTCAGCCAAACACACCACCTGGATGTTCATTGAATGGTAACTTTTTCTGTTCCTGTACACCTGCTCCCTGTCTCTTGGGGGAACCAAAGCCACATGGGTCCCATCAATGGCACCAATTACGTTGGGAATATGTCCAAGGGCGTAGAAATCACCCTTCACTGTAGCCAGTTCGCCCACCTCAGGGAAAATGATGTAGTTCCTCACGGATTTCATCAGGGCAGACAACACTCTGGATAACACCTTTGAAAACATGGGCTGAGACATCCCAGAAGCAATTCCCACTGTTGTCTGAAATGACCCACTTGCCAAGAAATGGAGTACTGACATGACCTGCACCAGAGGGGGAATCCCTGTGGGTTGGCGGATGGGGGACATCAGGTCGGGCTCCAGCCGGGCACACAGTTCATGGATAGTGGCACGGTTAAGACGGTAGGTCAGGATAATGTGGCGTTCTTCCATTGTCGACAGGTCCACCAGCGGTCGGTACACGGGAGGATTCATCCGTCTCCTCGCCCAACCCAGCGGACGGTGCCTAGGAAGGACAACATGGAGCACACAGTCAGGCAACCCACAGGTACGTACTCACAGCTAGCACAGTATACGATTCTCTATGCAGTGAATGGCGTGTATGAGTGGCTATGCAAGGCCTAGGCCTGTGTGACGCAGTTGAAATTGAGCCATGTGGGCCCTGGAAATGGCGGCTGCCTGACCTGTGAAGTGTGACAATGGGATGTGAGGTCAATGCGCTGGCGTGGCACACCGCGGCGGGCGGCGGGCCAAGACCGCGGCGCGAAGCCGCATTGGTTAACATTGAAGCCTATGGGTTTCAGGAGCCAATGGCGAAGGGCGCCGGCGGTGGCGGGACGCACCGCCGCGGTACGCACTGCCGCGGACGTGACCGCCATTTTCTATCTACTTATCCACTTGCGACTTGAACTTTCACAGGAGAGGACCTATACTGCAAGTGTTGCTGTGACCTCGGTCTGGAAGGGACAATGGCTGCTGCGACTGGGGAAAGGGCCCCTGCCTTCACTGGCGAGGAGTTGGAGAAACTTGTGGATGGGGTCCTCCCCCAGTATGCGCTACTCTACGGTCCTCCAGACCAACAAGTGAGTGTAATTCTATCTGGATTTGGGGCCACTGGCTGGCTTGGGGGCCTGGCGGGGATGGGGTGCATGTTGGGCCTGGCGGGGGCCTGGCGGGGATGGGGTGCAAGTTGGGCATGGCGGGGGGCCTGGCGGGGATGGGGGGCATGTTGGGGCTGGCGGGGGGCCTGGCGGGGATGGGGGGCATGTTGGGCATGGCGGGGGGCCTGGCGGGGGGCCTGGCGGGGATGGGGGGCATGTTGGGCATGGCGGGGGGCCTGGCGGGGGCCTGGCGGGGATGGGGGGCATGTTGGGCATGGCGGGGGGCCTGGCGGGGGGCCTGGCGGGGATGGGGGGCATGTTGGGCATGGCGGGGGGCCTGGCGGGGATGGGGGGCATGTTGGGCATGGCGGGGGGCCTGGCGGGGGGCCTGGCGGGGATGGGGGGCATGTTGGGCATGGCGGGGGGCCTGGCGGGGGGCCTGGCGGGGGGCCTGGCGGGGATGGGGTGCATGTTGGGCCTGGCGGGGGGCCTGGCGGGGATGGGGGGCGTTGGGCCACTGGAAAGGAAAATGCTGAGTAACTTGAACGTGGTATTTCTCCCTCCCTGTACGTGTCACATAGGTCCGCGCCCATGAGAAGATTGGGATTTGGCGTGCCATCGCCAAGGAAGTCCGGGGCCTGGGGGTCCACCATCGACGGGGCACCCACTGCCGCAAGAGGTGGGAGGACATCCGCCGCGGGACAAAGAAGACCGCCGAGTCTCTGCTGGGGATGGCCTCCCAACGTAGGCGGGGTGCCTGCCGTCAACTGAGCCCCCTGATGTTCCGGATCCTGGCGGTGGCCTACCCTGATTTGGATGGGCGCGTGAGGGCAGCACAGCAGACACAAGGGGGTGAGTAGAAGCATCATCTACTCTGTTGTCGTGCAGTGGAGGTGTCTGGGTGGGGGAGGAGGGCTGTGGGTCCCCCTAGGCCAGGGCGATATCTGTAGGCTGGGCACCCCCGTAAGCCCCTGTGTCCCCAGCCACCACCCTCAGTAGTGTGTCAGTACAGCCATCCCTGGGCCGTGTCATCCATGGGTGCAGTTGACAACTCTAGGCGTGTAGGGCATGTTCCACGGAATGCGTAGCGGACCACAAGTGCGCAACTTAGTGCAGGGGGCATCTGTGTCTGTCATGTCCGCTAACTGTACCGGAGATCCATGTACTCAATATCCCTTTATTTCTCTCTCCCCCCCCCTTTTTGTTTGTCTTTCTGTGCTTGTGTGCATCAGCATCATCAGGCGGAGGAGAAGTGGCATCGGGGCAGGAGGGAGCTGCATCTCACATGGCCCAGGAGGGCCATGCCACAGAGTCAGACTGGACCAGTGAGACGGAGGGCGAGGGGAGCTCCACGACGGGGACGACTGGAGCCTGCAGCGACACGGACACGTCCTCGGAAGGGGGCTCCCTTGCGGGGGTGGCACCATCCGTGCCCCCCGCCATTACAGGTACAGCCGCCACCCAGCGCACCATCTCCGCCCTCCCAGCAGCCCCTCCGCGTTCGCCCCGTGCCCGCTCTGCCAGGAAGCCGGGCATCTCCTTCGCCCCAGGCACCTCAGGCCCTGCCCCTGTTACCCCCGCTGCCCTCAGTGAGGAGGTCATTGACCTCCTCCGAACGCTCATTGTTGGGCAGACTACCCTTTTGAATGCCATCCAGGGGGTGGAGAGGGAGGTTCATCGCAGCAATGCGTACCTGGAGGGCATTCATTCGGGTCAGGCTGCCCATCAGCGATCGTTCCAGGCTCTGGCCTCAGCACTGACGGCAGCCATTGTCCCTGTCTCCTGCCTGCCTCTACTAACTCCCTCCTCCCAGTCTCCTGTTCCTCTGCCTGTCCCACCCACACCATCAGACCAGCCTGCACACACCTCAACACCCAAGAGAAGCTCATCCAAACATAAGCACCACAGATCACCCAGACATTCACACACGCAACATTCCGATGCAGACATGCCAACAGTCACTACCACCTCTGTGACCCCCACCTCCTCGTCTCCCTCCTCCCTCCCTGTGACGTCTACACTCACACCTCCATACACCTCACCATCAGCCAGTGTTTCCATCACCAGCACACCCTCCACTCCAGTCCGCACACGTGCAGTCACCACCCCCACTGCCATTTACACGTCCCCTGTGTCCTCTCCCACTGTGTCTGTCACCCCCTCTTCCACACCACACAAACGCAGCCACCCACCCACCCAACAGCCATCCACCTCACGACAGCCTATCCCTCCTGCACCTGCACCCAAAGACAGCAAACGTGACTCACCTACAACCACATCCTCTCCCTCCACTCCCATTCCCACTGTACCTACCACTCTCCATTGTCCCAAGAAGCTCTTCCTCGCCACTACTAACTTCTTTCCTGACCCTGAGCCCCCCCCTCCTTCTCGTCGGGGTAAGAAGAGCACCTCAGCCACCACCAGCCCTGCAGCCCCCTTGACAAGGGTGCAGGGGTATTGGAGCCCGCCAGCCCGCATGTCTGGATCTTCACCCAGCAGCAAGGGGACAGCCAGCCCACCCCCTGGGAAGAGGAGCAGAAGGCGGAAGGGGCGCCGCAGGAGCCCGCCTTCTACATCCCCCCCGGACACCACCCAGAGACAGTCACCAGCCACAGCTCCAAAGGGAGGCAAGGGCCACAGGCCGACGACTAAGGAGGGCAAGGGCAGCAAGTTGGAGAGGTCAGGCAGCAGGCCTGCTGCCCAGGAGGAGCCCACAACCCCCATAGCCGCTGCCCCGGGAGAGCCCACCACCCCCATAGCCGCTGCCCAGGGAGGACCCAGCCCAGCTGGCCAGGAGGGCCCCACCACCCACAGCCCAGGTGGGCAGTGAAGGAGCACCATCCCCGCTGCCCAGGAGGGCACCACCATGCAATTAGCAGTTGGCCATAGACCGTCCGCCGTCTCAAGAACCGCTGAACTGGGCCCCGCCGTCTCAAGAACCGCTGACCTGGGCCCTTCAAGGCAAGAACCGCTGAACTGGGCCCTTCAAGGCAAGAACCGCTGAACTGGGCCCCGCCGTCTCAGGAACCGCTGAACTGGGCCCTTCAAGGCAAGAACCGCTGAACTGGGCCCCGCCGTCTCAAGAACCGCTGGACTGGGCCCTTCAAGGCAAGAACCGCTGGCCCTTTGGCAGACGTGGCAGGGCAGGATCTATCTTGCGCAGGGCTGCAGGATGTCCTCTGGCCAACTTGCCTCCTCCAGTGGCAGTGGGGTCTGTTATGGACTGTTTGGACTGTGGCTTTGCTCTCCCCAGGATGGCCCAGTGGGCAGGCCACCCACTGTATGGACTGTTTGGACTGTGGCTTTGCTCTCCCCAGGATGGCCCAGTGGGCAGGCCACCCACTGTATGGACTGTTTGGACTGTGGCTTTGCTCTCCCCAGGATGGCCCAGTGGGCAGGCCACCCACTGTATGGACTGTTTGGACTGTGGCTTTGCTCTCCCCAGGATGGCCCAGTGGGCAGGCCACCCACTGTATGGACTGTATGGACTGTGGCTTTGCTCTCCCCAGGATGGCCCAGTGGGCAGGCCACCCACTGTATGGACTGTTTGGACTGTGGCTTTGCTCTCCCCAGGATGGCCCAGTGGGCAGGCCACCCACTGTATGGACTGTATGGACTGTGGCTTTGCTCTCCCCAGGATGGCCCAGTGGGCAGGCCACCCACTGTATGGACTGTTTGGACTGTGGCTTTGCTCTCCCCAGGATGGCCCAGTGGGCAGGCCACCCACTGTATGGACTGTATGGACTGTGGCTTTGCTCTCCCCAGGATGGCCCAGTGGGCAGGCCACCCACTGTATGGACTGTTTGGACTGTGGCTTTGCTCTCCCCAGGATGGCCCAGTGGGCAGGCCACCCACTGTATGGACTGTATGGACTGTGGCTTTGCTCTCCCCAGGATGGCCCAGTGGGCAGGCCACCCACTGTATGGACTGTATGGACTGTGGCTTTGCTCTCCCCAGGATGGCCCAGTGGGCAGGCCACCCACTGTATGGACTGTTTGGACTGTGGCTTTGCTCTCCCCAGGATGGCCCAGTGGGCAGGCCACCCACTGTATGGACTGTATGGACTGTGGCTTTGCTCTCCCCAGGATGGCCCAGTGGGCAGGCCACCCACTGTATGGACTGTTTGGACTGTGGCTTTGCTCTCCACAGGATGGCCCAGTGGGCAGGCCACCCACTGTATGGACTGTATGGACTGTGGCTTTGCTCTCCCCAGGATGGGCCAGTGGTCATGGAGTCCCCTCGTGGATCTGGCGTCGTGTACTCAAGTGGCTGAGGTGCCCCCCCTTCCCTTCCCCCTGAGGTGCCTGTCCTATTTTCTTTCTGATGCCCCTGCAGTGTTCTCTCCGTGGAGTTCTTGTCGTGGGACTGGGCCTTGCCCCTTTGCACAGGACCCCTGTGATCCACGGACAGTGGTTGGACTACATTTAGTAGCTGTATATATTTTGTACATAGTTTATTTCAATATATCTGCCCGTTTCTGATCTCTTCTTTTGGTCTTTGCATTATTTCGGAGGGGGGTGGTTTGTGGGTTGTGACAGTGATCTGTGGGAATGCATTGATGTGTGTGTTGTAGTGGGTGTGGGTGGGTGGGTGTGTGCCGGTAATCTTTTCCCTCCCCTGTGTCGTAGGTGCAGTACTCACCGATGTCTTCCGCGCCGCCGGGCGTGCTCCTGGTATATGAGGAGGAATAGGAGTGCGGGGATGACCTGCAACTCTGGCTCCATACTGCCGGAATCTCCCGTGGAGTGCGTAGAGGTGAGCGTTTTCCCGTTCGTAGTCTGTTTCCGCCGTGTTCTTATCGGCGGTGCTCCCGCCCCGGAAAAGGTGGCAGATTGGTGGGTCGTAATAGGGTGGGCGGTACTTTGTCTGCCGCCGGGCTGATGGCGGGAACCGCCGCGCTGTTTGTTTGTACCGCTGTGGCGGTCGGAGTGTTAAGTTGGCGGGCTGTGTTGGCGGTTCCCGCCAGGGTCAGAATGCCATTTTTAATACCGCCGGTCTGTTCGCGGTCCGACCGCCGCCTCTCCGCCGACCGCCAGGGTCAGAATGAGGGCCTAAATCTAGCTTTCAGCGGACCAAAAGTCCGTTCAATCACTCGCCTCGTCCAGCCATGTGCCTCATTGTACCTGTTCTGCCCTCCTGTTGTTGGATGTCTCAAAGGTGTCAGGAGCCAGGGCAGGTTGGGGTATCTGGAGACACCTGTGCGGAAAAGGGAACGTGACTATAGGTAACAGTGCTAGGCAGAGTGCTGATGGTGTGATGAGAGGTTCAAATGTCTGACATGGAGAGCAGAACAAATACCTATGAGCCAGGCTCCTTTAGGAGCTGTGACATCATTACAGGGACACTGCTGTTCCTCAGGATGTAGGAATCATGTACTGATCCTTGGAATTTTGTGTTCACATGTGTTATGTACTCGTCTGCAATACCCACCACTTGTACATTAAGCAAATATGTACTCTTCCTGTTTCTGGAGTCCTGTTCATTGGTCCTTGGAGGTACCAAGGCAATGTGAGTCCCATCAATGGCCCCAATTACATGTGAGACATTTGATATGTTGTAGAAGGCTGCTTTTACAGTGGGCAATTCTGGACGTTGTCGGAACCTAATGTACCTGTGCACACACTTGAGTAGGGAATCCAGCACATCCTGTAACACCTAACTGAACTGTTGTTGTAAACACCCTGCAGCCAGTCCCACTGTAACCTGAAAAGAGCCATTCGCCAGAAAATGCAGGACTGACAACACCTGGACTGTTGGAGGAATGGCATGGGGATTTCTCAAACCCGGCAGGAGGCCTGGCTTCAACTGGGCGACTAGTTCCCTGATGCACAAACGGTTCAGTCAATAGGTCAGGACGATGTGGCACTCTTCCATGGTATCAAGATCAACAAGTGGCTGGTAAACTGGTGCATTCCTCATCACTCCATTGTGGCGATATCTGTGTGGGGACACAAACAATAATCTGGTAAACCTCTCACAATGTAGGGCACCAAGTATGACATACAACAGTCACAAAGTTTTATTCATGCAGGTTGGCTGTCACGATGTGGGAAGATACATTACTCCACACTCCATTCCTAACAAGAAAATGGTACATGATCACTGTGGCAATGGATGTATACAGGACATGTACATGTACACCTTCCATATGTTCCATAACACTGAACATATATGCTGATAACTGTAGTGAAAAGTGTGGTGATATCACCAGACACTCACTACATGTGTCATTATCCACAATGTGTGACCTGATTCTGACGACATGCAGGAAATTACACAGTGTGAACCCAGGACAGTCATGTTACAGACTAATATTGCATCTGCTTGCCCGGCATGCATTGGACAGCTGGAAGTGACCTCATTCTGCCGGAGGAAGTTGTCATGGCAGAAGGCGGTCTGAACCGCCGTGCAACTCCCCACTGGTTAACATTGTCGTCTATGGGAGACTGGGACCAATGACAATCACCGCCGGTGGTGACGGTCATGACCGCTGCAGCCATTTTGTATCGGCCAGCTCACTTGACTTCTGGCTTTCGGGAAAGAAAGGCCTCCACTTTGTGTGCTGCTGTGTCCTGTATCTTGGAGCAATGATGGCACGCACTGCAGGGGAAAGGGCCCCAGCCTTCACTATAGAGGAACTAGAGAAACTGGTGGAAGGGGTCCTACCCCTGTAAGGTGCTCCAGTACAATGTTCTTTGTCCCACATGTCGGTGGTGTTTGACGATGTATGTGTGGGCACTTTGACATGTCATGACTGATCAGGTGTTTAGCATGCACATGATATGTGTGGGATATTTACAGTGTGCATGGTCCGTATTTGTTGTGTGTAGCCAAAAGTTACAGATGTATTGTTATAATTAACATAATGTCCCCCATTTTCTGAATGTTTCCCATGCAGGTCAGCGCCCGCGAGACAAAAGGGTTATGGAGAGCCATCGCCAAGGAAGTGCGGACCCTGGAGGTCCATAGCCGGCAGAGCACCCACTGCAGGAAGCAGTGGGAGGACCTGAGACGCTGGGCCCAGAAGACTGCAGTGGCCCAGCTGGGGATGGCCTCTCAACGTGAGAGGGGTGCCCATCAGACCCTGACCCCCGTAATGGCCCGCATACTGGCGGTGGCCTACCCAGAGCTGGATCAGCACTTGAAGGCAATACAGCAGCTACAAGGGGGTAAGTGTTGACTGTCAGGTGACTAACTGCATGGTTGTGTACTGTGACCCTCACTGGACTTGGAATTCAGGTGGTCAGATGTGATTTAGGGAATGTACAGTCCTGGTTCTCACACCTATCATATAGGAGTGTGTCATGTTAGCTATGTTGAGCCATGCAGGAAAAGAAGTGGTGGTACTGTGACACACGTTCACCTGCACGTATGGGTCGCTCAAGTATGCTATCATGTCACTGGCTGCATCCTCCATCTCTGCGTGTACTGCTGTAGTACAAGGTGGCCATTTTGGCACTGTATATGGGTAATGACAGGCATGTTACATGAACATTGCAATTGCTTCACTTGCTACATCAATGGACCTCTGTACCATATGTACTCCACACATTCAGTTAGTTAGTGTTCTCAGTCCCTCGGTGCCCAGATTTGTATCATCCCGTAAAGGATGACATGTGGATGGGTATGTTCCTGGGCTGGTTTGTAAGATAAGTCTATTAGGCAGTTGATAGCCATGTAGTGGTCTTCATTCAGGTGTTTAGGCTGCAGGGTTGAGGTGAGTTTGGGTATCGCTTGCATGACTCAATTGTAAATGATTATTAAATGATATCTTGTTTCCCCGGTAGGGGCTGTAATCTGTATTGTTTGTATGTGAAGTGGATGTGTGGGTTATTATCATTTCCTCCTTTTCTGTTTCTCCCACCCTCCTTCTTTCCCTCCACCTCCGTCTATGTGTGCATTAGCATCATCTGGTGAAGGAGGAAGGGCACCGGCAAGTGGAGATGCATTAGCCCAAAGGACCCAGGAGGCTGACACCAGTGAAGCAGAGGGGACCAGTGGGACAGAGGGCGAGGGGAGCACCACAGGGGAGACCAGAGCTACCAACACATCTGAAAAAGATTTCTTCTCTGATGGCGGCTCCCTGGTGGTGGCAGACCCTTCTGGAACCACCCCAGCATCATCGTTGTCCGCCACCCCCCTTTACCAGCACCGCCCTCCATGTAGCACCCCACCCAGTTGCCCGTGCCCGCTCTCCCAGGAGGGTGGGCATCTCCTTCACCGCAGGCACCTCTGACCCTGCCCTAGTCAGCCCTGCTGCCATCAATGAGGAGGCTATTGACCTCCTGAAGTCTATCTCTGTTGGGCAAACAACCATTGTGAATGCTATCCAGGGACTGACATTCTAGATGCAGTAGTCCAGTGCGCTCCTGGATGGTATTCACTGTGCCTTGTCTGGCCTACAGAGATCACTTCAGGCTCTGGCCTCCTGTTGATGCAGCCACTGTCCCTTCAGCTTCCATTCCCCTCCAGCTACCTGTTTCCAATCCACAACCTCTATCCCTACACCCATCCAAAGCACACCTACATACCAGCATACACCCACTACAACAGACAAGGTGCATAAATACATTCATAGGCATCACAAACGTTCACACAGGCATGCACACACACAACACACATCTGCAGACAACAACAGACACTTCCCCCACAACTTCCTCCGTTACTGTCACATCTCCACTCACACCTGCCAGCACTGCATGATCACAGACTGGTCCTGCTACCATTCCTGTCATACCCTCAATCATCACAACAGCAGACTCACAGACACACACCCCACACACCACATCCACACTCACCACAACTACCATCTCTGCCACCTGCAACACATCCACCTCACTTTCACACACCACTGCAACATTCACTCACACATCTCCCATTCCCTCTCCCTGCATCTCTGCCCCCTCCTCCCAATGAATGCACATGCACCCAGTCACCCACCCAACATTCAACCACCACACACATACACACATTGCACACTCCAGCATCCATGTGTAGCACACCATCATATCAGACGAGCAGTCCCTCTACCTCCACTCCCAACCCCCAATCATGTGACCGACCCTGTGTACCTAAGGAAGTTTTCCTTGCTGCCCTTGACCTCTTCCCTACTCCTCTCCCACCCCATGTTCCCTGTAAATGCTGTGTCCCCCTGCCACTCTCAGGCCCTTCTTCCTCCCATTCCTCGGGTGCCCCCCTCTGGTGTTTACCCTACTTCTCCACCCCTATGACGTGGGGGCCTATTTTCTGTCAGGAGTCAAGATGGGGCCACAATATATATATGGACTTGATGCGTTTCTGCATTGATGCAGGTTGGACTTGCCATTTGGCAGATTATGTATATATTTATTTTGAAATTTTCATGGTTCCAATTACATCTGCCCACATTGCTGTGGCTGGCAAGATGAGTTGCTTGTCCTAGCTTTTTTCTACTTTGTGGTGTGACATCTGTGTTCAACAGTGTGTGAGGTCTATGTAAGGATTGTGTCTGTGTTGTTGCATGCACTGGGTAGGTGGGTTGTGCCATGGGAATGTTGTAATGTGTGTGACTGCTTGCTTGTGGGATTGTATTGGGTGTTGTGTGCGTCCGTGTGTATGGTGCTGCATGTGTGAATTTCCTTGTTTGTTGGTTGTACGTGTTGTATCACCCGTTTCATTGTTTGGATGTATGTTCACTGCTATTGATGGTGTGTCATTGCTACATACAGTTCATGGCGTGTGTGTGTGTATGTGTGGTGTCGCACAACATGCCTGTCTATGCCTGCGTTGAGGTGTTTGTAGTCTATTTGTCGTTGTGTGGTTATGCAGTGTGTTGGTGGTGTTGGTGTGTGCTGTGATGTATGTTTGGCATGTATCTGCTTGGATTTGGGTGTGTATTGAGTACTTGGCATTGACGTATATTGTGTGTGCCTGTGTGTGGTCTTAGCTGTCTGTGCGAGAAATGTGTGTTATGTGTGGGAGTGTATCACTGCCATTTCCTCCCATCCATGCTAAGCGTACTTACAGTTGTCTTTTTCGTCGTTGTCGGTGGCCCTGCAGATATGTGGCGAGATACAACGCTGGGAAGACTAGCAGTTTGTTTGCCATGGTGACTGCGGAGGCGTCTCAGTGCCTGGAGGTGGGTGTCTCCTTTTGTACTTTCTGTTTCCGTCAGGTTTTTCATAGCGGCCAGCCCACCGCGTGGTGACTGGGAATATGTTTCGTGGGACATTGGCTTCCGCCTGCATTAAGTTGGCTTCCGCAGCCAGATGCTGCTCATCGGTGGTGACGGTGCTGGTGGTGAGTTGTCTGTGTTGCATTAGGTTCACCGCCTTACTCCTTATAAGGAGGTCTGCACCACCACCCGGTCAGCGGTCATTACACCGCCGCCGGTGTGGCGGTCAGGTTATCACCACACATAGGATGAATGACCACCTGAATCTCTTCCTGATATACTGAGAGGGGTTTAGTAAGACTACTCCATGAAGAATTTCAGCTCTCCCCCGGGCTGACATTCAAACAACATGACATATGTATGCCACTGTTCGGCACTTTCCTGAGCTATTTTCATTGGCGCCATGGTGTGCCACCATTATTCTCTTACAGCACTAACATAAAAAAAAGGCTTGCCTGTCAAATCAAAGATGTACATTATATAATTGACAAAGCCCACAATGCACCGAACAGTGAGGTGACAAAATGCTGGACTTAGGGGTCATAAAGCCCTTGCAGAACTCCTGGGATAGCCCATATGTTCTCACAATGAAGGAGGGGTTGATGAATCTCTGTTTCTGTGTGGACTTTAGCAAAGCAAACTCAATGCAGTCTATAACACCAATTTTTGCCCCCATCTTTCAGCTCATAAACTTGTTGACAGGTTAGAGCTCATCATACCATCAGTGCAATTTGACCTAGTTAGTAGGAGTTAGACTTTTCATCCTTGGCTGTTGATGTGTGCTGGACTCTGGTTTTACTGTTTTTGTTACTCTGGGCACTTTACCACTGCTAACCAGTGCTTAAGTGCAAGTGCTCCTATACAGAATGTATATGTAATTGGCTCATCCATTATTGGCATATTTGATTTACTAGTAAGTCCCTAGTACAGTGCACTAGAGGTGCCCAGAGCCTGTAAATCAAAATGCTACTAGTGGGCCTGCAGCACTGGTTGTGCCACCCACCTAAGTAGCTCTGCAATCAGGTCTCAGACCTGGCACTTCAGTGTCTGTGTGTGCAGTTTTAACTGTAAATTCGCCTTGAGAAGTGTACCCACTTGCCAGGCCTAAACCTTCCCCTTTCTTACATGTAAAACACCCCTAAGGTAGGCCCTATGTAGCCCCAAGGGCAGGGTGCAGTATATGGTTAAGGTAGGACATATAGGCCCTCATTCTGACCTCGGCGGTCTTTTCGCAAGACCGCCGAGTTACCGCCGCGGTGAAGACCGCCGACCGCGGCGGTATGCCGCTGTGCGCATTCCGACCGCTGGGAGCGTTCCGCCGGGAAACCGCCGGCAGCCAGACTGGCGGTCGGCGGGAAAGTGGAGACTGGTCAACCTCCACCGCCACGCCAGCAGAACACCGCCCCCAGAATTACGACCCACATTTCTGTGTGGCGGTCTTCTGTTGGCGGTGTGCTGTCGGCGGTCACGTCCCTATGGCTCCCGTCGCCTCCCGGAGGACCAATGCACAAGGTAAGTTGATCGTCCGTGAGGGGAGGGGGTGGGGGGGTGTTGTGTGATGTGTGCGTGCATGGGGGTGTGCAGATGTGCATGTTGGGGTGCGTGCATGTCGGGGTGCGTGTATGTGCATTTCGGGGTGGGGGTGGGGAGGGGGTTCGTACCACCTCTGGGGGGTGGCAGGGGGGTGGAGGGGGTGGGGGGAGGACTCGGGGGGGGCAGTGGGGGGTGGGGGGGGGGACCCCTATCAGTGCCAGGGAAGGAATTCCCGGGCCCCGATAGTGCCTACCGCCATGGTTCGCATGGCGGTTCCCGACCACCAGAAACCGCGGCGGTAAGCAGGGTCATGATACGGGTGGCGGTCTTGGGGCGACCGCCGGGCCGGAGTGCGCAAACTCCAGCCCGTCGGTCATGACCGCCGTGGCGGTCGGAGTGGGGAAGTGGCGGTCGATTGCGGCGGTGACCGCCGCGGTCAGAATGCCATTTTTTGGACCGCCGGTCTGTTCGCGGTCCGACCGCCGCCTCTCCGCCGACCGCCAAGGTCAGAATGAGGGCCATAGTAATGTGTTTTATATGTCCTGACAGTGAAATATTGCTATATTTGTTTTTCACTGTTGCATGGCCTGTCCTTCTCATAGGTTAACATGGGGGCTACCTTTAAATATGATTAAAGTGTGGATTCCGTTTCAGAGTGGATAGACATGTGGAGTTTGGGGTCTCTGAGCTCACAATTTAAAAATATATCTTTTAGTAAAGTTGATTTTAAGATTGTGTGTTTGAAAATGCCACTTTTAGAAAGTGAGCATTTTCTTGCTTAAACAATTTCTGTGACTCTGCCTGTTGTGGATTCCCTGTCTGGGACAGTTTTACAGTTGTGCTGGTTGCATGTCTCACTAGACAATGACACAAAGGGAGCTGGGGTGTAGTCTGCATTTCCTGATGAGCCATCTGTGCTAGGAGGGAGGGGAGGAGTGGTCACTCATAACTGAAAGGGCTGTGCCTGGCCTAACACAATGCAGTCTCCAACCCCCTGGTGTGTGTCTGGGGCCTGGCCTGAGCAAGGTAGGATTTCACAGTCAAGAGAGACTTTCCTTTGAAGTAAGCTTACTTCAAAGGGCAAAATTGGTATAAGAAGGGCACCCAAAACCAGGCTTTAGAACACTTCTGGAAACCAAGAGGAGGAACCTCTGCATGGAGAAGAGCTGAAGAGCTGAGGAAGAAAAGCTGCCCTGCCTGTGACTGTGCTTTGTGGAGCTATCCTGCAGTTGCTGCTTCTGCCTGTGCTAAAAGGACAAAGATTGGACTTTGTGTTGCCTTCCTTCTTGTGAAGATCTCCAAGGGCTTGATTTAGAGCTTGCCTCTTGTTGTTTGAAGTCTCAGGGACAGCAAAGACTTCTCTCTGCCAGCACCTGGAGTCTCTGGAGAGATTCCTATTCTGCCAAGTGGTGCCCATCCAGTTCCTGGGACCTTGAAAGGAGAAGCTGGCAGCCCAAGTGTACGAAATCCATGGACAGAACGCCGTGCGGGAAAACGATTGACTCGACTCCGATCTGCGGCTGAAAAATTGACGCGCCACTGGCTTCGCAGCTGAAAATCAACGCTCGCCTGCAGTGCGACCTGAAGATCGACACCTGGGGCTGGGGAAACGACGCACAGCATCACTGATGGAGGCTGGTGAGTTCGCAACCCTCGTTGCGCGGTTTTCGGATCATCGTGCGGCTGGATTTCCGACACAAACACCGCGGGGCGTGTAAAAACAACGCAAGGCCTGCCCGGACTCAAGAGTGCTGACTGGATCGACACACCGCTCTCCTGCGGAGAGAAGAAACAACGCACGCCGACCCGACTAAAGGAGAAACAACACAAGGTCTCGCTCGGGAGTGATATCGACCCATTGCAAGCCCTTTTTGGTGACATACTCGCCCATGCAGGGTTATTTTTGACGCACCCAAGGTACATTTTCACGCTAACAGCGTTAGTGTGTGTTTAAAATTACATGAAGACTCTTTATGCATTTTTAGTAATAACTTGACTTGTGTACTGTGGCTTTTTGTTGTTTTGGTCTTGTTTTGTTTAGATAAATATTTTCTATTTTTCTAAACCTGTGTTGTGTCATTTTGTGGTGTTTTCCTTAAGTTACTGTGTGTGTTGGTACAAATACTTTACAACTAGCACTCTGAAGTTAAGCCTACTAGAGTCATTCTTTTGGGCAAACCTGCTTGCCTAGAGGACAAATTATCCATTCCTTAAGAATTAGTTGCTAGAATGTAGAGTCTTCCCCAGCCTTGTACCTGCTAAATGACTAGGCCACACATGGAGCTGTAAATTACACATCTTTATTCCTCTTGAACTCCAACGTTCCAAACCAAGCTTTCATTACATTCTATTCGAGTGACTACGTCACACTGATCTGGAGTCTGAGGGGAGTCTGGGCACTGAAGAAGCTGAGACCATATCTGTTTGGGACTCACTTCCGGATTCAGAAAGACCACGGGCCCCTCAGATAGCTCATGAAGATGAGGGGCGAAAATCCTGAGCTCTTAAGGTGGTCCATTTCCCTACAGGTAAAGGACTTTACAGTGGAGCATTGCCTGGGGATTGACCACGCCAACGCTGATGGTCTCTCCAGATACTTCCTCTTTAGCTTCCAGAAGGTTGGGTAGCTCTCCCCACTTTCAGCTGGGGAACACACGTTAGACCTGACAGTCTAAGGGTGGTCACCCCTAACCTTTTGCCTGCCTGCCTCCCTCTATTTTTTGGACACTGTTTTTGCTGGTTTTAGGACTCTGCACACTCTACCACTGCTAACCAGTGCTAAAGTGCAAATGCTTGCTCCCTTAAAACATGGTGACATTGGCTCATACATAATTGGCTTATTTAATTTACTTATAAGTCCCTAGTAAAGTGCACTACATGTGCCCAGGGCCTGTAGATTAAATGCTACTAGTGGGCCTGCAGCACTGGTTGTGCCACCCACGTAAGTAGCCCCTTAACCATGTCCCAGGCCTGCCATTGCAAGGCCTGTGTGTACAGTTTCACTGCCAATTCTACTTGGCATTTAAAAGTACTTACCAAGCCTTAAACTCCTCTTTTTCTACATATACGTCACCCCTAAGGTAGGCCCTTGGTAACCAATTGGGCAGGGTGCTATGTAAGGAAAAGGCAGGACATGTACTTGTGTAGTTTATACGTCCTGGTAGTGTAAAACTCCTAAATTCGTTTTACACTGTTCGGAGGCCTGCTCTTTTCATAGGCTAACATTAGGGTTACCCTCATATACTGTTTGAGTGGTAGATTCTGATCTGAGAGGAGTAACAAGGTCATATTTAGTATAGTCAGAATGGTAATACAAAATCCTGCTGACTGGTGAAGTTGGATTTAATATTACTATTTTAGAAATGCCACTTTTAGAAAGTGAGCCTTTCTCTGCACTTAAATCCTTCTGTGCCTTACAATCCACGTCTGGCTGGGTTAGTTAACAGCTCCCTTGTGCATTTCACTCAGACAACTCCAAACACAGGATACTCAGTCACACCTGCACACAGCTGCATACTGAATGGGTCTTCCTGGGCTGGGAGGGTGGAGGGTCTGACACTTACATGTCAAAGGACAGTGGCCTGCCCTCACACAATGGACTGCCAAACTCCCTACTGGGACCCTGGCAGAAACAATGGAACTGGAAGTAGACCTTGTGCACTTCTAAGCCACTCTTTGAAGTCTCTCCCACTTCAAAGGCACATTTGGGTATTTAAGCAGGGTCTCTGACCCTACCAACTCAAACACTTCTGGACTTGAACCTGCAACCTGTCAAGAGAAACTACCTGGCTGCCCAAAGGACTCACCTGACTGCTTTTCTGCAAAGGACTGCTGCACTGCTGTTTGCCTGTGGCGCAATCGTAATCTTGGCATTTAAACATTAATGTTCGAATTGGCAGCAGTGTGCGCGATTCATTCCTGGCATTTAACTCTTGCAGTTCAGATTGGCAGAACGCGCGATCATAATCTTGGCATTTAAACGTTGATGTTCGAATCAGCAGCAGTGTGCGCGATTCATTCCTGGCATTTAACTCTTGCAGTTCAGATTGGCAGAACGCACAATCGTAATCTTGGCATTTATACTTTGATGTTCGAATCGGCAGCAGTGTGCGTGATTCATTCCTGGCATTTAACTCTTGCAGTTCAGATCGGCAGGATGCACGATCATAATCATGGCATTTAAACTTTGAAGTTCGAATCGGCAGCAGTGTGTGCGATTCATTCCTGGCATTTAACTCTTGCAGTTCAGATTGGCAGTGTGTGCAATCATTCCCTGGCATTAAAACATTGATGGTTGAACCGGCAAAAGTGTGCGCAATTCATTCTTGGTCATCAATCCTTGTAGATTAGATCGGCAGAGTGTGCGATCATTTCTAGGCATTGAAATCTGAATGCACAGTTTTGTATTAAAGTGATTAATAATTTCTAGTCAATTGAATCATGAAATTCAAGACAGAGTGTGACCTTGCAGTATCATTCATGAGTCTATCGCAGTTCATTTATGAAAACTAATGTGATAATTGATTCTTGTTATAATGTAGTCTCTACTCTGAGAACTAACTTGAGACAGTTTTAATGTTCAAAGCACAATATGGTATACGAAGAACGCTCATATGAAAGTTTGCATAATCCTTCTTCATTTTCCAGGTATCCAGAACTATTAATGCCATGTAATAGAAAAGCTCTTGATCATTCATATTATCAATATAGAAATATTTTGGAACAAAGTTTAGGAAAGTCAATGTGCTTACTCTTGCTATTGTGTTATTAACTCTTGCTTCCACAGGTATCCTTCCCCGCTGTTCCCAACCTAAAACCCTATCCCCCGCTTGGCCATTCTTTAACTCTGTGCTATAATAGCTAGCAGAGTTTGGAGCTGCCAATAAGTGGACATATTGGGAACAGGCGCAAACCCAGAGGATCTGGTCTCCCTAACAGAATAGTGAGCCCACAAATTTTTTATCCTCCTGGTTTGCGCTAGGTTGTCAATATGGACACATTGGATGAGTTAGTTAAAGTAATTACGCAGCTCCAATCGGAAGTAGTAGCATCTAAGGATATAGCAACTAGTCTGGCAGAGAGAATGAGTCAGTTACAACACAGAGTAGAAAAGAAGGAGCAAGGTCCTCTGGGTGCGGGTTGGCTTGGTCATCCTTCTCAAGGTTCAGAAGGAAATCCTCCCACTAACATTTCCCTCACAGTTCCCTCAGCCATTCCCTTGGCACCTCCAGAAAGGTTTTCAGGTGTTCCTCTGAAAGCACAATCCTTTTTGACTCAAGTAGAATTGCATTTCACCTGTCGACCCCACACCTTCCCTGATGCCCAATCCAGGGTGGCCTTCCTGATATCCTATGTGACTGGAGACATGGCCACCTGGGCGATTCCTCTTGTGCGCAAAGACAGTCCATTGCTTTATAATTGGAGAAACTTTGTCTAGGAATTTGAAAGAGTGTTTGATCGAAGAACAGTTACTCTATCCGCAAACCGAGAACTGCTAGAATTGCGACAAGGCAATAAAGACCTAGTTTCCTACTTGGCTAGCTTTAATCGGCTAATAGCAGAAACATCCTGGCCTGAAGAAAAACAGGCAGCCCTGTTCTACCAAGGACTCAAAGATGAGCTAAAAGACATTCTTGCCCAGATCGATCCTCAACCCACGGATTGTCAAGATTTGAAAAATCTTGTTCTGAGACTAGATCATTGTCTTGCTGAATGACAAAGAACACACAAAAAGACTGAGAAACATTCCTGGCATGTTCATGACTGCAGAGAATCACGAGTTCAGAAAGAGGATAATCATGAACCAATGGAAATTGGAACTATTAGACGGCCCTTGATGAAAGAAGAGAAAGATCTACGTAGAAAGAATGGACAATGACTGTACTGTGGTCAAAAGGACTCTTTTGTGAAGGAGTGTACAATAAAACTGAAAAGTAAACAAATTCCCACTAAGAAAGTGGCAGCAAATGTACAAATCGATCAGGAAAACTAAAACACCCAAGATGTAAAGAAGGGTTGCTCTTGGGTGTAACCATGGACCCTTCACAGTCAAGACATTTGAAGTTGGACTTAGAAGTACTAGTGAAAACGAAGAGTTATCTAAAGAAAGCCTTAGTAGACTCCGGGGCTACTGGAAACTTTATCGATGCACAATTGGTTCAAACATGGAGGATCCCATGCAAGAAGAAGAAAACACCGGAAATAATACAATTTCCAGTGGCTCTACAGACCCTCCCCTTGTCGGTGATCTGTAAAGGGGGAATCAAGATATCAAACACACAGAAAAATTAACCTTTGATGTCATCCAAGCTCCTCAGTATGGAATCATCCTTGGAATGCCATGGTTAAGTTACCATAACCCTGTAATAGACTGGCAAGAAAGAACAATCATGTTTTCTTCAGTCATATGTAAAGAAAAATGTCTCCAGGCGGCGAGTGTCACAGTTCCTCACAAATCTCACATACCCACAGCCGCTGAAAAAGAGGTAACGCTGCCATGGCAGTACTCATCATTCTGAGATGCATTTGATCAAAAAGAAGCAGAAACCTTGCCTCCTCACAGACCCTATGCATGTCAAATTGATCTGACTCCTGGTGCTATACTCCCTAGTTGTCGTGAGCACGCCCTGTCAGAACATGAAAACCAACACCTGCGAAAATACTTAGACCAATTTCTAGCTAATGGTTTTATTCGCCCATCCAAGTCTCCTGCAGCATCTCCTCTTTTTTTGTCCCCAAGGCTAATGGGAATCTTCAAACCTGTATAGACTATAGAGGTTTGAATAAGATCACAGTAAAAAACAAATACAGATTGCCCTTGATTCATGTCTTGTTGGATCAAATTAAAAAGGCCAAAATCTACACCAAGTTAGACCTAAGAGGCGCTTACCACTTAGTCAGAATGAGAGAGGGCGACAAATAGAAAACTGCCTTTAAAATTCGATATGGTCTATTTGAATACACAGTCATGCCTTTTGGACTTTGTAATGCACCAGCAGCGTTCCAGTTCTTTTTGAATGATGTTCTCAGAGAATTTCTAGACATATTTGCAATAGTCTATATCGATGACATTCTAATTTATTCTGATAATGAAGTCGAACATGTGCAACATGTCAAGAAGATTCTCACGGCTCTTTGAAAACATCATCTCTATTGCAAATTAACCAAATGTGAATTCATGTTACCACCGTTGAATTCTTAGGGGTCATCCTTACCCCTAAAGGCATGGTCATGGCAGAAAGAAAAGTACAAGCAGTATCTGATTGGCCCATTCCAAAGACTGTTCGAGATGTTCAATGCTTCCTAGGCTTTGCAAACTTCTATTGCAGATTCATAGATCATTTCTTACAGACAGTGGCACTAATCACCAAGCTACTATGAAAGAAAGAACCATTTGTATGGTCTCCAGAAGCTGACAAGTCTTTTTCAACATTAAAAGAAGCTTTTTCCACTGCCCCAGTTTTGACTCACCCAGATACTGACCGTACGTTCGTAGTAGAAGCAGATGCTTCAGATGTGGGAATTGGCGCAGTGTTATCACAACGCAGTAAAGACACTGGTCAGCTTCACCCTGTAGCTTACATGTGTCATTGCTGAGAAAGAGCTTCTAGCAAACCGTGATGCCTTTAAAGAGTGGAGACACTATTTGCTAGGTACCAAGTATACTATCACAGTATACACAGATCATCGCAATCTCCAGTTCATGAGTTCAGCTAGACTTTTGACCCTTCGACACTTGCGATGGATGCTGTTTTTTGCCGAGTTTGATTTTGTGGTAACCTTCCGTCCAGGTAAAGACAATCGCAAAGCAGATGCCTTGCCTAGACAAGATTCTACCATGTTACCCGCAATTCAGCCCCCGCGAGCTATCATTGCTCCAGACAAAATCCTTTGTATCATCAAGACAGAATATTTTTTTGAAGAGATTCGTAATTCCTTCACCATTGTAAAATGGCAGAAATGGGCTCAAGCAGATCCCAAAAGATCAATCAAACAAGGCCTGCCTTTTCATGATGCATGCTTATTTATTCCAACTGACAATTTGCGCAAACTAGTGTTTCATTGGCTACACGTTATACCTACAGCAGGTCATCTAGGTATTCCTAAGACTCTTGAACTAATACAACGGTACTTTTGGTGGCCTACTTTGACAAAATACATCAAACAAATGGTTGATAACTGCAAAGTTTGTGCTCGCATCAGGACAAGTCATTCAAACCCAAAAGGGCTGCTACAACCTCTCCCAACTCCACTTCGACCTTGGAAGCATTTATCATTAGACTTTATTACAGGACTGCCAACTGTTCAATCTCACTCAGTAATCCTTGTGGTGGTAGATAGTCTCACTAAGTACACACATTTCATTGCTTGCAGGAAATTGCCTACTTCCAGTGAATTGGCAACAATACTTTTAAATCAAGTGGTCTGTTATCACGGATTACCAAAAGTGACTTTCTCCGATCGAGGATCACAATTTGCCTCTAATTTCTGGAAAACGTGGTGCAAAACACTACAAGTTACATCTACACTATCTACCAGTCATCATCCTCAAACAGATGGCCAAAGTGAGAGGCTCAATCAAACATTGAAACAATATCTGCGTGCTTACGCTGAGAAAGCACTTCATTTCTGGAAATCAATGCTTTAGTTAGCTGAATTGGCCTACAATAACTCGTATCATACTTCCACCAGTGCAACGCCCTTTTTTTGGTCTATTTGGCTACCATCCTGATACCTTGCCAATCACAATTCCACAAGAAAGTTCACTTACACCAGCGGTGTCAGAAACCATACGACAACTCCTTCAAACCCAGAAACAAATCCAACAACATCTAGATAAAGTGAAACAAACGAATAAAAAACATTATGACAAAAAACATTGTGAAGGACCACAATATAAGCCAGGAGACAGAGTGTGGCTTTCCACTCGCCACATTGATTTCAAGAAGAAACACATGTTTAATCCCAAATTTATAGGTCCTTACACAGTCCTTCAGCAGATCAATCCAGTAACCTATAAACTGCAGTTCCCAAAATCACTACATATTCATCCAGTGTTTCAGACTTCTCTCCTGAAAAGAGCGACCCAAAAAACCTGCTCTCAACCAGCTCCTTTTCTAGTGCAGGGAGAATTGGAATACGAAGTAAAACAAGTTCTGGATTCAAAACTTAGAGGTCGTAGCCTCTGGTATCTAATATCTTGGAAAGGTTACAGTCCAGAGAACAACTCATGGGTCTCTGCATCTGACATTCATGCTCCACGACTAGTGCAGCGTTTTCATCACCTAAACCCAGATAAGCCAGGCCCTAGAGCACGTTCGGGAGGGGGGAGTACCGTCAACATCAGGACAGTGCGAGTTCTACGGGGGACGTAATGCAAAAAGCCAATCCTTATGTAATGCAATAATTCATGCATTGTGTGTTGATGCAGTATGTTAACCTTTTGCATTGCAGAGATTTATCCTGAAATATCTTTAATACTGTTTGCAATGTATTGCTCATTTTCAAGGCTTTGCTGCAGGACTGCAGGGTGTGGTCCTTATTCTGAGCCCTTCTAGAATCCCTTCCTGCAGACAGACTGGGTGTGGCACGTGGGTGGGGCTTGGGTCTATTTAAGGGACCCAGCCCAGCTCCACGTGCTCACTATTCAGATGTCCCGGGGCAGAGCAGCAGCATTTTCCTGAGCTCCTGTACCAAAGGCCTACCTAGGCTTTTCCAAGCCATGTCTTCATTATCTTGGTGATCCTCCAGCAGGGCGGTAAGACGGAGGTCGGGTTAGGCCCGACTCCGTTATCAGGCATATTCGAGTTTTGAGCCTTTTGAGTTGATCGCGTGTGCGATCCTAATCTTTGCACTTAAACTTTGACGTTCGAATCTGCAGCAGTGTTTGTGATTCATTCCTGGCATTTAACTCTTGCAGTTCAGATCGGCAGAACGCGTGATCGTAATCTTGGCATTTAAACTTTGATGTTCGAATCGGCAGCAGTGTGCGCGATTCATTCCTGGCATTTAACTCTTGCAGTTCAGATCAGCAGAGCGCGCAATCGTAATCTTTGCATTTAAACTTTGATGTTCGAATCGGCAGCAGTGTGCGCGATTCATTCCTGGCATTTAACTTTTGCAGTTCAGATCGGCAGAGTGTGCGATCGTAATCATGGCATTTAAACTATGATGTTCGAATCGGCAGCTGTGTGTGCGATTCATTCCTGGCATTTAACTCTTGCAGTTCAGATCGGCAGTGTGTGCCATCATTCCCTGGCATTAAAACACAGATGGTTGAATCGGCAAAAGTGTGCGCAATTTATTCTTGGTCATTAATCCTTGTAGATTAAATCGGCAGAGTGTGCGATCATTTCTAGGCATTGAAATCTGAATGCACAGTTTTGTATTAAAGTGATTAATAATTTCTAGTCAATTGAATCATGAAATTCAAGACAGAGTGTGACCTTGCAGTATCATTCATGAGTCTATCGCAGTTCATTTATGAAAACTAATGTGATCATTGATTCTTGTTATAATGTAGTCTCTACTCTGAGAACTAACTTGAGACAGTTTTAATGTTCAAAGCACAATATGGTATACGAAGAACGCTCATATGAAAGTTTGCATAATCCTTCTTTATTTTCCAGGTATCCAGAACTATTAATGTCATGGAATAGAAAAGCTCTTTATCATTCATGTTATCAATATAGAAATATTTTGGAACAAAGTTTATGAAAGTCAATGTGCTTCCTCTTGCTATTGTGTTATTAACTCTTGCTTCTACAGGCCTCCTTCCCCGCTGTTCCCAACCTAAAAGCCCATCCCCGCTGGGCCATTCTTTAACTCTGTGCTATAATAGCTAGTAGAGTTTGGAGCTGCCAAGAGGTGGACATATTGGGAACAGGCGCAAACCCCGAGGATCCGGTCTCCCTGGCACCCTGCTGCCTTGCTGCCCTCTGGCTCTGCTGAGAAGTGCTCTCCAAGGACTTGGATTGAGCTTGCCTCCTCCAGGGAAATTGACACAGCACCAGCGTTGCGAATGGAACTTCATCGCATGGCCCACTGGATCGACGTATAGCCAAGCCAGAACGACTCTGTCCGAGTTCCTGTGAGAAGAATCAACTCAGCGCCTGCCGTGCGACAGAAAATTCCCTGCATCACCCACCGGATTGACGCAGCTCCTGTGACTTCAGCCTGCATGTCCAGGATTTCTCCACATCATCCCCGCGGCATCCAAATACCCTGCATCTCGAAGAGGATCGAAGTCCACATGCCAGAAATCAATGCAAGGCCTTGGCTGCGTGAAAAATATCAACACATCGTCTGTGTGCGCCCGGAGAAACCACCGCACACCTCCCTGTTTTCAACGCATGTCCTCCTCTGCGGTCCCTTGCGGATGATTTACATACAAACCAGGTACTTTGTGCTTGCAAGAGACACTTATTGCTTTTAAGAACTTAAGACTCTTTTTTATCATTCTCTAAAGTGATATTTCAACGTGTACTTATTAAGTCTTGATCGTTTTGACCTTATTTTATCCAGATAAATATTCTATTTTTTTCTAAACCTCTGTGATGTATTTTTGTGGTGTTTATACTGTGTTATTGCATGATTTATTGCACAAATACTTTACACCACATTGCCTTCTAGGTTAAGCCTGACTAGTCAGTGCCAAGCTACCAGAGGGTGGGCACAGGACTTACCCTGACTAGAGTGAGGGTCCTTGCTTGGACAGGGGATAATCTGACTGCCAACCAAAGACCCCATTTTTAACAATTAGCAGCAAAAATTATTCTACTAATCCTGCAAAGCACCCAGAAGCCCATTGTAACCAATGAAAGCCTTCTTTTAGTGCCTGCTCAGAGCAAGCATTAAAAGTGCCAAAACAAGTGGCTCAAGGAAATGTCTTAGATTTCTGTGCACTATTCCCCCCCCCCCAAATGGGGAAATGTCCCTTTTGCATTCATTATGCCTGCTGCAGGCATAATGTAGGGCAAAGCGTTATTAAGTGGTGCAATGCATGCATTGTGCCACTTTGTAAATATGGAGCAGTGTTTTTGGCCTTCTAACTCCGCATTAGTGTAAAACAATGACTCTAATATGGCACTGAATTATGCTAGAGGCTTTTAAATATGCCCCTACATCTCCCCCTCTGCTAAATGAAAAATGAAAAAAAAAATGAAAATCACTGAACACACACAGACATCTATCTATAGAAACATGTTCAATTCTATTTCTTCAATTAATCTAATTGGTGCTTTGATCAGTCAACCTGATCTGGTTACTGGAAGCTGTAAACTGTCATCTTCAATGTTGGAGATTGCTAACGATGGTAAGGACTCAGCATCAGCCACAGAATCAGTCTTTCATTCATAATCTCAAGTTGAAGACCAATGAAATACAGGCCTGAAGTGAAAAGAGTCTCTCTCAAGTTGAAGAGTGATGAAATACAGGCCTGAATTGAGAAGAGGAGGGTGCTGGGCAGTCACCATGTGTCCTGTTGTAGACGCTACTTGGAAAGGTTCAGTATGGTAAGGGGCATCAGATTTTATTTTCCATATCTGTCGAGGTATCACTAAATTTCCTTTTTCTGAGGGAGAGGTCTTTTGCATGTCACCTCTTGTCTACATAAACGTTTATTTTCTGTCTGTGAACCAAGGCCCATATTTATACTTTTTTAGCGCCACGTTTGCGCTGCTTTTTGACGCAAAAAACGGCGAAAACTTACAAAATACAATTGTATTTTGCAAGTTTGAGCCCCTTTTGCGTAAAAAAATGATGCAAATGCGGCGCTAAAAAGGTATAAATACGGACTCAAGCCTTTTGTATGAATCGTGTTTTCACTTTTATTTCTTTCAGTGGCCCATTGAGGTAACTTGCTTGTCCAGAACATCAAAGTCTCAGGACAACGACCAATGGTCAAGTGGGGTGTCAAACGATAAGCTCGTAAAGTAGTCAAAAATATTTTTAAACTGAGCTTCTCAAGAGTTGCACGCTATAATGCTTTCTTTATGGTACTTAATAAAATGCTCAACATGTCCATTGACCTGTGGCCATAAGGGTGTGACATTCTGATGCTTTATGTTCAGATGCTCCACAAATTCTTTAAATTCTTTACTGATGAAGCGTTGGGCATGATAAGACTTCATGATGGTTGGTATGCTGATGTTGCAAAGATGCCATCAAGTTTTTTGACTGCTCGCCCATGTGTTGTGGATGAAACATCTTCAACCAAAGGAAAATTGAATATTCATCTACAATCACCATTAAATGATACCACTATCAAGTGGACAAAAAAATCAATGGCTATTTACTCACAGGAATGTTTAGAGAGTTCTGACATGTTTAATGTATGTTGAGTAACTGTGGTTGAGAAGCAATTGAATATGTGACAAACCTGGAGTTCCATTTTAACTCTTTCATCCAAGTATGAAAACCACACTCAGTCTCGGAGAGCACTCTACATAGCAACAATACCACAATGTCCTTTTTTGAGCCACTTTGACCACTTTTCGTTGTAGACTCTCTGGAATCAGGATGCCTGATCTTCACAATATAACTCCTTTCTGAGTTATGGTCAATTCATTTTTGACATTTTAGTATGTCTGATATTCACCATCATTACTGAGGGATCAAATGTGTTTGTTCCATGACCGATATGTAATTATGTCTTTTGACTTCAGCAGATGACTATCATGACTCCTGACAGTGACAATCTGGGCTAACACAGTAGCTAGTGTACTTGGCGTGACAATGAAATTGATATAGACCTCAACCATGTTGGATGGAATACAATGACCTTGGCTACGCCTTCTCAAAAAGTAGTGAGCAGGATTTTAATCTTTTACTTTTCATACTTTTGCAATCGCAGTCCCCATCGTTCGATCTGAGGAGGCAACTTGGCTTTTGGATGGACGAAGATGGTCAGCAAAGCTTGATGATCAGTTACCAGTGTAAAGGTCTGTCAGTACAGGAATACAGAGAAATGCTCACAAGCCAATACAATAGTGTGTTTGATTCATTTAAAGCTTTTCTCACACTCTTGTAGCCATTGAAAGGAAACAATTTTCTTCAACAGCTCTCATAAGGGAGCACTAACAATCGCAAAGTCTTTTATATATCTTGAACAGCAATTAGTAATTCCAAGAAAAGAACGTACCATTGAAACCTCTTGTGGGGGTTCAGCATTTGTCAAAGCTTGTACTTTTGCACTTTCAGGCGTCATACTCCCATCAGAAAAGACATCACCAAAGAAGTTTGATTTTGTTTTGTTGAACTCACACTTAACTGCATTTAAGGTCAAACCTGCATCATTGAGTAATTGGAATACTTGTGTGAGGGCTTTATCGTGCTCCTTCTGTGTGGCACCAAAGACTAATGTCATCACTATAATTAAATTCATTCACAATAGGTTGTATGATACGTCACATGATGTCTTGGAAAAGTTCTGCAGCCAATAGCACACCAAAACTAAGGCCTTCATTATGACATTGGCGGTAAGGGCCGCTTACCGCCATGCTGGCTGCCGCCAACATACCGCGACTGCAGCGGTATACCGCTATGCGTATTATGACCCATAACTAGAAATCCGACACTATATAGACAAACACACAAGTCTGCTAGCCCAAAGGTCAGTGATAAAGTGGCGGTATCTGTAGGAAAGTACCATCTTGCCTGGCATGTTACCCCCATTTTTCACTGTATATATGTTGTTTTAGTTGTATGTGTCACTGGGACCCTGGTAACCCAGGGCCCCAGTGCTCATAAGTGTGCCTGAATGTGTTACCTGTGTAGTGACTAACTGTCTCACTGAGGCTCTGCTAATCAGAACCTCAGTGGTTATGCTCTCTCATTTCTTTCCAAATTGTCACTGACAGGCTAGTGACCATTTTTACCAATTTACATTGGCTTACTGGAACACCCTTATAATTCCCTAGTATATGGTACTGAGGTACCCAGGGTATTGGGGTTCCAGGAGATCCCTATGGGCTGCAGCATTTCTTTTGCCACCCATAGGGAGCTCTGACAATTCTTACACAGGCCTGCCACTGCAGCCTGAGTGAAATAACGTCCACGTTATTTCACAGCCATTTTTCACTGCACTTAAGTAACTTATAAGTCACCTATATGTCTAACCTTTACCTGGTAAAGGTTAGGTGCAAAGTTACTTAGTGTGAGGGCACCCTGGCACTAGCCAAGGTGCCCCCACATTGTTCAGAGCCAATTCACTGAACTTTGTGAGTGCGGGGACACCATTACACGCGTGCACTACATATAGGTCACTACCTATATGTAGCTTCACCATGGTAACTCCGAATATGGCCATGTAACATGTCTATGATCATGGAATTGCCCCCTCTATGCCATCCTGGCATTGTTGGTACAATTCCATGATCCCAGTGGTCTGTAGCACAGACCCTGGTACTGCCAGACTGCCCTTCCTGGGGTTTCACTGCAGCTGCTGCTGCTGCCAACCCCTCAGACAGGCAGCTGCCCTCCTGGGGTCCAGCCAGGCCTGGCCCAGGATGGCAGAACAAAGAACTTCCTCTGAGAGAGGGTGTGACACCCTCTCCCTTTGGAAAATGGTGTGAAGGCAGGGGAGGAGTAGCCTCCCCCAGCCTCTGGAAATGCTTTGTTGGGCACAGATGTGCCCAATTCTGCATAAGCCAGTCTACACCGGTTCAGGGACCCCTTAGCCCCTGCTCTGGCGCGAAACTGGACAAAGGAAAGGGGAGTGACCACTCCCCTGACCTGCACCTCCCCTGGGAGGTGTCCAGAGCTCCTCCAGTGTGCTCCAGACCTCTGCCATCTTGGAAACAGAGGTGCTGCTGGCACACTGGACTGCTCTGAGTGGCCAGTGCCACCAGGTGACGTCAGAGACTCCTGCTGATAGGCTCCTTCAGGTGTTAGTAGCCTTTCCTCTCTCCTAGGTAGCCAAACCCTCTTTTCTGGCTATTTAGGGTCTCTGTCTCTGGGGAAACTTTAGATAACGAATGCATGAGCTCAGCCGAGTTCCTCTGCATCTCCCTCTTCACCTTCTGATAAGGAATCGACCGCTGACCGCGCTGGAAGCCTGCAAACCTGCAACATAGTAGCAAAGACGACTACTGCAACTCTGTAACGCTGATCCTGCCGCCTTCTCGACTGTTTTCCTGCTTGTGCATGCTGTGGGGGTAGTCTGCCTCCTCTCTGCACCAGAAGCTCCGAAGAAATCTCCCGTGGGTCGACGGAATCTTCCCCCTGCAACCGCAGGCACCAAAAAGCTGCATTACCGGTCCCTTGGGTCTCCTCTCAGCACGACAAGCGAGGTCCCTCGAATCCAGCAATGCTGTCCAAGTGACCCCCACAGTCCAGTGACTCTTCAGCCCAAGTTTGGTGGAGGTAAGTCCTTGCCTCACCTCGCTGGGCTGCATTGCTGGGAACCGCGACTTTGCAGCTACTCCGGCCCCTGTGCACTTCCGGCGGAAATCCTTCGTGCACAGCCAAGCCTGGGTCCACGGCACTCTAACCTGCATTGCACGACTTTCTAAGTTGGTCTCCGGCGACGTGAGACTCCTTTGTGCAACTTCGGCGAGCACCATTTCACGCATCCTCGTAGTGCCTGTTTCTGGCACTTCTCCGGGTTCTACCTGCTTCAGTAAGGGCTCTTTGTCTTGCTCGACGTCCCCTCTCTCTGCAGGTCCAATTTGCGACCTCCTGGTCCCTCCTGGGCCCCAGCAGCGTCCAAAAACGCCAAACGCACAATTTGCGTGTAGCAAGGTTTGTTGGCGTCCTTCCGGCGGGAAAACACTTCTGCACGACTCTCCAAGGCGAGAGGGATCCGTCCACCAAAGGGGAAGTCTCTAGCCCTTTTCGTTCTTGCAGAAACCTCAGCTTCTTCTGTCCAGTCGAAGCTTCTTTGCACCCGCAGCTGGCATTTCCTGGGCATCAGCCCATCTCCGACTTGCTTGTGACTTTTGGACTTGGTCCCCTTGTTCCACAGGTACCCTAGATTGGAAATCCACAGTTGTTGCATTGCTGGTTTGTTTCTTTCCTGCATTATTCCTCTAACACTACTCTTTTGTCCTTAGGGGAACTTTAGTGCACTTTGCACTCACTTTTCAGGGTCTTGGGGAGGGTTATTTTGCTAACTCTCACTATTTTCTAATAGTCCCAGCGACCCTCTACAAGGTCACATAGGTTTGGGGTCCATTCGTGGTTTGCATTCCACTTCTGGAGTATATGGTTTGTGTTGCCCCTATCCCTATGTTTCCCCATTGCATCCTATTGTAACTATACATTGTTTGCACTGTTTTCTAAGACTATACTGCATATTTTTGCTATTGTGTATATATATCTTGTGTATATTTCCTATCCTCTCACTGAGGGTACACTCTAAGATACTTTGGCATATTGTCATAAAAATAAAGTACCTTTATTTTTAGTATAACTGTGTATTGTGTTTTCTTATGATATTGTGCATATGACACTAAGTGGTACTGTAGTAGCTTCACACGTCTCCTAGTTCAGCCTAAGCTGCTCTGCTAAGCTACCATTATCTATCAGCCTAAGCTGCTAGACACCCTATACACTAATAAGGGATAACTGGGCCTGGTGCAAGGTGCAAGTACCCCTTGGTACTCACTACAAGCCAGTCCAGCCTCCTACAGTATCCAAACCCACACCATTACGCCAACAGAAATACTCCCACAGCATTATGACCCACGAATCACTACGGCAGTCATTCAACCGCAGTAAACCATTGGTGGTACAGACCGCCGTGCTCAAAATACACACAACCTAACAATACAGCACCACATTGGACAATTCAAACTACACACACCTGACACACATACACACGCCACACCCTCACACCCACACCACTATAAAACACAAACACTACCCACAACCCTTTACGAACAAAAATTGACAACTGAGAGAGTGAGACATGCCAGGAGTACCCACTGAATCAGAGCCACAAAACACCATCACCCATACACCATTCACGCACCTCACAGCACACACCCCAACACATAACCCCACACATCCTCACATGCACCACACACACTACACCCATGGCACCACCCCAGGTTCTCAGAGGAGGAGCTAAGGGTCATGGTGGAGGAAATCATTCAGGTAGAGCCACAGCTATTCGGATCACAGGTGCAGCAGACGTTAATTGCTAAGAAGATGGAGCTATGGCAGAGAGTCGGGGACAGGGTCAACGCCGTGGGACAGCACCCCAGAACAAGGGATGACATCAGGAAGTATTATTGTTACAATTAGGTGTGTTAACAGCCCATTTTAGCTTAGACTATTGTAAGAAGAAACAGATTACTATATGGAACCTAGTCTAGCCTGGCCCTCAGGATTTTACAACTTAGATAGTTGTTTTGAACTATTTTAAGAATTGAGTTTTAATATTTTTACCTAGTAGAATACTTGCTTCCTTTTAATGTTTCATGTGGAGTTTGTATTTTTTTCATTAATTTATAATTGTATTCTATGGGCATTGTTGTTGGTTACTTGACACTTTTATGGCTTTCAGCCAAAATAAAGTTATTTATTGACATTGACATCAGGAAGAGGTGGAACGACCTACAGGGGAAGGTGGTTCCGTGGTTGCAAGACGCCAGATAGCTGTACAGAGGACTGGCTGTGGGCCATGCCTCCTTCCCCACAACTAACAACATGGGAGGAGCAAGTCTTGGCGATCATGCATCCTGAGGGCCTGGCAGGAGTAGTAGGAGGACTGGACTCTGGTAAGTTAAATCTTTACTACTCCCCCACCCCACCTGCATGCCATCACAAACTCTTACCCCTAACCTCACCGTCATCACTCCACCACCTTACATATACCCCACCATCACAACCCACCTATCCCAATACCAATCCCTGCATGCAACACCAATTAATGGACCCGCATCACAGACCTGCATGGACACACATCACCGCAGCATGCATACTAGTGAGAATCACTTAGCCAACCAAATCACAACTCACACAAGCCAAAGCTGCCTTGGTAATAAAAACCATAGAGGGGAACATACCCATGCACCAGATGTCACACGCAGTTACAATAACTCTGCATTTACATCCTCACAGGACCCCCACACAATGTCACTGGAGAGGAGGTGCCAGCAACATCCAGTCGCCCCCCCAGAAGAGGCCCACAGTGATGACAGCAGCTCTGCACGCCTGGATCAGGATGACCAACCTGGCCCATCATGGACCTCCGGACTGTCGGTGACCCAGCCACAGTCCCAAACCACACAGAGCTTCCCCCCTCAGGAAACACCAGCACAGCACCCACCCAGCGGGCCCATCCCTCTATAGTGGGCAGCAGTAAACACACCAGGAGCCAGAGTGGGGCACAGATATCTGAAAATACAGATGCCAAAGGGTGCAGTAATTGGCCATAGAAATAGGATAATCAGGCTGCTATGTACAATGTCCAACACAAAACTGCAAAGGAAGGTGAAGTTACAGTGTCTTACCTGTATGTCACTGGAAGTACTGTTGAATTATTGTAGTTCTGTTGTCCAGATCCTCTTCCTCTGCCTCCTCTTCATCACTGTCCACAGGCTTCACCGCTGCCACATCACCATCTCCAGCCTCATCCTCCTGCAGAAAAGGCACCTGGTGTCTCAAGGCCAGGTTGTGCAACATGCAACGATGATCTGGCACACCTTCTTGGGTGAGTAGAATAGGGATCCACCTGCCAGATGGAGGCACCGGAATCTGGCCTTCAGGAGGCTAAAGGTGCGCTCAATGATCCTCCTTGTACGCCCTTGTGCCTCATTGTAACGATCCTCTGCCCTTGTCCTGGGATTCCTCACTGGGGTCAGTAGCCACAAGAGGTTGGGGTAACCATAGTCACCTGTAAATATCGAGGGATACCTGTAAGCCAGAAACTCACCCTTAGGGACAACCCCATACCTATATACCTACATCAACTGTGTGGGGACCATGGGCTCACCTATTAGCCACACCCTGTGCCTCTGGAGTTGAGACATCACATCTGGGATGTTGCTATTCCTCAAGATAAAGGCATCATGCACAGAGCCAGGATACTTTGCATTG
This sequence comes from Pleurodeles waltl, assembly GCF_031143425.1. Classification (NCBI taxonomy): domain Eukaryota; kingdom Metazoa; phylum Chordata; class Amphibia; order Caudata; family Salamandridae; genus Pleurodeles; species Pleurodeles waltl. The sequence continues at coordinate 280,534,930 of NC_090444.1, read as the reverse complement.
ACATGGGAGATGTACTGGTCTGCCAAACACACCATCTGCACATTCAGAGAGTGAAAGCTCTTTCGATTTCTGAACACCTGTTCATTTCTCCTGGGTGGGACAAAGGCAATATGTGTACCATCAGTAGCACCAATGATGTTGGGGATATGCCCATTGCATAGAAGTCAGCCTTCACTGTGGCCGAATCCTCCACCTGGGGGAATACTATGTAGCTGCGCATGTGTTTCATCGGGGCAGACAACACTCTGGTTAGCACGTTTGAGAACATAGGCTGTGACATCCCTGATGCCATGGCCACTGTTGCTTGGAAGGAACCACTTGCCGAGAAATTTAGCACTCACAGGACCTACACTAGTGGGGGGATACCTGTGGGGTTGCGGATAGCTGAGATCAGGTCTGGCTCCAATTGGGCACACAGCTCTTGGATTGTGGCCCTATCAAGTCTGTAGGTTAGGATAATGTGCCTGTCCTCCATTGTCAGCAGGTCCACCAGGGGTCTGTACACGGGGGTATGTCTCCATCTCCTATTCATCCTCAGCGGTTGAACTCTAGGGTGAAAAACGGTGAGCAGATTGTCATATTCAAACATATACTCTGATTAATATGCCTTTCTTTTTTTACAGAAACAGTATGTGAACATGTAGGTCCGCTGATGTGCTATGTCTGCTGTGACGCAGTTAGGTGCCATGGCCTGTGCCCCCCTTAATGGCGGTCGTCTGACCTGTGAGGAGGGACAAGTGGAAATGAGGTAATTCCACTGGTGTTGTGCTTCGTTGCGGGAGGTGGTCGACTACCGCCGTGCAACACATCATTGGTTATCATTGGGGCCTACGGGTTCCAGGAGCCAATGGTGATGTACACCGGTGGTGACAGTACGCACCGCCATGGACGTCACCACCATTTTCTATCTGTTCACTCACTTGCTACCTGACCTTCAACAGGAGAGGACCTAGGACCTACACTGCAAGTGTTGCTGTGACATGTGTCTGGAAGTGACCATGGCTCGAGTGTCTGGGAAAAGGACCCCTGCCTTAACTTCCAAAGAGTTGGAGAGACTAGTAGATGGGGTCCTACCCCAGTACCCATTACTTTGTGGTCCTCTAGACAAACAGGTGAGTACACTGTGAGCACGATGTGCGTGGCATGAATGTATGGAGTGCTGTGTGTGTAAGCCTCATGTAGGGGGGCTGAGGGGTATTGGGCAGAGTGCTGCATGTTCGGTGGGCAATGTCTGTGCGTAAGGGGATGGGAGGGATATGGTGGGCCATGAGTATAACAGTCCGGACGGTATGAATAATACCGTTTCTGCAGTATCTTTTTCTGCAGGTCAGCGCCCATCAGAAAAAGGATATTTGGCGTGCCATCGCCAAGGAGGTGCGGACCCTGGGGATCTTTGACAGGCGAAGCACCCACTGTTAAAAACGGTGGGAGGACCTGCGCTGCTGGGCAAAGAAGACGGCAGAGGCACAGCTAGGGCTGGCCTCCCAACGAGCAAGGGGTGCTCATCGTACCCTGACACCCCCTGATGTTCCGCATCCTGGCAGTGGCGTATCCGGAGTTGGATGGGCGCTTGAAGGCATCACAGCAGCCACAAGGGGGTGAGTACAGATTCAGAATCATGACTTTGCGCGTGTTAAGTGTTACCTGGGTGGTCTGTGGGTGCCCCTAGGCCAGGGCGAACATGGGAGGGTAAGTTACATGATGGGCAAGCTCAGATGCACTCCAACCCCAATAATGCTGGTGGGCATTTACTAAAGGGCAGGGTCCTGTGGGTTCCAGGTGAGCAGCTAATGACGTTAGGCATTGTACCCCATGGCCTAGTGACTAGCATTGTAACTGGTAGTGTAGGGCCTAGTGCATAGGGATGTTCCCTGTGAGTTGTGTTCACCAACGGTAGTGTTGTTGCTGGCATTGGCCAAGTGCATCCTCTGTCTCTTTCCCCTCTTTTTGTTTTGTCACCCTGTCCTTGTGTGCATTAGCATCATCTGGCGGAGGAGCAGAGGCACCGGTGACAGAGGGAGCTGCATCCCACATGGGCTTGGAGGCTGAATCCACCGACGGTGAGGGCACCAGTGGGACGGAGTGCGAGGGGAGCACCACAACAGAGACAGAAGAGGACATTTCTGACAGCGACACCTCCTCCAATGGAAGCACTTCTGTGCCCACCGCAGCTACAGGTACAGCCGCCACCCTGTACCAGCACCACCCTCCCAGCAGCCCCTCAGCGAGTTTCTTGTGTCCGCTCACCCAGGAGGGTGGGCACCTCAGGCCCTGACCCAGTCAGCCCTGCTGCCATCGGTGAGGAGGCTATTGACCTCCTGAGATCCCTCTCTGTTGGGCAGTCAACCATACTGAATGCCATCCAGGGTCTAGCAGGGCATTTGCAACAAACAAAAACATATCTGGAGGGCATTCACTCTGGTGTGGCGGCCCAACAGAGAGCCTTCCAGGCTCTGGCCAACTCACTGATGGCAGCCATTGTCCCTGTCTCTAGCCTCCCCCTCCAACTTCCTCTACCCAGTCCCATTCAACACACAGAAGTGGCTCCGGCAAGTACAAGCACCACACTTCATCCCACAGGCACTCACACAAGCACCATCCAGATGCAGACACACCAACATCCACTACCTCCACTGTGTCCCCCTCCTCCTCCTCATCCACCTCCTTCCCAGTTGCGTCTCTACTCACACCTGCATCCACTACATCCTCATCCACTACTCCATCACCAGCACACCTATCACAACACACCCCTCACTGGCAGTCACCACCCCGACATCAATGCACACGTCCCCTGTGTCCTCTCCCACTGTGTCTGTGCCCCCTCCTCCCAAAGTACGCAAACCAAGCACTCAGACACCCAACAGCCATCCACCTCACAACAGCATCCAGCCTATGCACCTGCACCCAAGCACACCAGACTAACACCTCCTGCCACCACTCCCTCTTCCTCCACTCCCAAACCTTCACCCTCTTCCAGCTCCAGTGTCCATAAAAGGCTTTTCCTCTCCACCCCCTGTCTTTCAATTCGGGCCAGGGTGGGCAGAACCCAGGCCAGCACCTCAGCACCCAGTCCACGGTCACTGTAGTTCCTGCAGCTATTGCAGGTGTGAGAGGCTCTAAGGAGGCACCCGTCAGCACAGCCAGTGTGCCTGCACCACCTGCCAAGGGCAAGAAGGGGCCACAAGCTAGCAAGGACAAGAAGGGGACACCAGCCAGCAAGACGAAGGAGGCACCACCAGCCAGCAAGATGAAGGAGGCACCACCAGCCAGAAAAGGGAAGGAGGCATCGCCAGCAACGGGAAGGAGGGAACACCAGCCATCAAGGGCAGGAAGGGAACACCAGCTGGCAGAAGCAAGGAGGCACCACCATCTGCCAAGGGTAGGAAGGGGACAACAGCTGCCAAGGCCAATGTAAAGGGAACTGACACCGCAGGCAGGATGGATCTGTTGCCTGGGGCTGGAGCAGCATCTGGGCAAACAACATCAACCATGGCACTTCAGCTGTCCGAGGCTGCAGAAGAAGGGCTGGAGCCTCCCCCCACCACCAGAAGCACTGCCACCTGCACCGCCGGCAGCACTGCCACCTGCACCGTCAGCAGCACCACTGCCAGCAGCAGCAGCCCCAGTGGGCAGCTGTCTAGAGCTGCAGGGGAAGGACTGGAGCCTCCACCCACCGCCAGCAGCACCGCCACCTGCACCGCCAGCAGCACTGCCACCTGCACAGCCACCTGCACTGCCAGCAGCACCACTGCCAGCAGCAGCAGCCCCAGTGGTCAGCCGTCCGAGGCTGCAGGGGAAGGGCTGGAGCCTCCTCCCACCACTGGCAGCACTGCCACCTGCACCGCCAGCATCACCGCCACCTGCATTGCCAGCAGCACCACTGCCAGCAGCAGCAGCCCTAGTGGGCAGACATTCGAGGCTGCAGGGGAAGGGCTGGAGCCTCCCCCCACCACTGACAGCACCGCCACCTGCAGCGCAACTGCCATCCACTGAGCAGCCGTCACTGCCAGCGAGCAGTGTGTAGTCATGCCTACATGGGCTGTAGTGCATCCTGGCCCCTGCAACACCTGCAGGTGTGACACCCAGGTGAGAGACTGTGACCTTGCTCCATCCAGGATCAGCATCACAGGGCACAAAGCCCCCTCCAGAACCAGTGGAAGAAGGCATCCACTCACCCTCTCCTTGGCAGGATGAAGCACACCGGGCGCAAAGCCCCCTCCAGAACCAGTGGAGAAGCCACCATCTAGAGAGACTGTGGCTTTGCACTCCCCAGGACCAAGCAGTGGGCAAACCCCCTATTAGAGAGACTGTGGCTTTGCGCTCTCCAGGACCAAACAGTGGGCACACCACCCACTTGAGAGACTGTGGCTTTGCACTCCCTAGGACCAAGCAGTGGGCAAACCACCCACTTTAGAGACTGTGGCTTTGCACTCCCCAGGACCAAGCAGTGGGCAAACCACCCACTTGAGAGACCGTGGCTTTGCACTCCCCAGGACGAAGCAGTGGGCAAACCACCCACTAGAGAGACTGTGGCTTTGCACTCCTCAGGACATCGCAGAGGGCATGTAGCCCCCTCCAGGAGCAGTGGCGTTGTACCATCTTTCGGCTAAGGCGCCCCCCCATTCCCCATCCCCCTGAGGTGCCTGTGTGTTTTCAACCTGATGCCCCTGCAGTGTTCTCTCCGTATTGAGGCAGAAGTCAAGTATGGCTTTGGCCTATGTGGGCCACGGACATTTTGGAGTGGGCATTGTCCCTCCATCTATATATATTGTACATACTGTTTATTCCTTTAAGGACGTATATATCTACATTTGTAATATTACACTCACTTTAATCAATTCCTTTTGTCCTTCTGTTATTCCTGAGGGTTACGGGGTGTATATGAGATGTTGTTGCATCTGTTTGTGTGTATGGTGTTGGGGGTGCTGTGTGTTGCGTGTGTGTGTGTCACTCCCTTTTTCTTCCCCTCCTCCCTTGTGTGCTAGGTGCAGTACTCACCGTGGTTGTCTTCGCCGCTGTTTGTGTTCCTGATGTAGGAGGAGGTAGACCAACATTGGAAATATGTGCAGTTCGGGCTCCATGGCTTCGTGGTTCTTCCTTGTGTGTCGAGAGGTGAGTCGTTTCCCTTCTGTGTACTGTTTCTGCAGTGCTTTTGATGGCATTGGTACCGGCCCGGAAAAGGTGGCGGATTGGTGTGTCATAATAGTGTGGGTGGTACATTGTTTTTCGCCTGGCTGTTGGCGGTTACCGCCTCGGTGTTTGTTGCTACTGCCGTTGCTGTCAGAGTGTTAAAGTGGCTACATGTGTTGGCGGTTTCCTCCGTGGTCATAATTCCATTTTTTTACCGCCGGCCTGTTGGCGGTATTACCGCCACTTTATCACTGACCGCCAGGGTTGTAATGGGGGCCTAAGTCTTTTGTTTCTAAACAAAACAACATTTGTAGAAAAGGTTGTAATATACCTACAGCTCTCTTCAGGATCTAACTGATGATAACCTCTGTTCAAATCAAATTGAGAAAAAACCTTGGCACCATTCAGTTACATTATCATGTCAGTAATCTGCGGTCCTCAATGTTGTTCTCGTTCAATTGTTTTGTTCTTCTGGCACATGTCAACGCATATTCTTACAGCTCTTTCACAGTCCTTTTTAGCACTATTACTATGGGAGAAACCCATGGAGTTGGGTCAGTGGAACATTCACTAATATAATGTTTGAGTAATGATTTAAGTTCTTTTTTAACAGCTTCTTGCAAATGAAAAGCAACTTGTCTATGTCTCTGAGCAACAGGAGGGACATCCTCATTAATGTGCAGCTTTATTGTCAAAGTCTTTAACTTTCCTAAAGCATGAAACAATGAAGGGAACTGACTTACTATTTCATGATGAGCATTCACATTGTAATTCACAGAAATCAGTCCCATGTCAGCAGCTGTGTTAAAACTGAACAATATAACCACTAAGGGTGTGGGGTAGTAGGGGTTGAGGGTGGAGCTGGATCAGTGTTCCCTCAATAGGCGGTATCAATTTGGTCGCTTTGAAATACGAGACGGTGAAAGCATGAATAAAGAGTGTCTCAGGAAAGGAAGACTGTGTTGTCCTGGGGGGGGAAAGAGAGGGGGGAGTTCCCTTACGGACTAGGTGGTCTCACACACATAATAGTGTCTTGCTTCATCATTTGACCACCTAGCCCCACCCAAGTAAGATAATACTACTTGGGCGGACTCAATCTCTTGGTTAAAAGAACCAGAGGGAGTGCTGAAATTAAACTGGCTGGATTAATTACAGGGATCCTGATGAGGTGGAGATAAAATTACCATACATGTCACTGATCGCTGCTAGTTAAGTTTTAATGGAGGTGCATGTTGGTAAGATTAAGAACAGGGGAGGAGGCTCACTGGAGAATTATGTCTCTTAGAGTCTAAAAATGAATACGTATGACCAACATGTTTCTGCCCTCTCAAAGTGCTGGTAGGTCAGGGGCATTTGTCAGGGTCTAGGATCCCGGAGCACTAGCAATTATTGAGGTGCTCAAATTGAATCATAAAAAGCCTACCTGAACAGGTGGTTCATGGTGTGGTAGGACTATAATGGCCCGGGGTAGGGTGCGACTAGCCTCTGGTCTGGGTAGCGCCGGGGGAGGGGTATTCCCTTGTAGTCACACTCACTCCAAAGGGATTACCGTGGAGAGTACCTATATGCCGGTGCCAGACCGCTCTGGATATAGATTTTGCCTGGGAGGTGGTGTGGGATAGCAATACTCCCAGTACTCTCTTTTCGTGTTTTATATATTATATATTTTAAAACTGAACAAGACACTAGGCTGCCAAAACCGTGCTAGTGCAGGAGGAAAGGACAAGAATGCACCATATGCCATAGAGAGGGCACATTCCTGCTCTTTCACTTTGATGCAGGGCAGCAGAGCAAGGTTACTTGCTGCGCTATCCTGCACCAAATCCCCATAAATCTGGGCCTAAGAGTTTCTCTCAGCATTTGTCGTCTAAATGAATTGCACAAGTATCTTTCAATAACTCTAAGCCACATGTATTTTTCATCATTACATTTATTGAACTTACATTGTTTGTTGAGTCTTTCCATGAATTCGTCAATTGTTTCACCAACTCTTTGGCGTTCTTGATTGAAAACATATTGGTCATAATCAACATTTGGTACTGGATTGAACTTGAGATTCAATTTACTCTTAATTTGACGGTATGTGACTTCTTCCTCTGGTCTCTGCATTTTCTTTATTACTTCTTACACACCATCACCAGCAAGATATTCTGTATATTCTGTTATCAGTCTCTTCATGTGCATCAATGAAACCTTCAACAGTCTTAATCCATGCAGTCCATCTACTGCCAACATTTAGTTCTTTGGCAGCGTTGATTGATAGTGGTGGTTTCAAGAAGGCAGCAGCATTGTAGACTAGTGTGGAAGTTACTGATGTTGGGATCGGAGCTCTCCCTGGTCCCCTTGACTGGAAACCAGAATAATTTCCATTCATGCTCCAGCCCTGGCCTTGCAATGGGCTGGCCTTGGGGTCATCCTTGATGGGTGCCACTGGTTAAACAGCCTCCTGCCAGGGTTCTGACTGCTGTAAATATAGACTGCTCCGTTAGCACAACCCCAGGCACTTCTCTTAGGGTCACTGTCAACTGCGGTATGATGACTGTTTATTGTGCTCGGTAAGTCATCTATTTTATTCTTTTTATACTTCAGCTTGCATTTTCTGTACACCTGTTTGATCTCTGCCTTGCAACACTTCTGTTTGCAGTGTTATTTGATAAATGATCATTGAGCTTTAGCTGTGCTTTGTAAACCTGGCTGAATCCCCCTCCAGCGTTAAAGATCCATCCAATGTATAAATGTAATTTGGGTGGCAGCGCAGTACTTGTTTGTATGATATTAGTCATAACTTTTTGACCATTGATATGTAGACTTTTCTGTGAAGCTTTACATTTACAAGCTTCACAGCTGCTCGTGTTGCACTGTGACTCCACATACACTAGCCATTTACTCATCACTTCGAAGAAGGTACAGGTGGCATGCACAAGCAGCTTGCTTGGACCATGGGAAACTCTCCAGAAGAACAATGTTTTCTTTGAGTTACTTATCCCCTATCTCGTTGCCGGTTGTACCGTCTTCCCAAACCTGGTCCCACTAAATGACTAGGCCACACACAGAGCTGTAAATCACATGTCTTTATTCCTCTGCGAGTACCTTTTAACTCCAAAATTCCAAATCAAGCTTTCATTACAGCCTATTCTATTGATTACATCACACTGATACGGAGTCCACGGGGAGACAAAAAGGTTCCATTCTAAGTCATGCAAGACACTACATACAAGACATAAATCAATGGACAGCTTGAACAGTTCCTGTACAAAACTAAAACAAGCATTTGCAATAGGTCTCGCATTTGCTTGAGTTAGAGCTATTGGTGTTCTAAATCTATAAATGGGCTTTTCTTGCCACATAAATTGGTTAACTCTGACGCATAATTTGGCCCTCTCTGCCACATAATTCCAGTGGCCCTGCATATAACTAAAGCACTTCCATTTACCTTCTTCCTCTAGCTGCAGCAAAAATTGAAAATATTGTCATTATTTATTATTTTTTTAATATTAATATTTTAGGGTACCCCCTCAATCCTAGTGTGTGGAACCAGAGATGACCAAGACTGAAAGAGACCCTTGTGCGTTGAGTTATGGCCAAAAATGTTTTGGAAAAGGATTGTCCCACAAAGCATTATGGGGCGAGTTTCTGAGTGCAGGGAATTTTGTAGTATCTTGACTATAATGCTCAGAGCAGTCCCTAGAGGGCACCACTATAAAAATAACATTTGTAATGAACATGGTCATGTAACGGATAGTCAGCCCCTACAGAACATAATCACATGAAAACAGAATGGCAGAACATAATGCACTGTAACAGTACATTTAGCACACAGAGGGCATAGTGCAGTATACATTTTCAGGCCTAGCAGGCCTACTAGAATAATTTTACAAACAAGGCCCTTAAACCACAAACTACTCCCAGCTCAAAAACAAAAGTTCCAACCATGAGGAGAACTTAAAAAGACACTGACTGGTGGGAGGGGTTATTATTATGGGTTCCACCCCAACCTAGTGTGGGGACCCAGAGATGCCCTAGACAAAAATAGTGCATCGTGCTGAACATTCTGATGTGGTCCCACTGCCCTATGACCAAAACACGGTGAGTTATGGGCAAACATGTTTTGTAAAAGGAATACCCCTGCAATGTATTATGTTTTTTTGTTTGGCGTGCAGTGAATATTGTAGTATCTTGACTGTAATGCTCAGAACAGCCCCTAGAAGACACCACAATAAGAACTGCATTTGTAAGAAATATGGTCATGTAACCATATAGTCAGCCCCTAGAGAGCATAACAACATGGAAACAGAATGGCAGAAAGTAATGCAGTGTAACCACATATGTAACCCCTAGAGGGTGTAGTGCCTTACACATTTTGAGGCCTAGCATGCCTACTGAAATACTATTACAAACAATCAATCAGTCAATTCGTAAAGTGCGCTACATACCCGGGAGGGTTTCAAGGTGCTGGGGGGGAGGTGCTGCTACTGCTCGAAGAGCCAAGTCTTGAGGAGTTTTCTGAAGGAAAGAAGGTCCTGGGCCTGTCGTAGATACGGCGGGAGGGTGTTCCTAGGTCTTGGCTGCGAGGTACGAGAATGATCTGCCCCTTGAAGATTTGCGTCGGATGTGGGGGATGGAGGCGAGTGCGAGGTTAGTGGAGCGGAGATGTCGGTTGGGGGTGTAGAAGCTGAGTCTGTTGTTCAGGTATGATGGTCCGGTGTTGTGGAGTGCCTTGTGTGCGTGGGTGAGTAGCTTGAAGGTGATCCTCTTGTTGACGGGGAGCCAGTGAAGGTCCCTTAGGTGGGGGGTGATGTGGCAGGGGCGAGGGATGTTGAGGATGAGTCGGGCGGAGATGTTTTGGATGCGTTGGAGGCGTTGGAGGAGTTTGGATGAGATACCGGTGTAGAGGGCGTTGCTGTAGTCGAGTCTGCTGCTGACGAGGGCCTAGGTTACTGTTTTTCTTGTTTCTGTTGGGATCCATTTGTAAACTCTGCGAAGTATGCAGAGGGTGTTGTAGCAGGAGGAGGAGATGGCGCTGACCTGTTTTGAGATGGAGAGTGAGGAGTCGAGGGTGAAGCCGAGGTTTCGTGCGCTGTCAGTGGGTGTCGGAGGGGGACCCAGCGTGGACGGCCACCATGAGTTGTCCCAGGCGGAGGGGGTGCGCCCAAGGATGAGGACCTCTGTTTTGTCCGAGTTTAGTTTTAGCCGGCTGGCTCTCATCCAGTCGGCGATGGCTTTTGGCGGTGTGCGGGTCCTTGGTGAGGGAGAGGATGAGTTGGGTGTCGTCGGTGTAGGAGATGATGTTGAGTTTGTGCTGGCGGACCACTTGTGCGAGGGGGGCCATGTAGATGTTGAACAGCGTCGGGCTGAGCCCTGTGGTACGCTGCAGATGATGTTGAAGGCTTTGGACTGGTACGGGGAGGCAGACTCTTTGGGTTCTGCCGGCGAGGAAGGATGCGGTCCATTCGAGGGCTTGGTCCTGGATTCCTGCTGCGTGGAGGTGGGATTTTAGGATGTGGTGACAGACGGTGTCAAAAGCATCTGATAGGTGTAGGAGAATGATGGCTGATGTTTCTCCATTGTCATCTCTGATGAACCCCCACCCCCAGCTTGCAGCCTTTGTGCGCAGACACCACAAAGAAACAGCAGCATGCCCAAAACAAGGAAGAGGAAGAAATATCATACAGCCACATAGTGCGAAGCAGCAAGGCAAAAGAATAAAGTAGTTCACAGCACTAAGGTATATGGCCGATTGTGCAATAATCCATGTAACAGGGTCAGTCTCCAAGGAGGGAACAAAGCAGCCTCAAGGCGGGCCAAACATAAAGCATTTACCTTTGAAATCAATGGTATTTTGAAAGGCAGGCCAAGGAACGAATGAAAGTGATGGGCACGAGAAGTGGGTGGTGCAAACCCATGGATGTAGACTGCAACATGTCGAAAGACATCGATTGCGTGCTGCCAAGGCTTGACTTAAAAACAGCTAAACATGCCTTCATGCTTTGCTCAAAATGGAGGGGCCGGAGGAGAGAGAGACTCCCTCTAGTCTCTCCGCTGGTACGTTCGGGAGAAGGGGAAGTGACGACGTGGAAAAGGATTGGAAGCAGGTAGGCGGGGTGGGATTAGGGGAAGGGGGATAAAAAGGGTTTATGGGGAGGGATCGGCCTCTTTCTGCACCCCTCATCGCGCGGTTTGGAATTTGGCCAGTCCCTGGGTAGGTTTTAGGTTTTTTCTGTGTGCGGAGGCAAGTTATTTTAATTGACGTTGTTGGCACCGGCCTTGGCTTTGTCAAGTGCCTATAAAGTGTTTATACTACAGTCTGCTTCAACGCCATGGCAACAAGCCACAATGCTGAGGCAGTGAGGGCCGCGCTTGGCGTATTAGGTGAAGTCGGCTGAGCCGATTTACTCAGGTCTGGCGTACTTGACCAGGCCTGGGTCGGCATGGTGCGGCCGACGCACAGCACGTCGGGCCTAGTAGCGGTAGTTGTAGCTGCATATGTCTCACCTGAAAGGGCTAAGAAGCCCAAAAAATTGGCTGGGGGGGGGGCGCGAGGCGCATCCACCCCCACCAGTCATTTAGAGGAAGGGGAAGCTGGTTGGGGGACAGAGAAGCTTTTGAGGAAGGGGTGGTGGGGGAACAGACAGAGGGTGACCCTGAGGGCACCCAAGTGCAGCTGGTTGCTGCTGGGCCAGTGCTGATCAATCAGGCAGCTCAGGAGCTGCCAGGGCCCAGTATAGAAATGGCCCCTCTAAATCTTTCCCTACCAAAAGATGGCTCTGCCACTGAGAAGAACGCTGCACCATCATTAAAAAAGAAGGGCTCAGTTAAGGCCAGGGCAGGTAATGGGCAGGCAAGGAAGTCTGGGGGGCCCGGGGTGGTGCAAGTAGGGTCAGAACTCGGGGGTCCAGGCAGGGCAGGTTGGATCTGGGTGAGGCATGGGACCTGGAGGCCAAAATACAGGAGCAGCGCCGTATAGTGGCGGAGACTGAAGAGAGGTGGGCCCAGTTACAGAGGGAGGGGGCGGGGCAAGAGGCAGGCAACTAAAGAGGGCAGCTGATGGTTTGTGGAGTATGGGACCCTCGCCTCAGGCCATAGGTCAGGGTAGTTGGGTTTGGATACCCCAGGTAGAGGTGGGGAGGGGTCAGGAGGCTTGTGTGGCCGGAGGTTTAGGTGGCGCGATGAGCACCAGTGGTGCACACAGCCACGTGGGGTGCGGACGGGCAATGCCAGTGTTTGAGACTGCAGAAAGAAGGCGATGCCAACGGGGCGCAACATGGCCTCTGCACGTTGGTCTGAAGCACTAGACGGGTCTTCGGCGGCCTTCTCTACACCGCAGGATCAGGGTCAGCGCAGAGATGGGGTGTGCCATGAGGGTCCGGAAGAAGATTCGGCGAATTATATGCTGATGAGTGGTGGTGTTGACAGCAGGTTGGAGATGGATGATGAGGATGTGGTGGAGCTCGATTATGATGAGGAGATGGATGAGTGGGAGGACGGGGAGATTCAGGAGGCAGAGGTGAGCAGCAGTAAAGGGAGGGGGAGAGGACGCAGGAGCGGCGCAACCCATTTCTTCTGCTTCTATTTTACAGGATTGTGTGTCTGGCGGCGAACCACAAGAGGTGCGGCAAGGTCTGGCATGTGGTCGCGGGTCACTAAAGATTTCACAGCCTTTGGGGGCACAAGGCAGAGGTAAGGGGCAATGGTGGTCGGTCTGGGGGGACGGTTTGGGTTTCAGTGGAGCCAGTACATGTAAGTCCATAGGGGTAGGTGACTTTTCTGTTCATGACACATTTGCGGAAGGGGCCACAGCTGGGAGTGAACCTGGAAACAAGGTGACTGGGGAGGTTAAGGGGTCCGAGGACAAGGATGGGGGGGAACACAAGAAGCGGCTTCCATATATGGGTCTGGCCATGCCTTTGGGTTTGCATGTAGCGGATAAAACGAAGGCTAGGATATGGAAGCATGAATATGTGGATGTCTTTAAGCTCCTACATGGGGACATACAAGCCAAGGAGGGCTCCAAGGAAGAGGAGTGGGAGTTAGCGTGTAAACCGAGAGTTCCAATTACAATGGACAATTGGACTTCGGCATTTTTGATTTTCGCAAGTATATACTGTGAGAAATTCCCAGACAGGGCCATAGCGCTATTTAAATACATGGATATTATAAGGAAAGCCTAGATGCACTTCAGGGGCTTTGCCTGGCTGAGTTTTGACGAGGAGTTCAGGGCAAGGGTGAGTGTCAATCCTGATAAGCCATGTGGAGATGTAGATCCAGAATTATGGATGCAGTGGACGGCATTGTCGCAGTCCACAGCGTCTACACACACCGCAAGTGGCTTGCCAGTGGTTTACAAGCCTTTTCAGGCCGGTCCCGCCGGTTCCTTGGGCGGGTGTGGATCAACGAACACCGGTACCCACGACAGGACCCTGTTGGAACTTTAATAAAGGTTTCTGTTCCAGACAGCCCTGCAAGTTTAAGCATGACTGCTCCAAGTGCGGGGGTCGACACCCGGTTACACAATGTTTTTCCCTCTCTAGCCCAGTGGAGCAATGGAGGGCGTCAAAAGGAAGAGGCATGCAGGGCGCTCCTGCGCCAAAGGGCTCCTTTGCCAATTAGGCTGGCAGCTCTTCTGCCCTGGCTCCATAACTACCCAGATAAGGCCACAGCTTGTAAGTTAGCGTGGGGTTTTCAAGAGGGTTTTCGGGTCAGTTACCAGGGTCCACGAAAGAGGCGGTGGGCAGACAATTTGCGGTCTGCCAAGGAAATGCCACAAGTCGTAAAGAGGTGTCTTTGGGCAGAATTGCAGGGCCTTTCTATGAATGGCCAAGTAAAGATCTTATGATCTCCCCTTTCGGAGTAGAGCTGAAAAAGGCGCCAGGTAAATTTCGCCTGATTCATCATTTGTCATGGCCGGAGGGTGCCTCTGTTAATGATTTCATTGCACCAGATGATACTATAGTGGTTTATGCATCTGTGGAAGATGCCATAAAATTGGTCAGGGGGTGTGGCAAGGGAGCGGAGTTGGCAAAATGCGACATCCAATCAGCCTTCAGGCTGCTGCCCATACACCCGGAGGATTTTGATTTGTTGGGTATGCAATTTGATGGGGCAATTTATGTTGACAGGGTTCTCCCAATGGGTTGTGCCATTTCTTGTGAGCTTTTTCAAGCATTCAGGGGCCTATTTATACTCCGTTTGCGCCGGAATTGCGTCGTTTTTTTTTACGCAATTCCGACGCAAAAGTAACTCCATATTTATACTTTGGCGTTAGACGCGTCTAGCGCCAAAGTCCATGGAGTTTGCGTCCTTTTTTAGCGTGGACACCTACTTTGCGTTAATTATATACAAGGTAGGCGTTCTCGTCTAAAAAAGTTACTCCGCGGCATGTGCGCCGTATTTACACTCCCGGGCAAAATTCACGCCCGGGAGTGGGCGGGTCAAAAAAAATTACGTACGCCCGATTTTGCGCCGTTTTTTAGCGCCTGGAAAAGGCAGGCGTTAAGGGACCTGTGGGCTCAGAAGGAGCCCAGAGGTGCCCTCCCATGCCCCCAGGGACACCCCCTGTCACCCTTGCCCACCCCAGGAGGACACCCAAGGCTGGAGGGACCCATCCCAGGGACAATAAGGTAAGTTCTGGTAAGTATTTTTTTTTTTTTTTAATTGTGGCATGGGGGGCCTGATTCGTGCCCCCCTACATGCCACTATGCCCAATGACCATGCCCAGGGGACAGTAGTCCCCTGGGCATGGCCATTGGGCAAGGGGGCATGACTCCTGTCTTTGCTAAGACAGGAGTCATTTCTATGGGGGTTGGGAGTGGAAAAAAATGGTGCAAATCGGGTTGAGGCGAAAAATTTGCCTCAGCCTGACTTGCCCCATTTTTTCACGCCCAAGCTCCATATCCCCCTACGCCGGCGCTGCCGGTGTACATCGTTTTTTTCAACGCACACCAGGCAGCGCCGGCGGCTAATGCCGGCTAACGTCATTGCTTAAATACGGCGCCCGCATGGCGCTTCAGAATGGCGTTAGCCGGCGCTAATTTTTTTGACGCAAAACTGCGTTAGCGCAGTTTTGCGTCAAAAAGTATAAATATGGGCCTCAGTACTTTTCTACAACAGGTTTTTGTCAAAAGGAGTGGGCATCATACAGTGACTCACTATTTGGATGATTTTCTTTTTGTGGGGACAGCTAGTTCCGGGGCTTGTTGGAAGGCTCTGTTTGCTTTTCAGGAGCTATCACAACAGGTGGGGGTGCCTTTGGCTCCCGAGAAGACAGAAGGGCCACAGACTGTGTTAACTTTTTTGGACATTGAATTGGATTTGAATGCTTTGGTTGCTAGATTACCAGCACCTAAGTTCGAAGAAATGCTAGAATGTTTGGGTAACGTGCGGGCCTTGCGCAAAATTGATCTGCGCACAGAAGCTGCTGGGTTACCTAAACTTCACTTGCAGGGTAATCTTGGGGGGTAGGACATTCTGTAGGCGTTTGGGTCTAGCTATGTCTGAAGTGGTACTGCCACACCACAGAATACGTGTGTCCGTAGGTTTGAGAGAGGATGTCAGGGTGTGGGAAATCTTTTTGACACATTTTAATGGCATCTCCATGTTTTTCTGCAAAGAGGAGACAGTTTGGCAGGTACAGATTTTTTTCAGATGCAGCAGGAGCCACAGTTCTTGGGCTTGTTTCGGACGGTAGGTGGTGTGCATAAACATGGCCCAGACAATGGTTGCAGCAGGGGAGGAGCATTGCTTTCCTGGAATTCTTTCCACTGCTGGTGGCATTGGCCGTATGGGGGCATGAGCTCGCTAACAGAACCATGTTTTTTTTTCGGGTTGACAACGTGACAGTGGTTGATTTAGTCAACAGACAGAGAGCGAGGGACCTCAGGGTGTTGCGCTTGTTGCACCAATTCATGCTTCGATGCTTGTCTTTAAATGTTATTTTTAAAGCTGCTTACATACCTGAGATATACAACGAGATTGCAGATTCCCTGTCTCGTTCACAGTGGCAACGTTTTCGCAGCCTGGCACCAGGAGCAGAGCAGAACAAGATTGAGGTCCTGGCAGACATTTGGGAGTGGGGGGCATGATGATCACTGGGCTGATGGAGATGTCCTTTGCGGAATTCACTCGGAGGAGTTACTGGCTGGCATGGTTGGATTGTCAATCCTTCACGTTGTTTTCGGGCAATTTTTGGTTGCAGAATGCTAAAGAACTTGAGTTACGCGCATTGCGTTTTGTGCTTTTCATGATACAGAAAGGTCTGTCGCCCGCTACCATTGGTGGTAAATTGGCAGGGGTTTCCTTTTACAGGAAATTGTTTTTTGGTTATGATTCAGCTAGGGATCATTTGTTGGAGAAGATGCTGAAAGGCTGGAGTAGGGTCAGATCAGTTTCAGGTAAGGCAGCAAGAGAGCCGATTACTTTTGACTTGTTGCTGGAGATATTACTTGTTTTGCCTGTGTGTTGCACAGATGATTACAAGTTGGCGCTTTTCCGTTTATGCATGGTGTGGATGTTTTTTGGGGCCTTTCGTGTGTCAGAACTGTTGGAGGTAAGGAGAGAGGTAGGTGTGCTGGTCGGGGAGGTTTGTCTGCATGGGGATCGTTTGGGAATTTGGCTCAGGCGATCTAAGACTGATCAGTTAGGGAAAGGAAAATGGGTGTGGCTGGAAAAATGTGGTAATGTAGTGGCTTGTCCGGTTTTGGAATGGTTGAGCTACAGAAGTGTGGGGGTGTTTCAAGAGAGACTGGAGTGTTTGTGCTTAAGTCTAGTGCTAAACTTACAAGTTTCCAGTTTCTGCAGGTTTTGAGGATGGCTTTATGGCGGACGGGTCATCCAAGCTCTTGATTTTGGCACACATTCATTTCGGAATGGGGCAGCTACTGCTGCGGCACACTTGGGTTGGGACTGGGCAAAGGTCAGGGCTATAGGAAGATGGAAGTCTAGATGCTGCGAGCGTTATGTCAGGCCTTAAAGGGGTTTGTCTGCTTTTGCAACTGTTTAGGTTTGTCAGGGACATCACTGGGGTTTTTGTTGTGGTGGAATCATTTTGAAACCATTATTACAGTTCCTTTTCTTTGCAGGATGTGTGTCCGGTCCATGGAGGGACAAGATGGTCACATGGCTGGTCGGCCATTCCTTTATCCATTGGGCATCAAAGTTTGCGGAAAAGCAGATTTATGGATGGGAGTTGGGACTCCCCAGTAACCAACATGAAGTTTTTTGGTGGGGCAAAAGTGGCATGAGGTGGGGAAATCTGTTTCCTTTGATAACTTCAACTGGGGTTGTCCTGATTTGCTACTGATTCATCTGGGTGAAAATGATCTGGTGAAACTGTCAGGGCTTACACTACTGCAACACATGCAGAGAGACTTGGAACTACTCAAGCAGAGGTTGCATGGAACGTGCTTGGTTTGGACTGAGTATGTGCCTCAACGAGTGTGGAGAGGGGCCGTCAAACATGGAGCCATGGAGTGGGCTCGCAAGAAGCTTAATCGTGCTATGAGGGTTTTCTGTTGGGCCCATGGGACAAAAATCTTAAAGCACAAGGACATCACAGAGCAGGATGAGGCACTTTACGGGGCAGACGGAGTGCACTTGTCTGTATTAGGAAATGCATATTACCTGACGGATCTGAGGCTATTGGTTGGGGATTAGTGGGAATAGAAGATGTGGCTCAGAGAGCAGGAGTAAGGAAGTCAGGTTGCAGTAGTCTGGTTCCTTCTTTGGTGGGGCAGCAAAACACCCAGTGGGTTTGTGCTGGATGGCAGTAGATGGGGGAGAGTCAGATGCGGGGTTGGCCACCCTTCCAGGGGAAAAGCAAGCAGGTGAAGGATCAGAGTGTGGGGGATGCATGAAGCAAGTAGGGCATGAAAGTGAAAGGGAAGTGTGTATGGGAATGGAAGCGAAAAATGTGGGGTTTGAGTGAAAGGATGATTGAGGAAATGTTAAAAGGTGGGCTTTATTAAAGTTGGGTTTTCCGTTAAAAGTTAAGGTTATGCATTATTGTTACAATCCTGTCCTAAATAAATGACCTTTTACACTGAAAGGTTTGTGTCACTGAAGTATGTCCCGATGGAGGGGCCTGCGGAGAGAGAGACTCGCTCTAGTCTCTTCGTGGGTACGTTCTGGAGAAGGGGAAGTGACGATGTGGGACAGGTTGTAAGCAGGTAGGTGGGGGCGGGACTAGGGGAAGGGTGATAAAAAGGGTGTGGGAGAGGGATTGGCCTCTTTCCACGCCGCTCATCGCGCGGTTCGGAATTTGGACACCCACCCACCCAGCAATAGGAAAAAGGAGTAGTGGGTTGATTAACAAGGTATGGACATAATGAGTGAGTTAGATAGGGCGTTGTGAATGTCAGTTAGGGCAGGTTTCTGATGAGGATGAGGCAGTAGATGGGGGAGGGTGGAGAGTCAGATGTGGGCTTGGCCACCCTTCCAGGGGAAAAACAAGCAGGTGAAGGATCAGAGTGTGGGGGATGCACGAAGCAAGTAGGGCATGAAAGGGAAAGGGGAGTGTGTAGGGGAATGGAAGCGAAAAATACAGGTTTTGAGTGAAAGGATGAGCGAGGAAATGTTAAAGGGTGGGCTTTATTAAAGTTGGGTTTTCTGTTGAAAGTTAAGATTATGCATTATTGTTACAATCCTGTCCCAAATAAATGACCTTTTACTTGTGTCACTGAATGGTTTGTGTCACTGAAGTATGTCCCGAGAGCAAACTTTCAAAAAATGTGTGCCTCATCGGAGACAGAGGCGTAACACGGGTTCCCAAATCCTCAGCAGTGCCTGATCTCCTGCTCCTGGTGGGGGCGTTCAACCTCTTGTCAACTTTGCCCAGAAACTCTGCCTGGATGTAGAAGGTGCCCCTTTCTCCCATTGTACTTCACAGTGGGGGCCCTCATGTTTCCTTACCCACCCCTTCTCTCGAGAGCCTTCAATACTTACTTTTCTTGACAACCTCTGCTACAGTAAGAGACGCGCAGCTCCTCTTCATTTCCACACGCATTGGTTTGCTGTCTTTGTCCTCGAGCTGCAGTTTCGCAATTATTGTAATTTATGGCTCCTGTTTTGTCCATTGTGAAGCGTCCAGCTGCCCAGTGGCGAAGCTCACCCTTTATAAATAAGTAAATACAAAAATGGAGATGAATCCAACCAATAAAGTTATTGTAAACGTTTCTCCCTGCAGTGAAAATTGGATTCCTGTTCCGTGTGGTTTCGCGCCATTGTTCTTAATGTTGACTCATCTTGTGGCTGTCACATTTCCTGCATTGTTCATATTTCCATTTGCACTATTTTAAAAGAGTTGCTCCTTTCACGGTTGTGCTAGAAATCGTGAATTCCTATGATAGCTTATTATATGTCAGGTGTTATTATCTCTGAATGTCATTGCCTCAGAAATCCGTGAATGGTAAATGGGTATTAATTCAAAATGTTACAATGCATGAGCAGATTTCACTGAGTGATAATTAGGACACATTCATGCACTTAGAAGATGTGTTCAGATAGAGAAAGAGATCCTGGAACGTACATGCTCCACTATCCTGTGGTTTCTCACATTCCTTTGAATACAGTGATTCGATTGA
Source organism: Pleurodeles waltl (assembly GCF_031143425.1). Taxonomy (NCBI): domain Eukaryota; kingdom Metazoa; phylum Chordata; class Amphibia; order Caudata; family Salamandridae; genus Pleurodeles; species Pleurodeles waltl. The sequence goes on along the minus strand of NC_090444.1, from coordinate 280,515,227 downwards.
ACTATAAAATAATGTTAGCAAACATGCAGCGTTTACATTCGTTGTCCGGTTCGTCAGCACCAAGCTGTCAATACTGCGGCCCAAAACTGGGGCTCTATCAAGAAAGTGTGGGCCGGCACCAAGTAGAGATGTGGATCTGTGTTTAAAGGATTTCACAGTCTAACGAGCGTGCAGAAAACTCGGAAATTCTCAAGCTACTGCATGGGCAGCGGAGAGCATAGCTCAGAACATGAGCAGTGAACAGCTCTCCCTGTTTCTCAGCTTTGCTGTCTATTGTTTGTGCCCTAACTTGGAGAACTTCTGAGTTAAGAGTACGCAGGCAGTGCAATGTCTTAGAAACTGGATTACAATTTTATGCCTGCGCAAGCTGTTGATGATACAGCCCCGGTTCCTTTGTTAGTGGTTCTCACATTTGGAGAGAGGGGCTGTCGCTTTAAATATTGCTGTTTTATGACCGGAGTGTTCTTAGTGGTGCCTGGTCAGCTCCCCACACTCACACGGAACCAACCTCAAAGATAAAGCAAAGCAAAGGGCAGTCTTACCCACATGAACAAATCTGTATGGACTTAACAGGAACAAGCATTGGCAAAGACAACAGGTCTGGCCTACTTGAGCAACTGGCATGTGCACACACAGCCACTGTGATACATATGCAGTCAAACTGCAGACGTGAGCATATGCACACAGAGCTAGATGTAGAATGGATGCATGGATGACCTAATGGGTGTGTGGTTGTGTACATGAATGAATAGATGGTTGGATGGCTGTGAGCGTATGCAATCATGGATGGATAAATGGATTGTGGTTGCATTGCTGGATAAATGCATATGTGAATGGTTGGATGAATACCTACGTGTGAGTGGACAGATACATGGTTTGGGGAAGTGGTTGTACAAAGATGAACGTAGACAGCATCAGGTCACCTCCAGCTAGAGAAGTTAGTTTAATGAAATAAAAAGCACCTCCCTAGAGGCCAACTTGTGACAGAGTCACTGCAAGGAAGGAATTGTCAGTGCTCAGTTTGAGCTGGTGGTTTCCAGAGCTCAGCACTGGCGCTGAACTGTCAACACAGGCACTTATGACAGCCTTCCACACGATAGCACTGTTTGTGTAAATTAGAGATGAGCACAACAATAGTTGTTTATTAATTCAATATACATTAAAAATGACTAATATCCACTGCCCAAGCTTGTTTTAATAGCTTTGCGGCCTGGAATAGTCTACTGTCGCACATAGAGGGTGTGATAGACAGTAGTTGAGTTGGTTCTGTCATTGATGGTACTGGCAGGGGTAATGGGTGGAGCAAGCTACTGTGTCCTTCTGATGAGGGTCTTGGCACTTCTTTTTTCACAAGTAAAGCACAGGGAATTGGAAACCTACATAAGTAAGTGGAGAATGTCGCTATTAGTCCAGAATCAAAAGTTATGTTGGGTAAAAAGCCTTGGATCCCAGGAAAAACATGAAGCAAGTTGGCAGCCCTAAAGAGAAGGGGTGCTCAGTTTAACTAAAACCTCAGTCCGTGACTTCACTATGGGTGAATGCCTGTTAACTGGTGGAGTCGCTCATAAAAATGTTTTCATTTTATCTGGAGGCTTACACAGCATCACGTACAACTACTGGCCCTGCAGAGTTACTGTCTTTTACGCTGTACCTCACATCATCCAGTAACAAAGCCAGTAGATTTGGCTTTTTTTTCAGGTATTGCACACATACGCAGAACACCACAGGCATATGGGGGGGCACAATAGTAAGTGACAAGATGCAATAATTTTTCAAAGCTGCGGTCTGAAATGTGTGAAATAAGCGATCTTAGCAAAGGCACTAACTGGCAGACAGATAATGAAGATCTGGATAAAGATGAAAAAGTAGTGGATCAACGGGTAAAGGAATGGAAGGACAAGTGAAAACTGGATGGCTAGCTAGTGGAAGCCCAAAGAAGTAATTAGTATGGTTAAAGCAACAAGGGAAAGAACAACAATTGTACTGGCTATCAGGGTGCCCTTTCCTGTAATCCCTGTAATGGTGGCTTCTTTTGGTGCTGACAGCCTCTGCTTCTCTCTCTCTCTGCTACTGCTATCTATTATGCCGTTTACTCATGCTTCTCATGTTGCCTGTCACACTAGAATGTTTTGCACAGGGAAGGGAATAACACAGTGCCCATACTAATTGTGCATCATGAGGATACAGACTTGGGAGAGTGGTGTATAAGAACAGAATGAGTACAGGGGGTCACTGTGGAAGCAGCTGATGTGATTCTTGGATAGAATGACGGAGGACCATGTGTTTAGAACCAGAAGCCTCTGGAAACGGCCTTCACAAACAATCAAGAGGGGAACACTGTTGCCCTCATTATGACCCTGGCGGACGGGGGAGAAGGCTGGCGGAAAAACAAATGGAATTATGACCATGGCGCCTACCGCCATGGTCATTTGCCACTTCTCCACTCTGACCGCCAGGGTGGTGACGACCGCTGGGCTGGAGACTTTGGTCTCCAGCCCAGCGGCCGTCACCAGACCGCCAGCGGTATCAGGACGCTGCATACCACCATGGATTTTGGTGGTTTGGAACCACCACGAAATCCATGGTGGTAGGCACTATCAGTGCCAGGGAATTCCTTCCGTGGCACTGATAGGGATCTCACCCACCCATCTCCCCACCCCGAGTCCTCCCCCCACACCACCCACCCTCTGCCACCCCCCAAAAGTGGCAGGACCACCCTTCCCACCCCTACCCCCTGGATGCACAGACACACACCCCTACACGCACACATACACTACAACAACCCATACCCACACACATACAGACATGCACACAAACCGACCCGCACACATTTACCATACACACAACACATGCACATGCATACAAGCACTCACACACCTCTACATACTCACATACACACCCCAATGCAGGCACACAACACCCCCACCCCCTCCGCTAATGGACGATTAGCTTACCTTGTCCGTTGATCCTCCGGGAGGGGAGGGGACGCATGGGGGCTGCTCTGCCGCCAGCTCCCCATCACCAGAACACCGCCACACGGAATCATGGAATGTGATTCGGTGGGCAGTGTTCTGATGAAGGGCGGTGGAGGTGGATAAGCCTCCACTTCGACACCAACCTCCAGTGTGGCTGCTGGTGGCTCTCCTTCCAAAAAAGGACCGAGGGCTGCCAGCAGTCATAATACGCTGCGTGGAAAACCTCCTGCACTGGCGGTCTTCAGCACGGCGGTACGAGGTCGAAATGAGGGCCTGTGTGTTTCTCTGGTTTGTTATGATCAGAGGTCTATATCAGCAGCAGAGAGAGGTTAGTGGTGCTCCAGACATCTTAATTTTTTCCTGGCATTAGAATAATCAGCACCCGTAGGTCTCCCCTTTATTACAACCAAGCCACCAACTTTTTGCAGTCTGGTCAGTGCGACGAAGCTATGAGTTGTAAGAATCCTTTGTCAACGATCATCTTGGCATTTCCAAATTGAGTGACCTCAAAGTGGGTACACAACAGGATTAAAGCACATGTAGAACAATAATAATATTTGGGTGCAAAGGGAGAAATGCAACCAGGACAAAAGGGAGGTTGTGTTGTAACAGGAACTCTGTTCAAGTCACCACAAAGGCCACAGATGGAGCGCTATTTGAAGTATTTTGTGGAGTTCTGGAAGGTCCACACAAGTGTTTTGTAAATTTAATGAAACCTTATTTGACATATGGGCCCTCATTCTGATTCTGGCGGGCGGCGGAGGCCGCCCGCCAGAATTCAGCCCTCCATAATACCGCTCCGCGGTCAAAAGACCGCGGAGGGTATTATGAGTTTTTCCCTGGGCTGGCGGGCGGTCTCCAAAAGACCGCCCGCCAGCCCAGGGAAAAACTCCCTTCCCACGAGGATGCCGGCTCGTAATCGAGCCGGCGGAGTGGGAAGGTGCGACGGGTGCTACTGCACCCGTCGCGTATTTCACTGTCTGCTACGCAGACAGTGAAATACTAGCGGGGCCCTCTTACGGGGGCCCCACGACAATCCTTACCGCCATCCTGTTCCTGGCGGGCGAGCCGCCAGGAACAGGATGGCGGTAAGGATTGTCAGAATCCCCTCGGCGGCGCAGCGAGCTGCGCCGCCTTGGAGGATTCTTAGGGGCAGTGGAAAACCGGCGGGAGACCGCCGGTTTTCCCTTTCTGACGGCGGCCAAAGCGCCGCGGTCAGAATGCCCAAGGGAGCACCGCCGGCCTGTCGGCGGTGCTCCCGCCCCCGTTGGCCCTGGCGGTTCTCTACCGCCAGGGTCATAATGAGGCCCATGGTGTCCTATTCTGGATAATACGTCTGGCGTAGTGTGTCTAAGTCAGAATGCTATCTCTGGTATAATTCACCTAGGACCAGTTTTAATAAGCTCTTGCATCATACAAGTCGATGCAACACAACACAAGGGATTAAGTCTGATTTACAAAGAAACTCAGCGATTAATTTACATTGCTTTTACAGGCTTGCATGCTACAAATCCTGCATTGCATCACCATGCATTTAGCAGATGTTGATGTATGCAAGGTGGGTGTTCCATTGCAAATCCCAACACCAGGGTAACACAGTGGTATTTTCAAAGTATATGCTGTGTTATACAGTATCATACAGTGTATCAGAATGCCAGGCATGAACCTAGAAAGTGTAAAAAGGTATGCAATTGCATTGCTATTAAAGTGGAGTGGACAACAAAATCTTTCCCAACCATTTTCATCCATGTAGGGCATTATTCTGAGAATGAGCCAATGTCTGCATCAGCGCCAGCTACAGAGAAGGAAGAAGGAGAAGATCTTTTGACAGAGGATCAGCCTCATTATTCTAAGGGAGGATGTCATTCAATTAAACAGATTGAATGGGAACATCTAGGATGTATTGTAGAAGAATGGCACAAGCTTGCAACCATCAACAATTCGTTCACACACCATTTGACTACATGTCAGTCTAAAAGCAATACTTGATACGCTGGCATCTGGTCCATTTGGCAGGTTTGCAGGTATTTCACAGGGCGGATTTTATTCGTGTTTGCAACCTATCCTGGATGCCATCTTTCGAATAACATCTCAGTTTCTGCATTTCCTGACAAGAGCAAGTCAAAGTTAAGAAAGCTTTTTACGGGATTTCACAGTTCTATCATTTGTGGGGAACGTTTGACTGTATCCATGTTCAATTGGTGCCACCAGCAGCATGAGCACACATCTACCATAATCAGAAGTGCGCCTATTCTACTAAAGTACAGGCTATTTTAGACTGTAAAAGACAAATCACAATGTTGTCAGCAAGTATCTTGGAAGTACATATTATGCCTACATATTCAGACACTGGACGATAAATCATCGCTTCCAGGATGGCCTCCATAAAAACTCCCTCATGCTAGGTAAGACTTTTTTTTTTTTAAATCTAAACGTTTTAATTATTTTGTTATTAATGTTAGGTGTTTATTTAATAAAGATATACTTGCCATAAATGCTAAATATGATGTTAAATGTTCTCTCTTAGCATTCTAACAATAAACTATAGCAACAATATTATAATCTAATATATTTTTATATTAAAATGATTCCATTTAATGGCTTACGTATTTTTTTAAAAATAATTAAAGCTTTTTGAAACTTCTCCTTTCAAATTCAATATTTGGCCTACGTTTACAACTCTTTCATGTAATCCAGCACTGCAGCTCAAATTCCTGTGCTGCATTGTGGGAAAGGCAGAGCTATGAAATCCATATTTTTAAATATTTTGAGCTTTCTGCTCTTTCCCTGTGCTGGAACACTTGTGCTGCCTACTGCCAATGTGGCACCCTTGTACAATGCACTGGTGTATGTATATTTTGTGGACATGAATGGATACCTTCCTGCACGGGGTGTGGCTAGAGGAGCCGACACAGGGGACGCGTTTTAACAGAGGTCCGCTACACTGCCTTATTGTCCTGAGGAAACCTCCTGAATCCTGGCCCATCCACCTTTCCCTCCACGTGAGAAGCAAACTGTGACACTGTGCTGCTGAACAATACTACTGCCGCATCTGGGGGTGAACAGAAAGGTATGCATCGACCTGGAGATCTGCACCACATGACACTCCGGCCTGCTGTCTGGTCAGTGCAGAGTGTATCAGCTGCATCACGCTTCCACGGCACTGACCACTGGGCCCGCAGCTGCCTCTTGAAGTCAGAGGCAAGCTGTGTCACCCCTGGGATGCCGCCAGGAGTGCCGCGGACGGAGCTGTGGCTGGCAATGCCCTTCGAGGCTGTGGGTGAGCCGGAGCGGGATTGGTGCACTGTGGTCGCTCCAAGCCGTGGCCCACTGTTGATGCTGTGGACACGTGCCAGGGCCAAGAGCCCAACGGATTGCGACCGTTGCCCTGGGACTGTGGCCCGTGATCGTTGTTGCAGACTAACAAGCAGCTGGCACCTTGAATAGGGCGGGGGCCTCTGAACACTAGCGCTTTCGGGCGTGGGAGCTTTCACTGAGGCCTAGGACAATCCCCCACCCTCTCTTTTATTTCCCTTCTCACTATCCTCAAAAACGCTTGATCATTCACTCTGCGATGGTGCCCTGGACCTCCTGTGTGGGCCGTGCCTAGACAACTTGATCGGACACTGGCTCATGAAGTAAGTGGACATTATAAGTGGATGCCACCTGATTTCAAAGTCCCTGAGGAAGCCTGTGGCCCTGCCAAATGAGCGATCCCTAAGTTTTGCGTTGCTGCTGCTCTATGCGACCTCCTTGCACATCAAATCCCTCATAAGGTTCTGCCAGCCATATGCCTATATAAACACAGTTGCCTCAAAATCTCTGCCTCCTACATGCTGTGCATAGAAAACGTGCAGACAGAGTAGCAACAGTGGAGCAAACTATTGAAACTCTACAACCTAAGACACACAGGCCCTCATTATGACATTGGCAGTCTTTTTGTGTCGGCGGTCTCACATCTGCCGTATTACAAGTCAGAGACTGAAGACTGGCAGATTACAGCCACAAACCCAACACCACCAGGCCGGCTGAGGGCGGGAGAGAGGCAGTTCCACCACCATCACCGTCATGCCACAGGGACTCTGCCTACCATATTATGAGCAGTAATATGGCACAGCAGTCCTTGTACAGAGGTGCAGCATTGTCAGTGGAAGTGCTGACATCCACCCCCTCCCGGACCTCCATCCCGAAGTGGGCTGCTGTGTGGCCCAGACAGGTAGGTGGAGCGACCAAAAAGGGGGATGGGTGTATGTGTGCGAGCATGTTTGTCAGAATGGGTGTGCGTGCATGTGTCATTGAATGCATGCGTGGAGGGGCTGGGTGTGTGTATGTCAGTGTGAGGGCAAGTGGGTGCGCGTGTATGTTATTGTGACAGCAAGTGGGGGTGTTTGTATGTATACATGCGGTCAGGTGGGAGGTGTGGTTGGTTGGGGGTGTTTGCAAGTGTGTGGATGGGAGGAGGGGTGTTTGCAAGTGTAGGGACGGGGGTGTTGTGTTTATGTGTGCGGTGTGTATGTGTAGCGGTATGGGTGTGCGTGAGTGTATGTGTGTATGTATGTATGCGTGGAGGCTATGGGGGTCATTCCGACCCTGGCGGTCCATGACCGCCAGGGCGGAGGGCAGCGGAAGCACCGCCAACAGGCTGGCGGTGCTTCCTGGGCTATTCTGACCGCGCCGCCATGGGGATTCCGACCCCCTTCCCGCCAGCCTGTTTCTGGCGGTCTTCACCGCCAGAACCAGGATGGCGGGAACGGGTTTCGTGGGGCCCCTGGGGGCCCCTGCACTGCCCATGCCAGTGGCATGGCCAGTGCAGGGGCCCCCCTCACAGGGCCCCATACAGATTTTCACTGTCTGCTTAGCAGACAGTGAAAATCGCGACGGGTGCCACTGCACCCGTCGCACCCCTGCAACTCCGCCGGCTCCATTTGGAGCCGGCTTCCTCGTTGCAGGGGCTTTCCAGCTGGGCCGGCGGACGGCCTTTTGGCGGTCGCCCGCCGGCCCAGCGGGAAAGTTGTAATGACCGCCGCGGTCTTTTGACCGCGGGCGGTCATTCGGCGGCAACCGCATGGCGGGCGGCGGTCGCGGTCAGAATGACCGCCTATGTGTCTCAATGGTAGTGAAGGGGATGGGGTGTCCGGGTGCAGGTGAGTAGGTGTGTGTATTGGAATGCATGCAAGTAAAGGTGTTTGTATGGGTGCGTGTGAGTGGGGTTGTATGTCAGGAATTGTGATGATGAGTGGGGGTGCGTGTATGAAGGTGTGTTGATGAGTGGGGGTGCGTGTCTGTGTTCAGTTGGGTGGGGGTAGGTGTCTCTGTGAGAGCGAGAGGAAGTGTATGAATGTATTCGTGTAGTTGGGAGGGGATGTCAGTATGTGTTAGAAATGGGGTTTCTGGTTGGCTAGGGTTTGCACCTAAGCCAGGCAGAACCCACCCACTCTAGTCAGGGCAAGGGAGTTACACGTCCAAGATAACCCCTGCTCACCCCTTTGGTAGCTTGGCACGAGCAGTCAGGCCTATCCCAGAGGCAATGTGTAAAGCGTTTGCACAACACACACAACACACGTGACGCACGATCCCCACCACAAAGGAAACACAACACCAAGTTATATGAAAATATACTGTATTGTACACAACGCACTTATTAGACCAAACATCACATATCAGTAGTATCCTGCTGCCTTAGTAGTTGTCAGAACAGTGCACATTAGTTACTCTGCAAACTAGCAGTAGTCACATATAACACACAGGTTACTTAGGGGGTGATTCTAACCCTGGCGGGTGGCGGAGGCCACCCGCCAGAGTTCCCCCCTCCAAAATACCGCTCCGTGGTCGCAAGACCGCTAAGGGTATTTTGGGATTTGCCCTGGGCTGGCGGGCGACCGCCAAAAGGCCCCCCGCCAGCCCAGGGCAAATCACCCTTCCCACGAGGACGCCGGCTCAGAATTGAGCCGGCGGAGTGGGAAGGTGCGACGGGTGCAGTGGCACCCGTCGCGTATTTCAGTGTCTGCATAGCAGACACTGAAATACTTTGTGGGGCCCTCTTACGGGGGCCCCTGCAGTGCCCATGCCATTGGCATGGGCACTGCAGGGGCCCCCAGGGGCCCCGCGGCACCCCCTACCGCCATCCTGTTCCTGGCGGGAGACCCGCCAGGAACAGGATGGCGGTAGGAGGTGTCAGAATCCCCATGGCGGCGGAGCGCGCTCCGCCGCCATGGAGGATTCTCAGGGGCATCGGAAAACCGGCGGGAGACCGCCGGTTTTCCAGATCTGACCGCGGCCAAGCCGCCACGGTCAGAATGCCCTGCGGGGCACCGCCGGCCTGTCGGCGGTGCTCCCGCCGACCCTGGCCCCAGCGGTCTCAGACCGCCGGGGTCAGAATGACCCCCTTAGTATTCTGCAACATCAGCAGTAGTCAGGAAACACGTTATTACACCAAAGTACTTGTCATAAGAATATCATAAACGCCCATATTAGGAACATTAGAAAACGTATTGCAAGTTATAAAAACATATTAGCATGGTATGCCCATAATAGGAACATTTGCATACATATATGAAGGAATCATAAACAGGTAGGCAATATATGCATCAACAAAGTCTCTAGAAAGAACCTATGATATATATTGTCCCTTTAAAAGTACCTGGTTTGATGATGAAGGCACCTCCAGTGCCGGAAGAACAAAAACATGGGACCCCTGATGCTCCTCTGCACCAAACGGGGGCCTCTGATAAACTCTGAGGCAGAGGGGGGCGGCACCCCCCCTCTGTTCTACTGACGGGCCCTTCTGGGGGCCCATGATTGCTGGGGGCCCCCTGGGCCTCAACCGGCCCTCTGGAGGGGGGGCCAAAGTCCTCAAATTAATTTAGGGGGGTGCCACACACCCCCTCCGATATGTAACGGGCCCCTCCTGGGGCACACTATCTCTATGGGTCCTCCCCGGGCCCTCCACTGGCACTCCAATGAGGGGGGGGGGGAACCATAGAAATGGCACTGGCCCACAAGGGACCTGCGGCACGGGGAAGCCTCTGGCTAGGCTGCTGCCCTTCCCACGGTCCGACAAAGAGCCAGGCTCTGCAAGGCAAGGAAAGGCTTCCTCCTCTCCTGCCTGCCTCTGGCGTCATCCAGGCCCAAATCAGGGCCTTCTGGTGCCCCGGGGGCGCCCCATGGAGCGAACCTCACCCCGGGGGCAGAAATAGGAGCACACTTGCTCCGGTCTACAGAAAAATAATTTCCTTCGTGCCCCAGGTGCACTGTGAAGCACACGTCACTCATGCTTCGGTCGTACAGCATCCCCGGGCTGCGGCGTTGAACACGGGCACAGCGACGCGTTCTTTTAAAAGCACCTAGGGTATCATCTTAAGCCCGGGTCGTGGCGGTGATTCCTTGCCATAGTCTGAAAAAGTGCTTTTCAAGCGCTATCAGCATTCCAGAAGCAGCGCTTTCCACAGCGGGAGTCACAGACACATGGTGAGGCACTCTTCGTGCCGTAGGAGCATTACAGGGGTCAGGGACCACAGCACCCTGCCCCTGGGGGACAAGAGTCAGAGAAAAAGGCCCACAAGGGGAGGGGCCCAGCAACAGGCCAGCACAGAGGATGCAAGTAGGTGGCAAAGTCCTATATAGAGACCAAGCCGGTCACAGGTCAGCACACCAGCAGCAGTCCGTGGCGGTTTCTGGTGAGCCCTTCCTATCCTTTGTGTCCAGTTCCAAGATGATTCCAAGAGTCTCCAAATTGTGGGGAAAATTCCCCTGTACTTATACTCACTCCTTGCAGTGTTTTACAATAGTAGGGAGAGGAGGTTCCAACCAGTTACAACTGGTTCTAGGAGTGCCCCCTTCAGCACAGGCTCCAAACATCAGTGGGGGGTAAACAACCGTATTGTGTGAGGCCAGGGCACAGCCTTTACAAATGTAGGTGCACCCCACCTCTCCCTTCTCTCAGCCCAGGAAGACTATTCAGTATACAGATGCAAATCTGTGACACCTCCACCCTCCCTGTGTACAGGCTGTCTGAAAAGTATGCACTAAGCCCCAACTGTCACTCTGCCCAGACGTGGATTGGAGTCAAGCTGCAAAACACCAGAGTCATAAGCACAGAGAAAGGCGCACTTTCTAGAAGTGGCATTTCTGTAATAGTAATAAAAAATACACCTACACCAGTAAGCAGCATTTATTATCACCATCACAACCATATCAAACAAGCCTACGTTACCTCTCATAAATCACACAATACCCCTTACACATAAGGCAGGGCATTTCTAATGTAATCCTATGAGAAGGCAGCACTCACAGCTGTGAGACACCAAGTTAGGCTGTTTGTCACTACCAGGACAGGCCATGCAACCTGGCACATGTCCTGCCTTCTACATACATGGCACCCTGCCCCTACGAGTAGCTAGGGAGTACCTTAGGGGTGACTTACATGTAGTAAAAGGGGAGTTCTGGGCCTGGCAGGTAAATTTTGATGCCAGGTCCCTGTGGCAGAAACTGCGCACAGAAGCCCTGCGCTAGCACGCCTGAGACAGATTTGAAAGTCAACTTCAGTGGGTGGCGCAAGTAGTTCTGCAGGCCTACTAGTAGTATTTAATTTACAGGCCCAGGGTATAGAGATACCACTGTACAAGAGACTTACAAGTAAATTAAGTATGCCAATTAGGTATAAGCCAATCATACCAACTTTAAATGGGAGAGTGATAATGGCTCAGAGTCCTAGAACCAACAGCGACAGGTCAGAAAAAATAGGAGGCCGGAGGCAAAAAGACTGGGGATGACCCTGCATAAGGAAAAAAGTACAGCAGTATGTATGTAATACTGTTGGGTGGGGATGTCAGTATGTATATGTGCAGTTGGGTGGGGATGTCAGAATGTATGCGTGCGGTTGGGTGGAGGTGTCTGGCTGCATGCAGTTAGGTTGGGTTATGTGTCTGCAAGTGTGAGGGTGTGTGACTGCAAGTGTGTGGACGTGTGGGGATGCGTGTGCTGGCGACAGGAATGGGGATTCCTATCAGTGGGTGTGTTATCACCAGGGTTTTCATGGCTGGGCGACCACCAAAAAAAGCCTGATGGTTTGCTGCCTCCTAAAACGGCCGGCAGTCTTGGCTTACCGCCAGCCTAGAGGAGCTCACCACCAGCTGCGCCGGTCTGACCTCATGGGTAGGATTTGTGGAGTTTTGGTGGTTTGGCTTTGGCCAAACAGCTGAACTTGTAATGCGGCGGTCTTTACTACCAGGACTGCGACGGTGAGACTGCCACTGCAAGTGTGAAGCCTACAGTTTGGATTCCTCCTGGCAAACACTAACAGACCGAGTGTGTGTGCTGGAACAAAGAGCAGAGGACGCTGAAGGTAGATCCAGCAAAAATAATATAAGTATAGTGGAGTTACCGGAAGGTGCTGAGGGTGACAACCCAGTGAAATATGTGGAGGACTGGATATGAGCTGTTCTCCCCCAGGCAAGTTGTCACAATATTACTGAGAAGGCAAACTGTGTGCCCAAGCGCAGGCCCCCACCAGGCACTAACCCACACCCGATATGGTACAATTTCTACACTACAGCGACAGGGATGCACTGTTAAAGGAAATCCCCCTACTTGATAGCATATATGTGGACAATGCAAAATTATGTATTCCCAGATTACACTGCTTCTGTCCAGAAACACAGCAGCTCCTCCTTGGCAGTCAAATGCCTGGTACGTGAACTGGAACTTCAGTATTTACTTCTTTTCCCGGCCAAGCTCCATGTGTTGGCTGATAGCACCATATATTCTTCACTACCCCTGAGGAGGTGTGGACCTGGCTGCAGAGCCCCAATGCCCTGACTGAATGGTCTGACCATACAGGAGGAACAGAGGCCATGAGGCCCCAGCATGCTCAGCGTGGCTGCCGGAGACCCCGATCACTGGAGGGGCCTAGCTCCACTGCAGCCCCAGACGTGTAGCAAAGACTTATGGAACGTCATGAAGTCCTACAGCTGTCAGTGTGAGAGCGAGTGGGGGTGCGCTGTTGGACACATGGTGATACCCTAGCCTGGCTACCTCAGATTCCTCTTTATGGAACAGCAAGAACTTTGTGGCCACATGGCTTTCTGTGCAGAGCTCGACAATTCCAACTGATGTAACCCCGCAGATGGGGGAGAACATCATTTAACAAGGACTTTATTCATGGCTCATATGTTGAACTGTACAATACACAGACAGTACACTCTGCTAGATTATATGTTGCAAACTAGTAGCTGCAGCCATTGCCTCTATATAACAAGAATGGATGGCCTCATATGTTGAGATGGGGTGATGTGATGGACTGCTCCCAATACAAAAGAATTTCACCCCTCCGAGCATCGTTGGACTACACCTGCCACCACCCACTATAATGAAAGTGTTATTTTTTCACTTATCGACTTATTTCGTTCTAGTGTATCACTTTTTTGATATTCATTATGTTACTGTTATATTGCACTGTTAACTGTTCCTCTTTACACAAATAGCCCCCTTTTAGGCAACCCGTAAACCCATCTCATGTAATTCGTCGTACTCCTTCTCCAGTGCAGCTTGCATTGATTGACAGATGTGTGTTCTGTGAGGTGCTCATACATACCACATACTCTCTCACATGTATATACTGGTGTGGAACATTCGTGGCTGCACACCCCGGTGCGTAGATATGCCATCTACTCCTATCTTAAAAAGCAAAGTATCTATATTGCCCTGCTTCACGAATCCCACTGACGATTTCAGAGGCAGATGTACTCATAAAAATATGGTGTGGCAAGATTTACTCCACCAATTATTCCTCCTATGCACGGGGGCATTGATATGGGTCTGCACAGGAGTGCCATTTAAGGTGACTGAAGACGTGATAGATGCTGATGGAGGATTCGTGTTCCTCAAAGGGGGTCTGAATGGGAGGCATATAGTTATTGGTAACATATACGCCCCTAACGCTGATCAAGCCCCTTTCTTGCACACACTCACAAACCTACTTTCTAGCTAGAATGGTCTCCCCTGGCTCATAAGAGGGGATTTTAACTGCATATTGGATACACATCTTGATAGGTCCTTACCCCCCAGTGATGCGCACTGCTGCCACCTCTAATGCTTTTTCCCTGGCAGCTTGGCTGAACGATTGGCACTTAGCGGACGTATGGTGACATAATAAAACGTCTTCTAGGGGGCACACCTTTTACTCAGCCCCACATGGACTGTATGTCCGCCTTGATCGACTAATCTGTACATCTATTCTGATCCCGGTAATTGTACAGACAGAATATCTCAGTCAGACATACTTAGATCACAACCCCCAATACCTTCGTATTGACTGGGGTGGAAGGTCATCTCCCCCATCCAGACCTGGCAATTACAGCTCATGGCGTTGGATTATCTGAAGCTCTATTAGCCAAAAGATCAAGGACTTTTTTGATCTTAATAAAGACTCAGTCACTTTGCGATCTGTGGTGTGGGATGCCTTCAAGGCGTCCCTTCGAGGCCACTGTAAGGGGGATCAGTTGTGGCATGCACAGGCAGTTAGATAAGGAGGTATCTGTCATGGAAAAACAGTTATTACATTATGAGTCTTAGGCAGTGTGTAACCCTAATGCCTTGCCACAGCTTAGCGCAAAACGCAAAGAACACTCCGACTTACTCAAGAGACTGAGATGTTTGAATTATACAGCGCATTCAGCTAGCGTACACATGAAGGCAGATAGAGTCGGGTCCCTTCTTGCTTGGCTAATTCGCAAGTAGAGCACCCATGCCCTGTCACGTCACTGTGTTTAGCGTCTGGCTCATTGCTCCACACGCAAGATGAGATACATAATGCATTACACCTACATTATGAGACACTATACTGCTCCACTACAGACTCTGCACCAGATTAACTTGATCTGTTTCTTGGGAATACACCCCTCTCCCATATTACAGTCGATCAGTAATCAGACCTTGAGGAACCTATCACCCTCGCTAAGATTTAGGCTGCTATCAGTTCTGCAGCTATTGGAAAAACCCTTGGCCCAGACGGACTACCAGCGGAGTTCTATAAAGAATACTCCCCACATCTCACACTTCACCTACACACTCTCTATGAGGTGCGACTTCCTGACACGCTCTGAGAAGCCACGTTAATCTCCCTGCTCAAAGGACATAAGGATCCCACTAGCCTTCACTCTTATAGACTGTTGGCCCTTCTAAATACGAACAATAAAATATTAGCTAAAATCATAGCGACACTCTTAGCTCCCCTAGTCCCTGAGCTGGTACATGCAGACCAAAACAAGTTTGTACTAGCTCACATCAAAGCTTTTGATTCATCTTTAGCACCCAAACCCGATTTGGCTTGGGCCCCCGTTGTCCACTGCTGGTGAGACTATTATATAATCACTCAATGGCTTGTACAAAACTTGGTCCTCGAATCTCAGCCCCACTATATATAGAGAGAGGAACGCAGCAGGGGTGCCCGCTATCCTCTTTACTTTTCGATCTGGCTATGGAGCCTATTTAGCTGTGCACCTACAATGGGTGGCCTGCAGGCTCTTCTCTCGATGTCTCTCAGACACTGCTACTACATCAAGTGCTTGGCAGTATCGCAAATTGTTACATTTATTTCATTTGTGCACCAAACTGCCCGCTCTTGAGCCCCTGTTATTAAAACCTCGCATATCACTGTTACCGTAGATGCCATTACCTCACTAGAGAACTGGCCCCCTGTGCAGCAGCCAGGTCCACTCCTGGGGAAGCCACATGGCAAACAGGCCACCTCAGCTGCAGAACTGGCTTCCTGGCATGCAGTGGAAATTTGCACACTCGGGGGGTTATTACAACTTTGGAGGAGGTGTTAATCCGTCCCAAATGTGACGGATATACCACCAGCCGTATTACGAGTTCCATAGGATATAATGGACTCGTAATACGGCTGGTGGTATATCCGTCACTTTACCGTCACTTTTGGGACGGATTAACACCTCCTCCAAAGTTGTAATAACCCCCTAAGTGTTTTGTGTACTGAAGGCATGCTCTCCATGCATGACACACTGATTGAAAACACTGGTCTACCTCCGAGAATGTTTTTATTGCATATTTCCATCAAGTGTGTGCTACAGCGAACCTTGGGTGACCTGACGCACAAACCTGCAATACACCTTACATTATAGTATCTACATGTATTTGGAGAGGGACGCCACCTGGTGCGTTGGTTAGTGGACTCCTTAAGACACCTCACTGCTGGCCTGCTCACAGCTCCCTGAGACCGCTGGGAGACAGACAGGGGGAGACCCTTTGCTGATAAGGAATGGTCGGCAATATTGGCGAGACCCGTGCATGATTTTGCCTAATACAATACTGTGTTAAACAAAGATCCTGCCTCACCCCTGACAAAATTAACAGATACTATAACCATAATGATGGAGCAGGCCCACGCTGCCATCTGGTAGAAGCAGACTTATTGCACAAGTTGTGGATGTGTCCACATCAATGAAACTATTGGACCACAATCCTAGGCCGCTTGACCCACTGCATAGGCCGCCCCATACTGCAAACCTGGGGAACCTGTATCTTGGAGTTGTTTCGATGGAGCAAGAAACAAAAAGCTGCAGCTCGTTTTGTTGACGTAGGCCTCTTAGTGGCCAAGCGCCTTATAACTCACAGATGGTGCTCCCCTGATCCGCCAACCTATGAGGCATGGACACAGTCGCTGAGTATCTTGGTGTGAACGGAAGGAACCGCTCTCCGTCGTGAAGACACCCTAGGCCTGCGCAGATCCACTTGTATCTCAATGGGGACTAGCAGATCTTTACACACTCATTTGCACGACATTGAGTCAACAGGCATAGCTGATACCAGAAGCTGCTGTCCCCAAAGCAATATCTTCCCTTTGACCTCAATTCCTAACATAAAATGACGCCTTGTCAAATGCACTTATGCTTATACATTTATATGTTAATCAATGCCACTGCTGCAACCGTAATTACTGAACTGCCTGTAATGACGATGACGTAGCCTGTTAATGTCTTATTTGACTTGACAAGAATTGTTCCTGAATTAATTGCCTGTAACCTTCTCCTTTTTTTCCACAATTGTTTGCTCTTGTTAGCGATAATAACTGAAATGTTGTTGCATTTGTCTTTCGGTGATGTACAACGCATACAAATGTCACCTCTGTATTCCTTGCAATGGAACATGATCTACTGTATGTGGTTTAATAGAAAATCAATAAAACACATTTTTTTTAAACGAGGGGATATCTTCCTGCAGTAAAATATATTTTTATTCATACTCGTCACTATATGTGTGCTTTAGAATACATCACACAAGCAAATACAAAAAAAATCCTCTTGTCATGGCTTCCTACGGTATGAGAAGCATTTTGCCACTAGCCATTATTTACTAGAATTTATATATACAGATTTCTTTCTAAAGGCATTGGTGAATGTAAATGAAGGGACATGCTCCAACCATTAACTACCTGACAAAGTAACGCATGGCAATGTTAGGTGTTTTTTGTGTAAGATTTGTTTTAATGAAGTCAAACTAATTGATCTTTGTGGGCCATAGTAAATCACATTTGTTTATTTGTGTTGGTGCCACGATGAGAAATAATTCATATTTATGCATATGTAACTCTTCATTAAAAATGTTCACTTAATAAAATTCTTTATGTTATTTGGTCATAATGTGACATATCTTTTGTTTATTCTCAAAGAAACTATAGCCTTTTTTAGACTATGATTTGGTACATGTATTACATTTTCATGCATTGTATCTCAAGCTCATACTATTCTTGAGAACATTTCAAAGATGTTAAATATAACTTTGCATTGGACACATGTACTACTGCCATATTTACATTTTTGCCATCTTGTAATTAAAAATATTGTTCGTGATTTTCATTTTGTATTTTTAGGTGAACAAGGTTCTGACTTTCAGGCTTGGATGATGACTTGATTTAACCAACCCTTGACTGATGCTCAGAAGACACACAGAAACACACAATATTGTGGAGAAGGCTTTTAGAATTTCAAAATTCTGTTTTAGATGTTTGAACCAGCTAAGAGGGAGGAAGTCTTTACAGTCCACCCACTGTGTATAAAATGATAGTAGTGTGTGCTGTGCTATATAACATATTCAGGCAGGAGGCCCATCAATACTGGAGGGCCAGGACTCACCGAGTCCTTGAACACATGCCAAGAATGAGAATCTATTTTACTAGCTGCCCACCAAGGACTTGGCCTCTAGGATGGTACCAAATGCCTGGAATCCATCGGGCTCCCAAGAAAGCTGTGGCCTTTGTGGCATACTACCAGGACCTATATCCACATCGCTTTCATCCACCAAACAATACACACCAGAGATTCTCCTTCCTTCACTACTTAGGCTGTTGAGTTTGGTCCAGGAGGCAGCCTTCACAGTAGAGGAAATAGAGGAGGTTTTGGGCCCGAATGATTCCCTGCTGAGTACTGCCGTATGTACCATTATATTCGGGCCTGCATCTGCAGGAGGAATATCAGGAAGCCTGCAATATATGAGCCTTCCCATCACACCGACCATTGTGTTTATCCCCATGTCTAAAAGCCCTTATCCCAAAGTGATGCTGTTGTGTTGGCTCTCATTATAACAATGAGACTGCTGAACTTGGGAGGCAGTACCACCAGATTGTGGGGAACTGAGTCCAATTCTACACTGTGTGGCAACTGTCTGTCGGCCTATGCCTTCCAGCAACCTAACAGTACCTCATCAGTACCCAAGATTACAGGTGATTTGTGGCAGCCATGCACATTACATTTTGATTTTTCATGGAAATCGCCGTGGAACAGATCTTGACCTTTTCTCTCAGTTACATTTGTCTCACACATGCAAAGACAAACAGAAGCAGGAATTGGTTCAATGAATTTTGGCTGCATTCTATATCAAAAGGCAATGATAAGGATAATGAAACATGGTAATAGTAGAGCGGTGACGAAAAAAGTGAAACATAAGAAAAGTCCCTCCATAACCTCACAACAATGTGTTTTGCCCCATTTCATTGATAAATATAGAACTCAGCATCATTCCAAAGCTCTTAGCCCCCCAGCTTCCCTAAGTTAAACAAGTTATAGAACAGTTTAAACATCCAGATTAGTGCAGTTTCATACCAGGCCATAGCCCTCAGCATTATATCAGCTCCAAGATCTGTGCACCCTGCTACTCTTGGATTTCAAGAAGGTGTTTGATTCCAAAGACTGGGCCTTCTTAAACAGAGTCCTGAATCACATGGGATTTGGACCACAGTTTCGTACTTATGTGAGGCTTTTATATACAAACTCAACAGTGCGGGTCCAGGAAAACAGGGTTCTATTGGCGCCCTTCCCAAAAGAAAAAGGAACCCGTCAGGGATGTTTACTCTCACCAATCCTTATTGGCCTCACTATTGAGCCTTTGGCTAGGCTGGTTCAAAGTGATGCCCAAGTCACGGGCTTGGATTGGAGCAACACATTTGAGGACAAAATTGTACTCTATGCTGACGACCTCTTGCTGTGGGTTAACAATCCCCTCTGCATAGGCATGACCAAATGCCAACATATGACAGAGTGATGGGAATGGTTGTTGTAAAATTCTATTTTCAAGCAGCCCAAATCCTGGTGGTCAATGACTGAATGTGCAAAGACTGAAATTACTGGCTGACTGTGAAAAGCTTTCCTTGATGGGACTGGACAAGTTGATGAGACTGCTATATGGAGACCTGGCCTTTGGGACCTCTCCGACATAATGAAAATGGTGTTTTTGAATTGGTGAGCAACACTGCAGGCCACGGAGTGGGAGAACAGGTTGACCAAACTGACTTCCCTCTGGCACGGTGCTTCTTCTATCATACAGCACAACTAGCAGGGTTTGCCAAATGAGAAAAGATCAGGATCTCAACTCTGGGGGACATATGGTGAAAAGGTAACCTGAGCACCTTTCAGGAGATGTAGGTGAAGTTCTGCCTCTCTAAGACTCAGTTTCACAAATATCTTCAACTCTGACATGCTCTAGCAGAATACAAAACAGCCCTAGTGGGCTTCCCTGAATAAAACTAATAGTGGACAAACTCTTTCAGAGGACTATCGGGAGTGGAGGGAACTCCCAAATGTAGTAGACTTTAGTGATTAAAGTCCCCAACACCCCAGAGCCTCCTTCAACAGAAATGGGAAGAATAGGTGGGTTCCTACCAGTGCAGCTGAGATTTGTCTGTTACCTTTGATGTCACAATGATGATCTATGCGTGACCATATTATCATTACAATGTGTTAATTGCTAACAAGCTAACTATAAAGTGTTGCACTGAAAGCCTATATTAAGATGTATTCACTGTGGACTAGTAATTTGATGAAGGTGGTATAACCATTTTAACTCAAGTATAATCATATATTTTGATTTCATATGTTTCCTTATGATGCTAGGGAATAGTGCTTACTGAAACCATAATACATTTCTTCATGAATATATTATAAATGTCATATGCTCATTGTTGAAAAATGTAGTTCCCCATCATTTTTAATGACATGCATTAACAAGTTATTTTATTTTTGCAAGGTATTGGAACATGAATTTGACAAGACTTATTAATGTTGCATTTGAAATTATAACTTTTTATGTGTTTTAAGTATACATTTTTAATTCTCTTTGCTTTAGCTTAGCCATAATGGTTAGCTAAGCCTTGGTCTTGCAGAATATGATGTCTTGCAGAATATGATAAGGATGTCTACTTTTTGCTAAGGTGCCATTTCTTCCAGATTCCGTTGAGATGAAATGTTAGTTTGGGAACACATTCATATTCATAGAGAGCCCCAGATGTTGTTTTCCCAAACCCTTTTTGTTCTTTATTTCCTTTTTTGTTTTGTCCCCATGTTTTGTAGCCCATCATATGTCAATTAGTGCCTTTCCCTTATTTGGTTAGCTTATTTAGATTATTCCAAGATTGCCTTTATTCTCAGGAGGATTGATCAGCGTTTGATTTCTGGACAATAGGTTCTTTTTCTGTTGCTTTGTATAGATTTTTTTTAATGTTTAGTTTGTCTTCTGTTGGTGTACCTAAATGTGTTCTGTCGTTTGGGCCAACCTATGGTGAAACTGTATCGTTATATTTTGGCGTTGGGAATCAGAACCTTAGTATACGTTTGTAAAAAATCCCTTTAATTTTATTTCTGACTTGGGTTTTTCTTTGTGGCCAAATTGGTCATATCATAAATTAAATTTTTTATTGATTGTGATGTTAACTTCCCTTACCCCTTGCTATTGTGGAAAGATTCATCTACCTGGTTTAGAGCATACCTGAAATGCTCCACCAAATCAAAGATATAGACTGGCATGAGGCCCCATGGCACCTTGTGAGCTGGACATCTCCTCCCATTTCCAGGTGATGCATCTTCATTTCCTTCATGTGCCATATCTCATGCAGCAACATCTCTGTAAAGCATGCTGGGTGGCAGCCCTGGTGGCAAAAAGAGATATAGCCCACCTTTGAACTGCCCATAGTCACCCACATTAGTTGTATAGCGGAAGAAGAAGAGAGTTGACTGGTGCACTCAATACTAGCCTATTTATGTGGTGCTGGGCTGCCCGCAGAAACACACTAAAATTTAGGGAAAATGTTTAGACTACAATGAGCTGTGGCGGGGTTTGTTAAATGCTTACTGATGCTTGGATCAGAGCTGCGTATAAGGAAACAAAGTATAAGAATCTGAGCAACTGGTGTTTTATACTGCATATGTTGTTTGTAATGACTGTGTAAACAACATATGGGGGCAGTCAAATATAGAATGGGAAATAGACTATGAGGTACCAGCACGTGATCATTTTGGTGTAGGTGACTCAGAAGGAGTTTCTGATTCTACAGAAGTCTGCAGTCCACAAACTAAATTGGTGGAACATTTATCACAAGATAATGCATCAATGTAGTTTATGTTTGTACTTTTTTTTAAAATAAAGGATGAGATTGTCTATCTTCAACATGATATTTCACAATGACAAATTATATTTAAAAAGCTGCATTTATGTTTTGATAAGTGACATGCTGGTTTTATTTTTTATTTGTTATTTTTTTGTTTTGGAATAATAATCATTGTCTTATGGTGTTTGTGGCACATTTTCCTCCTCTTGCTAACCTGTAGTAAAGGTCTGTGCTTTCACTCAATCTGTTGCTCTCAGTATACACAGTTGGTAGATTTACTTTTAATGTTACAGCCTCCTGTATGCAACACAGTTTTAAGCATGGCTTGTAATGTAAGTGCCATTAGTGTGCTTTGTCAACCATTGTGCCACCCACTGCATTGACATATGAAACCTGACACCAGGATTAAAAATGTAGGCTCCTTGGGAAAGTCACAATCTTTCATTTTGCACTGTCACAATAAACATTTTTTGTAAGTCAAAAATTTGCTTTAAAATTGATTAAATCTTCATAAATGAAGCTCTTACTGGCGATAGTGCAGGGTGCATGGCTTGGAAAATTAGGACATGTGTGAATGCAACTTTATACATGTCCTTACAGTCTAAACAGTGTAAGGATATTATACCTATTGTAACTGGATGAAGCCTGACTGCTGGCATAGGGAGTGGGAGAATTACACAATACAACCTCATAAAGAAAGAATCTTTAAATAACAGCTTATAAAAAACATGAATTTATATTTTTAATATCTATTGCAACTTTAAATCGTGTTTTCATATGAACTTAAAATCCCTGTTACTGAAGACTCGAAAGGCATCCATGTAACAGTACAGTGTTCCACAGTCACTTGGTCTAATGCTGACTCTACTGCTGGTAGGGGTGAACATCTCCCAGGAGAGAGTAAATGTTCTTTGTGTGTTGGTATGTGTTTTAATTTCATTGACAGGACGTCATGGTGCAGTACTCAGCCCCTCTGTGTACTCCAAAGGCGCTTCCCCTCTCTCACATAGATGTAGTGCACATCTTGTGGTGCCTTCCATTTTGTTTATCTCCTCAGCCAGACTAGATTCCCTGTGGGAGTGAGGCCTGCCCCATAAATTGATTATATTGACAACGGGGAAGGTTTGCACATTACCATAGACACATCTATGGATGGCCACAGTGAGCATTGCACTACTGTGTCCCAGGAGTGGGCTCCCCAGGATGCAGTCCATGAGCTAGCTTAGGGGCTTAATAGGCTCAGGTGGGGGGCTCACTGCCCCCTCCCCTTTTTAACAAAAGTTGGGACCTAAAGGTGGTGTCCCCAGGACATTTAAAGGCTCGGGAAGGGGCTGCACATCCTACACAATGCATGCACAATGCAAGGTAACACAAGGTAGTGCTATTGGCTGTGTTGTTTTACTTTGGAGGTGAAAAGTGATGCAAGGCCACACAAATATTGATTTTTTTAGCTTTATAAATCTCACTTGAGCACTTGCCTTGCATTGGCTTGCGTGACCCAAGAAGAACACAAGTGCTTATTAAATGTGGAACAAATGTTGTAACTATGACACAAAATTTCTGTAACAAATACCTTTTGTGCATTTCACCATAAAGGTGGGCTCTACCAATGTGTCTCATAGTTTGTCAATAAACACATAACAAACCCAATAGAAACGGAAATGGTAAATTACAACACTTTTACACAAATTAACACAATTCCTTTTCATGTTTTAACTATCCTCATAATTGTTGAAGATAAGACTGCTCAGGCAAATAGAGTTTCTTACAATTAAGTTTAGCACAATTAAAATTAACATTGTATTTCACCAGAAGCAGCAGGATTCATAAAGGAATATGTTACATATTTACAAGCCCCTAGCGCCTCCTTGTGCTGCCCTAGTGTCATTTTTTTAATGTTAAGGTGGCGTCAAGGAGGCCTTTTCCCTACGCCAGATTTACAAAGTGGCGCAATGTAAGCATTGCGCCACTTTGTAACTCCTTGCACCACGTTATGCCTGAGCCAGGCATATTGGATGCAAAGGGGGCATTTCCCCTGTAGGAAACCCAGAAAAATGGTGCAGTGAAATTTATGAGATTTCAGTGTGTCATTTTTCATGTAATTTTAAACGCCTGCTCAAAGCAGGCATTAAAGTGAGGCTCTCATTGTTTCCAATGGGCCTCCCCATGCATTGCTGGACTACCGCCATAATTTTTTGTGCTAGTCGACCAATGCGCCACAATAGCACCAAAATGTTGATGCTAATGTTCACCGTGGTGCACCATATTGTAAGTATGGCAATACCATGGTGACGTTAAGAGGGTGCAGGGGGGTACAAGAAAAGTGGCACATCACAGCTGATGCTTCACTTTCTTGTAAATATGCCCCTCTATCTCTAACTCTTTAAAAGGATGTGAACCCGCTATTACATACAAAAAAAAAATTAATATGACAATTAACATAATGTCGCATTTGCCAAAAAATACGTGATTGTAAAATTGTGCACTAGTCTTGTACCCAGAATATTGTCTATAGACCACACCTTAGAGAAGTTTGAAATGTTTTCTTCCTTAGGGTAAAAAATAGACCTACACTCATCATTTTATATCTCAATAATACAAAACGTAACCTTTCTTGTAAACAAAAATCAACAAAACCACTCATGTAACCCGTGCTGCTTAGGATTGATTCAAGAAACACAGCACTTGCATGACTCTCTGATTTGCAGCATAGGTGCAATGCACCAACACAGGATGATATTAGAATTACATGTAATTGTTAATGTCATGGAAAGTAATTCAATGTAATGTCCATCGTACAATCCACTGCATACTGTGAGTTATCAAGATACATTCAGTAATGTGTTGTGAAATGTGCATTTTTGAAGCCTGCTCTCAAGGGTTAGGTAAGATCAGGAGGGCAGATCATCTATGAACAGAGATCTGCCCATTCACAAGCAATGCAACAATTTTATATAATTTTGTTTTTTTGCCTACGTTTGCAACACTGTGAGATTGTGCTACATTTTAAAACTGTCCCATATGCATAAATGATAAAGTGGATGAATTACACTTTATATACAAACACACATCAATCATTATCTTTACAACTATTTTCAAAGAATATGAGCCTTGTTTTAAACCTATCATATAGGGCAACATGAGGCCTTCCCAACAAAGCTAAACAACTGTTTAGATCATCCTTTAATAATTCTACTAAATGTGCAGCATAGAACATTAACCGAAAAAATATTGTAAAGGAAGAAGGGCATAACGTGTGTAAACCTAACAACTCATACAAATTAAACACATTGGCCTTAACACCTACTAATTGTCAAAAAACTATGTGTGCGTGCATTAGAACACAACAAACATGAGTATGACAGAACAGCAATCAAACAAGCTACATTCAAGATTTAAGGATAGTAGACCTGTTCAGCTCAGTCACATTCCATAAATGCAGCCCACAGGATTTATTATGTGGCATGTTTAGTGACATTTACGCATAAAAAATGTAGAATAATGACAAATGGGCATATTTAGCAGCATTTCAACAAACATAGCGCAGTAAGCGAATCTGCCTTGCTGCCCTGTGTGAGAGTGACAGAAAAAGACAGCACAGTAATGAGGAACATATGGGGCTGTTAAGGTGCCTCTTAGCACTTTGTTAGTTGTGGCTGACTACCCCACGGGTTAAGGGTGGCTGTGTTGAGCTCAGGATAGGTTTGTGCAGAAACTATTCTTCGAGGTTTACTTCACTTTGTATGTCTCCAGTAGAATGCATCACACTGACAAAAATAGAGTAATAAAGAGTAACTTTTAGAAAAATGTTCCAGCCAAGTGTAGGTGCACCAATTGTGCTACACCACATGCTTCTGGTTCTTTGTTAATAAGGTTTTCAGCTAAAAGGCATGTTTGGAAGCACAGGTACACTCGTACACAACCCAAACAGCAGCTACCTGATGGAAAGTGACACAAGGCAGCATTATACGTGCTACATTTTTTCTTTTTGTGATGAAAATTACACGCAAATGTTTATTTGTTTGTGTTTCAACATGTCAATTAATTTATGTTGTTGGGTTGGGTCCACATAAAAGGCACAACCTGGATGTAAATTCTTAGTTACTCCTTAATAAATATCTTTAGGACCAAACAATTTAAAGCCATTTAAAAAAATATTTAATACATTTGTATTTTATGACAAATATCTCAATAATAAAATACAGTTTTGAAAATGTTTTTTACACATACATATATCGTACCTAGCGGTCCAGCAACTTCAATGCCTAGATGGTGCAGTAGGTCTTGGACACAACATCGGACCAGCAATGCTGCATCTGCTGCACCATGCACTTCATTCTTGCCCTATCCTAGCTCTCCGTGTACTCCTTATTAAGGTAACAATGGCCAACTCAGTCACCAGCATCTGAGGGAGCTAGTGGGCAACAACACAAAAGCTTCCCTACCTCCCTCTGTACAAAATGTTCATTCTTTTCCTTACCAGACATATCTACCTTAACAAAAAAACTAAACCACCTATCAGCCCCCAAAGTACTCACAATACATCCCAAAAACACATTTAAAGCACAACCCATACACTAACAAGGCAAGACAGACACAGACTAACAGATAAGTACATAGACACACATCACGTTAAATAAAACTTGGTGAAATGTGTACAAAAGTAATGATGAAGGATGAAGAACACCCACAACATCTTTTGGCAAGATATCACAGCCCTGCACCTCACAATAGGAAACCACTAATCCATACAATCTACCACAAACACCTCCAACTCACCAGCACACAAAAGAAAACGTGAAGGTAACATTCAACAATGTGTTGCAAAATCTGCATGCGCTTACCGTCATTTCTGGAAGAGTAATAAGGAATTGCATCTCACTGTGTTACTTTTCCTGCACAATTCCACGCAATCAGTAAAGGCATCATAATGCTTTGGGAAAGCTGATGCACCATCATGCAAATGAGTCAAAAACGTACCCAAATTTGAAAAGTATTATGGTAAAAAGACGTTATGTCTTGATTTGTCTTAATGCACGTTCTAGATGTCTAAGAATAATCACATTAAATTTTAAATAGTGCACAATAATTGCATGTTAATATAAAATGTAGTGTCATATAAAGTACAATTATCCAAAAAAACAATGCCTTTCTAGGAGGACAGAAAACGATTCACATACATCATCAAGGTAACATAAAAATCACATAGGTGAACATGCAAACAACTCTTTTATTCAATTACATATAAATATTAAAAACGTGTCTCAGTCTCTTTGCCACAAAGAACAACCCATCTCATAATTGAAAAAAAGATCAAAGGACAAACCAAGTAGTGAGAAAAAAGTGCTTGTGATGGATAGTAACCAAAGAAAGAATAACCAATATCCTAATTCAATATCCTAAGATCTCCGTCTTATGACCTATGGAAGAACTATGTAACAGATATGAATAGATTCATCTGCTGGATAAATAGGAATTCCTGGTAAGTGAAGGGTATAAAAGAGATTATAGGGGAGACGCCCATCAGTTAGTGCTGAAGAAGACCCAGTATGGAGCAATGATCTGGCCCAGTTTAGAGAAGGGTCAAAACGTCTACGTACATATTCCAGTCGGGACTGGTTTCTGCATAGAGTATTATAGAAGGACATAAGACGGAGATATACATCCCTTGATGATTTGGATCTGATTCAATGCAGTAAAAGGATAACCAACCGACGTTTCTGATTGTTTTTATGCGATTGTGTGAATTAGGATATTGGTTATTCTTTCTTTGGTTACTATCCATCACAAGCACTTTTTTCTTACTATTTGGTTTGTCCTTTGATCTTTTTTTCAATTATGAGATGGGTTGTTCTTTGTGGCAAAGAGACTGAGACATGTTTTTAATATTTATGTGTAATTGAATAAAAGAGTTGTTTGCATGTTCACCTATGTGATCTTTATGTTACCTTGATGATGTATGTGAATCCTTTCTGTCCTCCTAGAAGGGCATTGTTGTTTTTGATAATTGATGTTCACCCAGCCCTTCTGGGTCTTTGGGTTACCCTCTGTGGTTTATAAGTGACATATAAAGTCCAGCTTACGCACAAAAAGGACCATTTTATTAGATACGTTTTATCAGGCTAGACATTATAATACATTATGAGAAGTACATAAGATGGTATAGATAAGTGGGATTGTGTAAATTCAAGTGAACTTTTAAAATTAGATAACACTCCTAAGTACTTTAAGTTTAAAATGTGTGTTTGTCAGTATGTCTTAGTTAGATATCCAGGGTAATTGTATGATGTTTAAATTACAGCTAATCTCTGGGGAAAAGCAGCAGACTATAGCTAAACACAAGGGCAGATACTATTTGGGTGACTGACCACTGGAAAAAATGTTGAGGTAGAGCTACAGCAATCATTCTTTCAACAAGAGTGCACCGTTAATGGAACCACTATGCAGGTTGATGGCTCCAGCCATTGTCAAAGTCAACATAATGTGAACAAAGACATTTCTTTAGATGTTATCATGAGTATAATTTAACATCAGGCGAAGGTCATGTGCCTTGTGAACCTCACAGGTGGTTAAACCTACAGGTCAGCAGAGTACAGAACCAGAGTCAAAGTCCGGTGTTGTAGTAGCAGGACAACGTGGAAATAACAGATATGGCTACTGTAATTTTGCTAAGCTCAATACCTAGAAAAGAACATCAAAACAGTGAGTCTTGCAGGTAATTCAGTAGGCAAGTGTACAGAGATAGCAAGGCTATTTTTTCATGTCTCTTTGCAGGTGCCAAATTGCTTGTACTATTCTACTTCTTGAAAAGATCCATCACTGTTTTTTGTATGTAATGTGAGAAACACATTTATGTTCACCAACAGCATATGTCCAAACCCTGGACACACCATAATCATTGTGATAAGATTTATAATGGGTTCCATACACACTAAACCTGCAGCCAGTGTCACCCGCAAAAAAATTCCAATAATGTTTGAATGTTTTCACTTATTTTTCACAAAAATAGTTGTATCTGTAAAAGGACAAACTCACCTCTACGGACAATTTAATTCAGGTTATCCTCTCTTCACACTCACATTTTGAATGGGCCCAGCCTGAGTAAAGGACACAACCAATGTTACAGTCTCAGGTGTGATTAAATGCTGACTGTGACAGTCTAGGGATGTTGTTTTAGAATGTTTTTTCATATACTCATCCCCCAGACTATCCTGGCAATGAAACAACAACACTCACAATAACAGTTTACCAGTTAAGTGAACCTTTCACAACTTAACACAGTGAAAGCACCCCGCTATGTAGTGGCATTTCACGATAGTCACCAAGAGGCTTTATGAGTGAAAACCTTATTTTAACATTATAATAAAGTCCTTTATAATAACAGAAATATGTCATATGAATAAGCAGCTGCAACTTACATCATTGATTCTTGTTGATAGTTTTGATCAAACTACAACATGAAATTAAAAACTGATGCTACATAAAAGAAATATCTTCTCTCTAAGGAGCAGACATCCTTCAGAGATTAGATAACATTCATCTTCGTAAGAAATTGGATTCTTAATTGAAGAGGGTGAAGACCCTTTTTGAGCAACAACCAGAATTCTTGTCAGTTGGAACCACAGAAGTCAAAAAATTAATCTGTGCTTAAACTTCTGGTAGCTTGGCACAAAAGCAGTCACGCTTACCTTGGAGCAAAATGAAAAGTATTTATGCAGCACTGAAAGAGAATGAAAATAATTTTCTTCTGCTGTGGAGAAAAACGTAGCTGGAGTCAAGCCAACCGGTGATGCACCTTGATTGGATCGACAGGCAGTTAGTTCCTGGTGTTCGGTCAGTTCTCAGGTGTTTTTTGGTGGGAACATTTCTAAGTCCCAACCTTTAAGGTTAGCCAAGAGCAGCACCTTCAGCACCACCACCAGGGGTCCAGGAGTAGAGGGGCATCACTTGGGGTTGTCAGGAATCACTCCAGCAGGGGCCAGGTATACGGGTCAAGGTCTCTGGGGCTTGTTATGTCCATGTTGCCCACACAGCAGGTGAGCCAACTGGCATTTGGAGACACTCTGGTAGTCCTGGGTTCAAGCAGCAAGGCAGGCCTCAAGTAGCAGGGCAGTCCTTTGGGGAACAAGGTAAGCCTCAATCAGCAGTGCTGTCTGTGGTAGCAGCAGGTAGTCCTCTGAAGTACAAGGCAAGCGTCAAGCAGCAGAGCAGTCCTCTGGGGGTCCAATGGAGTCCTTATCATGTCCTCCACAGGTCTAGAAGTGTACTGAAGATCTGGTCTAAGGGTCCAATATTTATACCTGGTACCAGCTTTTGAAGTGGGGGAAATGTCTAGGCTACCTCCACATCTGCTTCTGGAATGTTTCTTCCCTCCCCTGCCAAGGCATCAAGCAGTCTAGGGTAACAAATGACCAGTGCCAAGTTCTTTTGTGAGTGTGCTGTGTGTAGCCCTTTGAAATGTGAGTGGAACAGGGAACAGCTCTGCCACACCCATCCTGGCAGGAAGGCCCACCTTCCCAACACCTATTTCCCCTTTGTTTCACTGGCTGGGAGTAATACATAAAGGCCAACTGCCAAGCTATGCACACTCATATGAACCAGGGCAGAGGCTACATACACCAAATAGTTAGGACAAGAAAATGGCAACTTTCTGATAGTGGCATTTTCAGAATTGTGACTTATAATTCAACTTTACCATAAAGGAGGATTTTAAACTGCAATTCCTTTGAAATCAGACTTGGCATTTCTACCTGTCTAATCAAAAGTTATACCTTATTAAATGAAATAGGTTGCCCAATGTTATCCTATGGAAGAGGTAGGGCTCACAGTAGTGAAAAATGAATTTGGGAGTTTTTTACTACCAGGATATGCAAAACGTAAAAACACATGTCCTGATTTTTAAATGCAATGCACCCTGCCATAGGGGCTGTTTAGAGCATACCTTACGGGTGACATATGAAGGAGAATTCAGACCTGGCAAACAGTTTATTATGTCAGATCCTGTTGGAGTTGAAAATTGCCCTCAGGCTGCAGCGGCAGGCCTGAGACATGTTTTAGAGGGCTACTTTAGTGTGTGACACAATAGGTGCAGCAGGCCCACTGGTAGCATTTCATTTACAGGCCCTGGGTAAATATAGTACAACTTTATTAGAGAACTTACATGTAAATGAAATGTGCTGGTTGGGTGTAAGCCAATTTTAACATTTTAAAGGAGAAAACACCAGTACTTTAGCATTTGTAAGAAGTGGTAAAGCCCACCGTGTCCTAAATCCAAGAAAAACAAATTTCAGTAAATAGGAGGGTAGAAGACAATGGGGGTCATTCTGACCGCCGCCGGCCTGGCTGGGACCGCCAGAATACCGCTGCGCGGTCAAAAGACCGCCCCGGGTATTCTGGGTTTCCCGCTGGGCTGGCGGGCGACCGCCAGAAGGCCGCCCGCCAGCCCAGCGGGAAACACCCTTCCATGAGGATGCCGGCTCCGAATGGAGCCGGCGGAGTGGAAGGGGTGCGACGGGTGCGGTTGCACCCGTCGCGATTTTCAGTGTCTGCATGGCAGACACTGAAAATCTTTGTGGGGCCCTGTTACGGGGGCCCCTGCAGTGCCCATTCCATTGGCATGGGCACTGCAGGGCCCCCCAGGGGCCTCACAACACCCCATACCGCCATTCTGTTCCTGGCGGCCAAAACCGCCAGGAACAGGATGGCGGTATGGGGGTCGGAATCCCCATGGCGGCGCAGCAAGCTGCGCCGCCATGGACGATTCCCCAGGGCAGCGGGAAACCGGCGGTACACCGCCGGTTTTCCGTTTCTGACCGCGGCTGTACCGCCGCGGTCAGAATGCCCATGGGAGCACCGCCAGCCTGTTGGCGGTGCTCCCGCGGTCGTTGGCCCTGGCGGATTTTACCGCCAGGGTCAGAATGACCCCCAAAATGTTTTGGAAGACCACACCAAAGCTGTAGGGTCTAACACATAGTACAAAAACCTGATAATATGGATCAAGTTACTCAACTCCAAGTTGAAATCTGGGACCAAAACTTAAGTGTAATTTCACTAAG
This sequence comes from Pleurodeles waltl, assembly GCF_031143425.1. Classification (NCBI taxonomy): domain Eukaryota; kingdom Metazoa; phylum Chordata; class Amphibia; order Caudata; family Salamandridae; genus Pleurodeles; species Pleurodeles waltl. The sequence continues at coordinate 280,483,305 of NC_090444.1, read as the reverse complement.
CTAAGATTAAGCTTGTGTGGAAAACATACCACCTTGGTGACAATGATCATAGGACCAGCAAGCAAACATCTAATAGATAGATTAACATAAAACCTAGAAAATAATGAGGTGGAGGATTAATGGGAAGCAAAACAATGCAATCTCGAGGGGACCCAGACTAACAATCCTGTGCACGAGGAAAATAAATAAATCAGAAGCAATTGCAAAAAAGTTATACTTGATATAATAGTGACAAAAACCTGTAAAACAGGAACAATCAGAGTATTGAGAAAAACATAATGGAAACACAAATAAATACTTTGAATCCTCTGCCAGAAATAAATCAAGCATCACCTAATAGTTCAAGTCCAAATACTGAAATCAAAAGTTGAAATTAGCACAAAACTATTCTTCTATCCCAAATTCAAATCTAAAGAAAGACCCGATATACTTAACCAAGGCAACCTCTCTAGACTTTTAAAAGTGCATGAAGAATATGCACTCTTGAAGACAGCTCACATTACAGATGTACAGTTTCAACCACTATGGGGCATGCAAACGAATCAACCAGCTCTGGTTACGAGGTGTACAGAAAAAATCGCATGTTTATTCAAGAAAATATATTTTTGAGAAATGGGAAATCAAAATAACCAAATTTGTAGAGCATGCACACCCTGGCATTTTGACTTTAATTCTAATTAATGAAAATTGTATATCCAGATAACAGAAAGCCACCTAAAAAATGAAAACTAAAATGTTGACTCAATATTGAAGAATGGTATTGGGGGAAGAAATGATAAATCAAAATGATAATTATTTCAGACTCAATGATCACTTATGATCATAGACTGGAAACACATTGCACAATGAAATATGAATAGGTACATCCAAGAATAAATTGGAGTTGGCTCCCATCAGCATTAACAGCCCCTTGAAAAAAGTGAAATGACGGTTGCATGGTAGGAAAAAAAGCTTTGGGCAATATACAAATTTGCCCGTAGAATGAGTGGATTACAAAGAATTGCACAAAATTTTGAAGCAACGCGGTGTTGGAAGCAATTCCACATTCTATTATTACAAGAAACATGGATTCCACCTTATCGCACTTCAATAGAATAAATAGCCATAGCCATGTGATGTAACAACCTATATCTTCTCAAAATTAAATCTAGAAATTTGCAGCAAACAAATGAAAGAACTCTTGGTGCTGATAATAAAAATTGAGACCTGGAAGTTATAAGAAAGAATTACAGACAATCTGTATGTACTGCAAACAGATGGTATCATGGCCAGTTTTGGGCAAATGTATACTATGTCACAAAGAAATAGAAAAAAAAAGAATTCTCAATGATAATAAATAAACCAGACAATGATGGTTCCCAGTCAAACAAGGCAAAAATATCTTATTTAACATCACACTGTAGTGTTATAAGACACTTACACAGTTGTGTAACCATTTTAACTATAGCTCCATGCATGTTAGTTTAATGCACTAGGCCGCTGTGCACTTTGACCTAGATATATTTTATTCGGCTTCACATTGTTATTTTTACAATAACCAGTTTTATGATCTTGTTTTAATTTCTTCTATCTAACTGTTTTTCTCCAACAAGACAATCTTGATCACTTTGTGCATCAGTCAAGGCTACAGTTTGGTACATTGCCGGTGAACATGGTAGAAGTTTAGGCCCGTATTTATACTTTTTTAGCGCCGCATTTGCGCCGCTTTTTGATGCAAAAATGGCGCAAACATACAAAATACAATTGTATTTTGTAAGTTTGCGCCGATTGTGCGTCAAAAAGCGACGCAAATGCGGCGCTAAAAAAGTATAAATATGGGCCTTAGTCTCCAACATTCGTAGAAAATACACATCCTTACATAGGGACATTTTCTTAGAACATTAGCTGTGTTATTATAAAAACACTTCCTAGTTCCATTACATGTTAAGAAGGAGATTCCAGCCAGGGAACCACGACTGTATGCCGATTGCTGAATGCTTCGCTGCTGATGCTAGCACAGACTACAGGCCTTTGCTCAGGTATGAGGGTCGATGTCCTCCCGGGGGAACCTGGAAGGCAGAATTAGAGCTTAATATGCTGTGCTCAAATTATGACTCAGATAGAAAATAGTCTATCAATTCTAATGGCAATATGATAGCGTTATTCTTCTGCTTCACTCTCATCGTCACCATTTTAATATTGTCATGTTGTGTAGTTCTGGTTATTGCAGCTCACGCTTTGCTATCTAAAATGCAGTCGTTTTATTAAACCAGTCTTTAAAACTCATACTGCTTTCATTGTCATTTATATATGAGACTGAATTGTGAATGGGAGAACCGGATGCGACCTGAGTGACCACGACTTCCCTTTGAAGTATGATATATCATGCGCTCGGCTGCCCAATCATCTCTACCTTTTGGGAGGGACGAGGCACTGCTAGTTAGCCGGAGCAAAAGCCAGATTTGGAGCGACAGGTGTCACCCACTGTGGCCCAGACCCAGTCTCCTACACCGTGGACGATCTTGCCGCTCAAAATCCAGTAGTCTCATTAGAATAATAAGAGCCTACGCAACACAAAATAATTTATTGTGTAGTTCAGTTGAAACCAGATACATCATTCAAAACATAAGATGCCATATATCAGCACAAAGCCATGAAGGAAACTTTAACATAGTAATGCTCGAAAGAAAAAACTTGGTATCCCATGATGCAAACCAACTCCACAGAACACTGAATAGAAGTCACAGCAAAGCACTGCAGGACCAGGGCAAAGAATTATGTAAGACAAATTCAGCTTTTTGGTCAGCTAAATTATTCCAACTATGCAATTGTTTCTTAAAGCTGAACAAATCCCAGATTCATGGAAGGGATCAATCATACGTCCAATTTACAAAACCCGGAGAATTACAGGCTAATGAATGTAGTAGCTAAGTATTATTTGTGGTTACTACTAAAAGATTGAGAAGCCTCTGCTACAGAAAACAATATAAATCCAATAAATCAAACAGGTTTCTGCCTGGGCATTGGAACATTAACAAACATCATAGCTTTATCCAAGTTCAAAAGGAAAGCATGTGTAGTGAATCCATACTGTACACATGCTTCATTGGTTTTAAATCAACATTAAATACATTCTCAAGGATAATTTTGTGGATGAGACTGGCCTATGTAGGCATTCTAGGAACTTTATTAGGGGCAATAAAACATCTTTATTTACATCCTTGGATGAGGGTCAAGATTGGTGATGGCTGCACATTTTCAGCAAAGATTTCACTATGAATGGCCTTAAGCAGGGTTGTGTCTTGATGCCTCTCCTGTGCAACCTTTACAGAGCAGATGCACACACAGCATTAAGTGATCCAAACACCCATTCCCCAAAGTTGAGAGGCAATCAACTTTTGGGTCTTTTTAATGCTAAGTATGAAATTCTACTTAGTGATCCCCAAGTCGGACTAAAACAATTACTAACTGAACTATAACAGCATTCAAGAACAAACAAAATGGAAATAGATCTGAGCAAGACAAATATAGTAATCTTTGGGGGGAAAAAATAAGGAAAATATCATCTGGCTCTTTGAAAATGAAAAATAAAGTTATCAGCATGAAAGCAGAGTAGAAATACTTAAAGTTGATCTTTGATAATTTTGTTAATTTGTCCGCACGTTGTTCGCTTATAAGATCAAAATCTTGTTACCAAGGTATGGCACTTGCAATTGTTTTAGGAATCTTTGGGGTACATCGTTTGAGCCTATGCTAGGAGTTATAAATTAAAAACTCTTTGCAATAATCACATGAGGGTGCAAGTCAGTACTGGGCAAAGATTCAGCTTTACATGATAAAATCATTTGTAACATCTATAGACAACTCTTTCAACTACCAAAACAGCATGGGTAAATAAGATTGAAGTTTGGATTAGTAAATCAGAGACTTGCATGACAAGAGGCACATGGCATAAACTTAGATCATCATATGGTCAAACACTGCATTATCTTGTGTGGTTAGAAATAATGAACCCATAAGAACAAAACACCATAAGACCCTATTTTTAATTGCCTTAAACAATTTGCATATAAATGAACTCTGGAAAACTCCTTCACGCTTTGCTGTATTTAAAAAAACTAATAAATAAAAGTTCTAAGTGCAAGTCACATGTGCAAGATAAATATGACTTCCACAAATGATCACATGCCTAGATGACTATTCAGACCTACAGAAGAAATACTTGGCAGGATTATCTGTGCAGACATTTTGCAAACAATGTAAAATATAAATTGATGATATACAGGTTTGGTAGATTTCCAACATATGATTCAACTCCTCCTTGGAAAACACTGTCTGGTATTAACAGCTGCAGGCTGTGTACATATAAGCTTCAATCAATCATGCACATCCTGTGTACATGCTCCTGGGTAGCAGAAGAATTAAGATCCCTGGTTCAGTGCATATTTAATCAGATGGGCCTGTCGACAAGCATTAATACAAAGCTGAAACTGAGAAAATATTCAATGAGATATTACAGGTTTATTTAATTTATGATAAAGGCAGAAAAAATGGTTGATGGACAATCGAGGAACTAATGCCTAAAAGAACAATTTTTAATCTTGAAAAGACACTCAAGTTTCCCCATTTTTAAGCCTTTGAGATGAGTCTTTCATTGATATAGTTCTGCCTTTTAGAAAAGCACTTTATTAGAAAATGCACTTTGCTAGACCCTCCAGCTGACCCATGATTATGAAATGAATTTGGTTTTAACAACGTTTTAGTAAATTTCCTTTAAAAAATTGTCACTTTTATATAAGGTTATATTGTAATGATTTTATTTACCCAAAAATACATTTTTATTTCATTTTGTTTTTATTTTGAATAACAAAATTAAGCAGTAAAAAGAAAAAACAAGATCGAAGTCAATGGGAAGCAGTTGAACAGGAGGACTGTCTTGGCTGATGTACTATCCCACCCAGCCAATTAAATTGTAACATTAATAATGGTTTCTCCAACACACAGGTACATTATTAAGTTTGAATGTAGCAACCACATTCAGGGGAAACTTTCCAACAGATAACAGGAGTTCTATAAAAGCACTTTTTCAGAGGAAGAACACAACTTCAACCCAATCAAATCATGTACTCCTGACTCCCAACATGTGGGCGGAGCCAAAGCCACTCACTCCTGGTGAGTCTTATATAATTGTATGTGAAGCCAGACATTACAAAAGGGACATAAACTGGGACCATTCAGGCCCTCCTCAATTTCGCTAGCACGCAGGTCAACCAAGGTCAACCAAGTCAATCATGATCAACCAAATACGGAACCTCTAGGTTACTATACTGTAGGATCCACCCATAGGCTCACTGGGTACTGCTTTGGGAATAGGGTAGTGCATAGCCAAAGGTCATCCACTTTTCCACTTTGCCCAGTGTCTGCTCGTAAGAAAGAAGTACACCAATTAGCTTTTTTTGTAAAAACATAGTCATGGGTGTAGAAAGTATTGAAAGCGCTTTACAAGAGACAGGATTTAAGTGGAAATCATGGAAAGCCTAATGCATGAGATGAAAGAGACTAGCATCTGCTCCAACAAGCACATCCCTTAGTGTGTGTATTTCACTAGGATTTTATGGGCTTATTAGTGTCACTGAACTGGAGACTTTAGATAAAATACGGACCCAAAAATGGCAGTCCAGTAAATAGCAACAGGAAGCAGATCATATTGATTTTAAAATGAGTGAAATTAAATAACTACGTTAATGAGAAGTTGCTTTTAAGTAAAGGTACGTATTTTAATTTTACTAGCATTTTGAGTTTTGTTACCTAAGTGTCACTTTGACGACGAAAAAAAGAAAATAGGTAGAGGAAAAATGACTGGAGAGGAGAACTGGACTAGATTACGCTTGGAGAAAATAATTAGGGTAGGACATGATCAATAATTTCCTCTTTGAGTATTAAAAAACAGCTAACAAGCCAACTGGCAACAAATGATTCATAAAAACAAGGTGTACCGGTTAAAAAAATGTGTTTCATTTCATGAACAGCTACTGTGAGAGAGTGTATCTAGGCACCATAAACGTTAGAAATTCTTTCAAAGTTCAACCAGCCAAATTCAGAAAACTACTAGATTGGCAATGCAAGTGTTTTATAATTTGCCTATGGCTATTTCTAGATCCCAGATCAAGTACCTTTGCAACTGGACATAGCTCTGGATGTCCTTATGCATTGAGTTTATCTTCAGTAGGTAAGTCGGATACCAGTTGCACTATGTGGCCATGCGTAGAAGAAAATAACTGGGAATTCTTTCTTCTATTTTTTCCAAGTAAGTTTTTCTTGGAGCTGAAATAATCCAAGAAACCCTCCTACATGTTTGCCTTATGATGTTTGTAATTGTTTCAGTTGAGCAAAGGAAGTCTATTACAGAGGTGCAAAACAAGACTTTATTATATGTTTTCGGTGTTCTTAGTGGTGTGATTTGTAAACATTAAGGGCATCATTTACAAGGCCCTTGCGCCACCACTGGATCATTATTTTTTTTCCTCAGACGTGGCACTAGCAGTGCACTACACTCCTCCATATTTACAAACTAACGAAGTTTGGCCCAATGCGTCAGCTTGTAAAGCCCTGCGTCACATTATACCTGCGCCTGGTATAATGTATGCAGGGTCGGCGTTCCCACAGGAAAAGACATGCAGAACTGATGCAGTGAAATTTACTACATTTTACTGCGTCATTCTACGACTACACTGTGTCTAAATGTTACCACCTGATCAGAACAGTCGTAAAATTGACACACTGCTTTTTCCTATGGGAGACTCCCGGCATTGCTAGAATTGCATCAGTTTAACAATGCTACTCCAGCAATGCGTGAGTTCAGCTCCAACAGATGGCTCAGAATATCTGATGCATCTATGAAAAAGTGCGCTATTGAGCTCTGTATTGTAAATACAGCACATGCATAGCATCCTTAGTTGATGTGCGGGAAGCGCAAGAATTCTGGCGCATCGATGGAGATGAGTCAGATTCTTGTACATTAGGCTGTGAGTAGGGTAGATATGCAGGCTAGAGTGGAAGTGGCGGTTTGTGGGCGTCCAAAGAGGCGTTCTTCTTGTACTACTAGTAAAATATAAGACCCTAAGACCACTTCAACTGCATGGACCTTCTTCTAAGGGCCTCACAAAAACAGAGGCACCAGATGAGCTAAATGGCTCCTGGGTGCCTCCTCCCAGCTGCTAGGACCACATCAGTCAGTACAGAAATGGAGGCCACAGAGATTTACAGGGGCAGACTATCACCGCAGCAGATTTTGGGCCATGGTGAAGATCCACCCCTTCATATGAGCGAGGTTGAAAGATGACCAGTCAGAGGTTTTTCACTTAATTATTCAACAATCTTCAGTCAGGACAGGACAAATGAAAAATGTTGCTCCCATTTATAAAATACACCTACCAAGTCATTTATTGGAATGTATGTCGCAGCAACGCATGCCGGAACCATGCATTCCTAAACAACGCAGTTGGAACAACGACCGCGTTGTTACCACTATTGCCTTTACCACCAATGTCTTAACGATTTTTCATTGCAAAGGCATTCCTGGTAAAGGCATGCATGGAATGGCATGCATGGTTCCAGCATGCGACCTCCCTGGCCCCCAAACCCTGACCCTAAAACTACAGTGACCCCCCCACCACACCCCTAAAACCTAAAATTACCCAGACCTACGCACCCGTCCCTAAAACTACCCCAACCCCGCACCCCACCCCTAAAACCTAAACTACCCCAACCCTCATCCCCGCCCCTAAAACTACCCCGACCCCCACCCCTAAAACCTAAACCACCTCAACCCCACTTCTAAAACTACTGCGACCCCTCCACCTCTAAAACCACCCCAAGCCCCCACCACTAATATTACTGTGACCCCCCACTCCCACCCTAAAACCACCCCAACCCCCACCCGCCCGAAAACCTAAACTACCCAGACATCCCACCCCCAAAACTACCATGACTCCCTTACCCCGCCCCTAAAACCTAAAACCCCTCCAACCCTCCCCCCACCCCTAAAATTACAGTGACCCCCCACCCCGCCTCTAAAACCTAAAGCCACCCCAACCCGCCCCTAAAATTACCGCAACCCCCAGCCCTGCCCATAAAACCACCCCAACCCCACACCACGTCCCTAGAATTACTGCAACCCCCAACCCTAAAACAACCCCAACCCCCCAAAAACCTAAACTAGCACAACCCCAACCACTAAAACTACTGCGACCCCGCCCCCAAAACCTAAAACAACTCCAACCCCTCACCCCGCCCCTAAAATTACTGTGACCGCTCACCCTCGCCCCTAAAACCTAAAACCACCCCAGAGCCCTACCCCACCCCTAAAACTTAAACTCCCCCACTCCCACCCCTGCCCCTAAAACTACTGCAACCCCCAGCCCCCACCCCTAAAATGACCCCCCCAACCCTACCCTAACCCTACTTACCTGACCGCATCCTCTCCAATCCCGAGTCTGTTTTCCTCTGCCTTAACCGCGCATGTTCGTTGTTCCGGACATGCGTGGTTAAGGCAGAGGAAAATAGGGTCGTTGTTCAGGAAAGGGTTGTTCCTATTTCGTGGACAACGACCCTCGTTGTTCCTCCGTTGTGGTTTGGGCTGAGTCTGCATTTATTGTGTTTTCACAATTTAAAAAATATATAATTTAAATTGTATACGTGTAACTTAAATTTCATCATCAGGCATGTGGTGCTGTGGATCTAGTCTGAGGTTTTAAACTGCATCTTTTTATATTGGTTCTAGTGTATTCTGAATGGAAAACGTGCCCTATATAAATGTAGCCTTCTTCCAGACAGGTGTGTAAATTCGGGTTGTTTGAGGTTAGGCTTGTGAATGCAGACTACCTGGAATCTAACATTGATGCGCTGTGGGCCAGTGCCAATCTCCGCTCCATCTGACTGCAACAACACATTCCACAGCGCTGACACTGAACCCATCTCACCTCCAGATAGTGATGAAAAAGTAGCTCATAGCCACGGGCTGCACTGGTTCCTCTAAATGGGGACACTTCTAAGCCATACTTGGAGGCAGCTTTTGGATAAAAGGTGATATATTCTTCCAAACAATACATAAACGTGTGGTTTTTAGATACCTTAGGCATGTTGAAGTTCAAATGCCAGTCTTAGTGAGGTCAATTTAAAGATGCTGATAAAAGCAAAACACAAACATACCGTTGAAATAACAGCTGCACACGAAATAATTAACAAGTATTTCTTGTGTCGTAGTTCATCTATCAATTCATGAACAAGCAGGGTTTAACTCAAAACACTGGTGAATTACTTAGTTACACCAATGCACATGCACAATTTATGATTATGCAATACAGTAAATAAACCATGGGACATATTTACAAGGAAGTGGCTCATTATTCCTGATGCGCCACTTTTCTTGCATCACAGTGCGCCCACCTAATGACACCATGTGTGTGCCGTATTTACAATATGGTGCACCATAGCGCACGTTAGGACAATTGCATAAAAAATGTTGACGCTATTGTGGTGTTTTACAGTGTTAATGACAAAAATGATGGTGTTAATTTTCCGAAGGCAAGGGAGGCCCTTTGGAAACAATGAGAGCTTGGCTTTAACACCTCCCTTGGGGAGACATTAAAAATTGCGGGAAAAGGGTGCTGTGAAATCTCGTAAATTTCACTGTGCCATTTTTATGGGCCATTGTGCCACTTTGTAAATATGACGCAGGGAAATTGATTCATTAATGTGACATTAGCCTTAAAATAATGGCGCTATTGTGGCACAAGGAAGCACAAGGGTCTTGTAAATATGCCTCCAGATCTGTGCATTGTACTCACGGAAAAAACTGACTTGCGTCTGATGCCCTTCATTTAGGTGTGTACAATCAGTTGTGTAACAAAGGCCCCTGCAGCCTCCGCGGCGTGGGGGGCTCTGAGCTCCATGGGGCCCCCACAGCTCGGCACCAGCCTTGAGTGAGTCTGGAGGAGCCTCCCTTCCATGTTCTTTGCAGTGATGCCCTCTCCAGTTTCGTTACGCCACTGTGTACAATATGTACAGTGCATACAGTACCCATTTATAGGGTTAAAAATTCGTGGAGCTTTAATTAAAACAAAATGTTGTCCAATTACATATCAACCTGTGATTCACGCCATTCTTGAATGAAATGGATGTACAGATCAGCGTAGGAAATGTTTGTCAATAACCATGGAGTTACAAGAGAAATTTCACTCCGTTTACACCCTGACCTTTGCTCTCACGTTCTTTTGTAAACACCCACAAATCTAAACTAAGCACCAAATTTGCCAAAGGTTTTTGCTGGCGCTCGTGAGGCATAAAGCAGCGAAGGATGGACTTTCACGATCAAATTAATTTTCCACCAAAACTTAACCCTCGTGCACACCTCTTCGCACCAACCCTTTGGTAAGGTATTGATAAAGCGTCCAGCCCTTATAAGTTACCTGTACCTGGACACGTTGGAGGTCGGTGAACCTTTTAGCCGAGTTGGGCTCTCCTCATCCTCGAATAGTCGGGTCACTTAAATCAATAATCAATAACTATTGTAACCGATAGCCAGTACTCAATTAATAGATCGGAATAACACATTAGGAATCAATAACAGTTGGTATTTCGACGCACCATGACCTTTCAGTCATGAATAACCACACCGGTTTATTCAAAGTTAGTGAATTTATTTCCCTATATTAACAAAGCTAGCACAATGTATATAAGTCTCAAAACCAAATGATATATGTATATGAACATTACTAGCTGTCCATAGCGGCGGAAGAAACGCAATCTACGCAAAATCTGAATAATGATACATTCAGTTATGGCAATACAAATCACTAATATAAGCAACTGAATTTGACTAATTTCATACATCGGTTGCATGACAAGATTTCTATTCAAGGCATGTGGGGCTTCATGGAAAACGAATTTAGTCAACACAAATTTGGAAAACTTCTAACTTGGGCCCTATCAAAATAGCAGCTGGTACCTAAAGGAAAAAAAAAACACAATGCATAATACAATTATCCTTTCATAATTACCAAATACAATCAGCATTCAAGAAAGTATTCGTCCTTCAGGTACCGGTTCGATCAGCATGGGGCAGAATTTCAAAGGGGCAAAGTTAAGGGCAAGTTTCCTTGCAGCAGCAAGGAGAATGGGGCAAAGTTACTGCATGCGCAAGACGAGGCAATTTAAAGTTAAAGTCTCTAGGGTGAGAATTCTCAAAGTCTCTTTCTCAGTAATAGAGAAAAGGGCATCAAGATGTCGTCTAAGATGGCGTCTGGCATTTGGCTTCAAAGATGGCATCAAGGAAAAAATGGCTGACTTCTCTTTGTCCAGTGGGTTTAAGTAAGAAACATTCCAAATTCTGCAGGGTCTTCCATTGGAGGATTCATAGGGTGGCTTCAATTTGATCAATGAAAAATGTCTTTCTACTAGTATTCATTTATGCATACATTGCCCTTGGAGCCTTGGAACACAAGTTGCAACATGGCTTGCCAATTACTTCGATATCAGTGCTCTTATTGTCCGCACCTGCAGAGACTGACCTTGCTTCAAAGGGGATGAAACTTGCCTAGTACGAAACCTTGGAGATAAGTATGTTAGTCATCCCTACTGGAAAAATACAACTTTAAAGTAAAATATGAATTTTATTAGTTCAAGGAAAAACCATGCAGTTAAAATTTGAAACCAGGCAACTAGGCCAAAGCCTTTATTAAATTTAAGCTAAGCATAAAACAGTTTCAGCAAGAAATCATTTCACGAATTTGCAATTATGGCAGATTACTACAATTTTCAATTCTTCGTGATTAATAAAGCTCGTTTATAATATTGGCGAACTACTCCGAGGGCACAATTTCCCACGTACATTATTTTCTTTACTAAAATCACACTACATTATACGATTTTGGTTACATGATATATGAATATATGTTGGACCCTCTTTTTCTGCGTTATCAATCCCTCCTCTGATGACTAATTATGTCATCACATCAAATCTTCCCACAAATTTTATTCCATTAAAATTCTGTCTTAGTAATTTGCCATTTCAGTCAATTCCCTCTTTCTTTTGGTTACCTTTGATTTTTCTCTGTATATTTCTACTATTTTGTTTTCTATTTTCTCTTCTCTTTTCCTTTTGTTCCTTGCTTTCAATATTTTGATAGCTTTCCATATTCCCCAAATACCTAATAAACAAATTAATATTATTATTATTCCTTTTATTATTTTCAGTAACAATCCGTTCCAAACGTTGCTGAGCCAATTTTCCACCGAAGCAAATCCTTTTCCAACCTTCTCCCATACTCCTGGTTCTTTCAATTCCTTCAAATCTGTGCTTTCGTTAGTTAAGTTTGTAAGCATCTTTCTAATTTGCCCACTGCTGTCTGGAATATAAGTACAACAGTGACATGTACCAAGCATTTTGCAAACGCCGCCATCCTTTGCTAAAGGAATGTCTAAGGCAAGCCGATTTTGAAGAGTCATAGCTCTTTCTGCAGCAAGTTCAGCATTCATCAGGATTATAGCTCCTGAGAATTTTGTCAGCATGTTATCCACAATAGTAGACAACTTTCGTATCTTAATTGAATTCAAAATGACTCCCACTGAAGGAATCAAAGCTCCGAATATATCTCCTACCACACCAGAAGCTGTCTCCCTCTTCTGAACATGATGTGATTCAGACAGCTTTGGGAATGTCTTTAAGTCGTCCAGTTGATAAACCTTTGGGAATATTATTCCCAAATAACATCTCCCATACCATCCTTTAGGAAGACGATAATAGGCGTTAAGTCCACAAATGTAATATACCCCTGGAATAACCGGGTCTTGTCCATTCAGCATGAACGTCCATTTAGGTTGAAGCAAAAACGTATGTTTACATTCACTCATTCCCACAAAGACTGTGTCATAGTATGATTTATGTCTTTGTATACAGAATCTCCCTACGTGTAATGTATCTAAAGCTATTTTTCCTTGTGTCTTTATCGCAGCAAAAGCATAATTATCTACAGATGTCCTTTTGTGTAATTCCCTTTATAATTTCTCCTTCACCTCTTTCCTCCTATTGTCATGGTGTCTAAAAAGCTTATCTCCATCGGTGAAAGCAAACATGTAAGGTTCTCTCTATGTGCGTGAGCTGTGTGAAAAGGTGACAACGGCTCAAAGAAGCCCCTCATCAATTTTACATAATAATCTCTGGCTACTTTACTCAGGTCCTCGATTATGGGGACATATGCAAATGTAACATCATAATTAGAATAAAAGTAATGAATATACTCCTGGCCATAGAATCTGGTCATTATTAAACTACATGTAATCCCGTACGTAAGAGGCATGCTATGATATGTCACCCCTTCCACTACTGAGGTAGGTATTTGTGTGCATACATAACAATCTTTCGCATCCATGGTCTCAACATATTCACTCAACAAGCGATAGAAAACATTAGACGAAAGTTCCTTTTTGTCATGCAGATGTCTTTCGTCTTGTTCGAGTCTCTTTAAAGCTGTTAGTTCAGTAGTAGTAGTAGGTCTAGAAGTAAAAGCATCATTCGTCCCTTTCTCATCCTTTCCATGCATTCCAAGAACTATTGCTACAATGATTAGTACGCATGCAGTTATTAGACCTATACACATGTATTTACAACACTTCATTTTATGCCCCTGTGTAGTGTAGCCTGTCAGGATCTGTATAGAATCAGAAAGTTGAAGACACTTTGTCAAATCGGATTTGCAGATATATACAAAGCTGAACAAGTTCAATATTCACACGGTTTTCTTTAGCAGCTTCGTCTCAAAATCGGTTAGCAGCTTTGTCTCAAAATCGGTTAGCAGCTTTGTCTAGAAAATAGGTTTCAGAGTTAATCAAGTTTAGCAATGTCTTAGCCGGTTTAAAAGTCAATCAGGTTATCAATGTCTTATCCGGTAAAGTTCATGGAGCTTCACTCCTCAAGTGCCAAAGTGAAGTTCTGCCTCTTCGTTCTCGAGACTGAGGGATACAAATTCGTCTGACCAATCGTTAGTGGCTATGTATGCCCACTCCGGACCGGAATACCTTCTGCTCGGTATTCTTTTTCTTTTCAATTTTGCATCTCCTTTTGATTCTCTTTCGCTGGTGCTTTCTTCCTTGGCTGAGTCTTTCTCTTCACTTGGTGTTGTTGTTTCAACAGACACTTCTTTTCTTTTCTCTTTCAACTTTGGTCCTTCACTCTCGCTTAATGTTTCTCTGATCCTTAACTTCACTGGCGATATGCTTTGTCTCCGTTTTGCACTAATTTCGCCTGATGGACATGCAACCACTTCTGGAAGGGTTTGAACACCTTCACTCGGTCCTGTCTTGTCTCCTCTCTCTAGGAGATCAATCAGGTTTTCCTTTTCCTTTCCTGCATCGTCTGTTTCTGAGAAAGCCCTCCTCTGATCAGGCTCTCCTGCTCCTTCACCTGTCTCAGGCCTTTTGTCTCCTTCACTGGTCTCAGGCTCTTTGTCATCTTCAGGACCTTCGTCACTTTCTGCGGCTTCTCCTTGGATCTCCTCAAAGGGATCGGTTGTTTCTTCTTCAGAAAATATTTCTCCTTCCTCTATTTCTACTTGTTCGCCGCCGGGTCCTCTCTGTTCTGTCCCAGTGCCTGTTACTTTCTTGTCAGACACTGGCGATTTCAGTGCCTCAACTTCCTCTTCTGTGGGGCACGTCACCCTTTTCGTGTGACTGGCGTGAATCCAGTTGGGAACCCCCGCACACTTCACAGCTGTAGTAGTTGTCAGAATCACTTGGAAAGGTCCTTTCCAACGGGGTTCCAGACACGATTTTCTCACGTGTTTCTTTATCACGACCCAGTCACCTGCTTTCAGGGCGTGTCCTGGACCTTGGATCGGTGGCAAGGTGGTTGCCTCCACCTGGTGAGAAAAAGAGCGCACCACATCAGCTAGACCTTTGCAGTAGTCCAACACCATATCATCTGTAATATTCAACAGAGCATTTGCAGGAGCTGCTGGAAGCCTCATGGCTCTGCCAATGAGGATCTCGTGCGGGGACAGTCCTGTCTTTCTATCAGGGGTGTTTCTCATTAACATTAACACCAAGGGCAATGCGTCAGGCCATTTTAAGTTTGTTGAAGCACATATTTTCGCCATCCTCGATTTCAATGTGCCATTTATTTGCTCCACTAATCCTGAGGCTTCAGGGCGGTAGCTACAATGCAACTTTTGCTCAATGTTCAGCGCTGGACAAAGCAATTTTATTACTTCGTTATTGAAGTGACTTCCCCTATCTGATTCTAAGGAGATCGGGAATCCGAAACGTGGTATTAGTTCTCTCAAGAGTAATTTTGCAACTGTGAGACTGTCATTTCTGCGTGTAGGGTATGCTTCAATCCAGTGACTAAAAATACACACAATCACCAACACATACTTCAGGCCTCCATACACAGGCATTTCAATAAAATCCATTTTCATCCTGCTGAATGGACCTCCTGCCCTCCCAATGTGACTCAAATTTACTACTGTCCCCTTTCCTGCGTTCATTTGTTGACAAATGACGCAACAATGACAAACTGCTTCAGCAACTTGACAGAATTTGGGGTTAAACCAATCAGTTTTAAATAGTCTAACCATGGCGTCCCTTCCAAGATGGGCTTGTCCATGGTAGAATCTGGCTAACTGCATCAAAAGACTGTTTGGCAGAACCAAATTCCCTTCACTTGAGAACCACAAATCATCTAGTTTCTTAACGCATTCTAATTTGGTCCATGAGAGTTTCTCATCTTCAATAACATCGTTCTGTAAGGACTTCAATTCATCCATTGTATCTACAACCTTTAGAGCAAAAGCTTCACTTTGTTCAAGTTCTGGCTCATTTATCAAGTTCCATTAATCTCCGAGCAATATATAGTTCAATGCGCAAAACCTTGCGACTTGATCTGCATATCCATTTCCCAAAGAAATGTAATCCTGCGATTTTGAATGTGCACTGCATTTTACCACTGCTACTTCTCCTGGTAACTGGATGGCATGCAACAATTCTCTTATTCTTTCACCATTTTTCACTGGTGATCCTGAAGAGGTCATGAAGCCTCTCTGTGACCACAATTGTCCAAAGTCATTTACTATTCCAAATCCGTACTGGCTGTCAGTGTAAATGGTGACTTTAATCAATGAGGAAAGTTGGCAAGCTCTAGTAAGCGCCACCAGTTCCGCTACCTGTGCAGAGTAAACTCCTTGAAGCCAAGATGCTTCCAGAACACCTGTTATTGTACATACAGCATATTCTGCTTTCAATATTCCTAGTGCATCTCTCAAACATGAACCATCAACAAAAATAACTTGATCATTTTCTTCCAATCGGGTGTCTTTGATATCAGGTCTTGGTTTTGTACAAAATTCAGTCACCTGAAGACAGTCGTGCTCGATGTCTTCAGCGTTCTCAATTTCGACATTTTCACTGGGAAACAAGGTTGCTGGATTCAACGTAGTGCACCTTTTCAGCTGCACATTAGGTGATCCCAGAATTATTGTCTCGTACCTTGTAAGCCTAGAACCAGTCATGTGCTGTGTTCGGGAACATGTCAAAAGTATCTCGACTGAGTGAGGGACCATGACTGTTAAAGGATGTCCCATCACTATTCCTTCACTCTGATTTAGACTGATACCAACTGCTGCTACGGCACGCAAGCACCTTGGCAATGCTGCTGCGACCGTATCCAAAGTAGCTGAAAAATATGCTACTGGTCTGTTTACGCCACCATGGGCTTGAGTCAAGACAGACAAGGAACATGCATCACGTTCATGACAAAACAATGTGAAAGGCTTTGTGTAATCAGGCATACCTAAAGCTGGAGCCCTGCACATGCATTTCTTTAATTCAATAAAAGCATCCATCTCATCTCCTTTCAGCTCTATTTCATCCTGCGCATCTTTCTGGTTCAGTTTCAGTAAAGGTTTTGCTAGAGTTGAGAAATTGGGAATCCATTGGCGACAATAGTTCACCATTCCCAAAAACTTTCTCACCTCTCTCCTCGTCTTCGGTGGACTCAATTGAAGTACACTTGTTAATCTTTCTTTCATAATTCTTCGTGACCCTTTCTCTATTTGGTGACCCAAATATTTCACTTTCTTCTGGCAGAATTGTAATTTTGAAGGGGACACTTTGTGTCCGTTCCTTCCCAAATGGTTCAATAGGGCAATGGTATCAGCTCTACAGTCACTTTCTGTCTTGGATACGATTAGCAAATCATCAATTTACTGCACCAAGGTTGATTCAAATGGTAATTCCAACGTTTCCAAATCTTTCTTTAGAATCTGATTGAAAATTGATGGTGACTCCAAAAACCCTTGAGGAATTCGACACCAACTGTAGACCCTGTCTAGGAATTTGAAACAAAAGAGAAATTGGCTGTCCTCATGAAGAGGCACAGAAAAGAATGCTTGTGACAAGTCGATGACTGAGAACCACTCAGCATCACAGGGAACTTGAAACATTATCACAGCTGGATTTGGTACTACGGGACAACATTTGACTATTATGTCATTTATCTTCCTCAAATCCTGAACAATCCGGACCTTTCCACTCGGTTTTATCAGTCCCATAATTGGTGAATTGCATGGACTGCTTAACACTTCTTTTAGTACTCCCTGTTTTACAAACTCATCAATGAGTTGGGCAACTTTCATGAGGGTGTCTTGTGCCATATGGTATTGTGGGGTCTGGGGAAAGGTTACATTTGGTTTTACAGTCACTTTTACTGTTTCTACTCCTCTGACCAATCCTACTTCTTTCCCTGTCATATCCCACACTTCCTTTCCGACTGTTTCCTGTAACTCAGCAGGAATATCTGCTTCAGTAAGCATTGGGTAAAGAGTAATCAGGGGATACTTCTCATCGACAGTTTCCGCTTCGTCCCCTTCTACACTGTCCTCTTCTTCCCCATCACTGTTTGTCTGAATTTTAATCCCATCATTTGAACACATAATCGAACACCCCAATTTGCACAATAGGTCTCTCCCTAATAGTGATATTGGGCTTGAGTCACACACCACAAATTTATGTGACCCTTGATAGTTACCAATTCTGACTTGCTCTGGATC
Source organism: Pleurodeles waltl (assembly GCF_031143425.1). NCBI lineage: Eukaryota > Metazoa > Chordata > Amphibia > Caudata > Salamandridae > Pleurodeles > Pleurodeles waltl. The sequence continues at coordinate 280,465,225 of NC_090444.1, read as the reverse complement.
AGTGATTGGGTTTGTCAGGTACCTATTTGCTACTCCCACTACTTGAACTGTCCTCCCTGAAAGTGGCAAATTTGGTACCTCAGTGCTCCTAACAGTAGAGCGTGTAGCTCCTATGTCAACCAAGAATGAAACGCGATGACTCATAACTCTTCCTTCCACATACGGACCCTTTTGATCAACTTCCAAAGATGCTGCAAGCATACAATTTCCCTCCTCATCTGAACTTTCACTCTCCCATACATCGTTTATTCCATTCTCACTGTGTAATGGGAATTGGTGTACTGTATCATTTTGATTCATTCCTTGACCCGTGACCTGTTGAGGAAGCATTACTTGTTGCTGATTCATTGGTGCTAAGGGTACTTGCAGTTGCTGATTAGGTACCATGGGAAACTGCTGTTGCATTGGCTGCAACTGTGCCATTTGTGCACAGGGCATTTGCACCTGCTGCTGTTGTATGGGTTGTAAACCCTGCATCTGATTCATATTATTCTGAAAATTTAGGTTTGGACCCCTCAATTTTGGCCCTCTCATATTCTGAAATGCATTGACATCATTGTTTTGCTGACCTACACCTTCCTGCACCATCATTGGGCACTCCCGTTTCCAATGCCCGACGATTCCGCACGTGTGACATGGCATCACCTTCTTCATCGCTTGTATACCATTTGGAATCATAACAGTATTTATGTCAGGACCATTATTCACAAAACCTCCTCGACCTCTGCCTCTCATCTGCGGCTGAAACACAGCATTTCCCTGCTGTTGCTGCTGCGGCATCTGTTGTTGAAAACCTTGCAAACCTTGCAAGCCTGTTTGAGCTGCTCTAAGCTGCATCACCATCACCTTTTCTTTCAACCTTTTCTGTTTTGTCTCAATCTCATCACTGCAGTATTTTGCATAGTTCAACACTTCATCGATCGATTTTGACTGCCAACAAATCAAATGCATTTTAATCATCTGACTGACCTCGTATCTCAGCCCTTCCACAAATCTGAACACGAAATGGAGCATGTCCTTTGCCTCAATCGTTTCCGTGCCACTGTAATTTTTAAACGCTTTCAACAATCTCTCATAGTACGCATGTATCGACTCTTTAGCCTCTTGTGCTGTTCTGTCAATCCTCTGCCAATCCACGTTTTTCGACGCAACCTTGGTTTTCAAGTGCTCGATCACCTTATGGTATAAACTCATTACCGTAGGCGATGGTGCACCTGTGTTCCTATCTCTTTCTGGATCACTCGTCGGCCAACCTACAGCTCTTTTACAGTCGTCCCATAAATCTGCCGGAACCACAATTTCAAACAAGGTATTCAGGTCTTCCCAGAGACATTTTGCGAGTTTCACAAATCTATCTGTTTGTTGATACCATTCGATCAGTTTCTCTCTTAATTTAGGGAAATCATCCGTGAAGGATTGAATATCGCACCTGTGCCATGGTACATGTACAAGTTTTCCCCCTGCCATCTCTCAGATCGTCATTTGGTTGTGCCTTCTCGTTCCGATCTGGGGTACTTTCCTTCTTTTTGTCCTTTTTCTTAACCCACCTGCTTTCACACTTATCTAGGCATCTCCAGACCTGCGCGCTCTGCAGTATCTCCTTAAGGTGCGTTTTCATCCCTGCCAACCTCATGTGTTCAAAATCTTTGGTCTCAAAGTCTAGCCTGTAACTTCTGCTCAAATGTTTAGTCTTACCTATTTCAATCTCGTTTCTGTCTGCAATTTCTTGCAACTTCTTATGTATGCCGCTCACTTCTCTTCTAATCCTAGGGCACATGTACCTCAGCTCTTCTTCTGTGTATGATTCTAACCTGTTCAGACCCATTGTTCCCTCCACTAGTTCATCTGCCTCCATGCCCAATCTTATTTTATTCAGGTATTCCTCTCCCTTCCCACGGGATGTACTCTGTGGGGAGTTTAGGCTGTTGAACCATTGTGTTAGCTGTTGCGCGTTCAGTCCCATCAGCTTAGCACTTACATCAACTGCTACTGAAGGTTGCTGTAATGTTTCAGTCTTTGAAGTTAAGGGTATTAATAGTGGTGGACTTGACCTTACCACTGTCGACGGAGCACAAATTGGAATTGGACTAAATCCCGACAACGACCCAGATCCATTTGGCAGTGTTGCTATCGGAGTCGTTTCTGGAGTGTTTTCTATGCATCTTCTCCCTGTCTCACTTTGTGTCATTACCCCTCGGTCGCATGCGTTTGAGTTTGCCTGTATATACAGTGGTACTGGCGGACCCACAGTGATAGGCAGAGATATTGCATCTGGATTCTGTCTGTTCCCTGAATTCTGTGGCATGTTAATCCCCACATTATGGTTCATCATTGCTGGCATACCTAACTGGCCCTCTGTTACTCGAGTGTGCCTCAGCACTTCTTGTACCTGCTTTTGAGGCATCAAAAATTGTGTTGATTTGGCTTGAATCAATGTCGGTCTTTGGTAACTCTGTCTTCCCTGAGCCCCTAAGCTGGAAGTTGTTCCCAAGTTATGCTCATCACAGCAGTGTCTTTGAACCTGCGGCTGATAAGTATCGGCAGGTTTCAATTTAGGTACATCAGGATATATTCTCTGAACTTGTGGTATTTGTAGTGAAAAAGGCATATCGAGACTACTCTGCCTTTGTGATATTCTCAAATTCGGTGCTACATTCCCTGTGTTGGTTCTGGAGGGGCAATACTAATGCTTGAGCCTTTTTCGCTTTCCACATATGGTGGCGGGCGATCATTCAGCAATTGTATAATAAACTCCTCATCGTCTGACTCGTCTGACCTTTTCAAGTTTCTGTTGTTCTCTCTATCTCTGGACTGCTGCTTTCATTCCTTCCGTCTCTGCTTCATCAGTGATTGCTGGAAACAATTGAATTCCCTGCAGTACGTCTGATCGCCAAACCTTTTGTGTGCTATCCCATCTAGCATCCGCTAGTGTTTTTTCTACTTTTCTTATTCTTGTCTCAAATTTCTTTTGTTGTTGGTTTCTACCTATTAGCTCCCAGATTGCTAGTGCCTCAAACTGTGCTGGCCTTGGATGTACTTTCATGTCATATAGCGCGAATCTTAAATTCTCCAAGACTCTTAGATTAAACGACCCATGGATAGGGAACGCTACACTTCCATGCTTCTCTGTTAATTTACACCATTGCTTTAGCCAAAGACATGGTGCTACACCCTTTTCTACAATCACTATGTAAGCTGGTGTACCCTCAGGCGGTGTTTCTTCTCCTACATTTGCTTTAATGTAAACATCTCCCATCATGGCACTCTTAAATGCTTTGAAAAATGTAATCTTTCCGTCTTTTATTTTTCAAAAATAAGTAATCAATAAGTGACTTTAATTCCCGGAATACTCTTTGCTTGCCTTTCCCCACCAATTGCGCTTCACGGACTGCGTCAAATCCGTGCGCGACCCTTCTCACCAACCTACCTATCCCAGCACGGCTCCTAGTGACATCACGCTCACACACTGCGGCTGACAAAGTCCCGCGGCTTGTCCTCCTTCATTCGGCTTCACTCAAAACTAATTTCTGCAATATATCGCGAGCACTAACCAAAAGAAGAAAACAAATCTGTCAGTTTACTACAGGAAGGGTAACACAATAGCTTCAGAAACGTTAGGGATTTTTCACTAGCCTCTTCAGTTATTCCATCTTTCTCGGTCTCCCACTTTCTCAAGTAAAGTTTTACCTGCAAACTTTACTCTCAACTGATCAATGAACTATTCTAGCGCGCTTTAGAATTCGTCAAATCTCAAAGCCGAAAATTTTATTTCATGCCTCAATATTCATACCAACTTGTTGACCACGCCCGATCAACCGAACAGATTACAACATCAATCAAGTGTCTCATACACTTTTCAACATACTCCATAGTCTCTTGACCTCGCAGGGCCCGTCTCAACATCAACAACTACGTGGGCAATTTTTTCTGCACAAAGCGCTACACACATGTGAAGTTCGACGACTCCTCTAATCCTGAAATCCTCACAAACTTCTCAATTCATCTGCGGCAATAAGCTGTGCAAGCGCAAAACCCTAACTTCACTCATGCCGTCACTAGAAATGCCGAAAACATTCTCACACCTCCAAGCAAGCTCCAAGATCCCGGGAAAGTCATTTGGGGACTTAGGGCATCATCATTTCTCCAACTTGTTTTATCAATGAAAATTCTATTGCTCAGATGGGGTCCCAAAGGTCGAAACCATCAATCTCTGCTACCATCTACTGATAACGCGTCCAGCCCTTATAAGTTACCTGTACCTGGACACGTTGGAGGTCGGTGAACCTTTTAGCCGAGTTGGGCTCTCCTCACCCTCGAATAGTCGGGTCACTTAAATCAATAATCAATAACTATTGTAACCGATAGCCAGTACTCAATTAATAGATCGGAATAACACATTAGGAATCAATAACAGTTGGTATTTCGACACACCATGACCTTTCAGTCATGAATAACCACACCGGTTTATTCAAAGTTAGTGAATTTATTTCCCTATATTAACAAAGCTAGCACAATGTATATAAGTCTCAAAACCAAATGATATATGTATACGAACATTACTAGCTGTCCATAGCGGCGGAAGAAACGCAATCTACGCAAAATCTGAATAATGATACATTCAGTTATGGCAATACAAATCACTAATATAAGCAACTGAATTTGACTAATTTCATACATCGGTCAGCATGACAAGATTTCAATTCAACATGGTGCATCAAGTTCATACCTCGACTAACCTCTAATTAGCATTGGCATGTGGGGCTTCATGCAAAACGAATTTAGTCAACACAAATTTGGAAAACTTCTAACTTGGGCCCTATCAAAATAGCAGCTGGTACCTAAAGGAAAAAAAAACACAATGCATAATACAATTATCCTTTCATAATTACCAAATACAATCAGCATTCAAGAAAGTATTCGTCCTTCAGGTACCGGTTCGATCAGCATGGGGCAGAATTTCAAAGGGGCAAAGTTAAGGGCGAGTTTCCTTGCAGCAGCAAGGAGAATGGGGCAAAGTTACTGCATGCGCAAGACGAGGCAATTTAAAGTTAAAGTCTCTAGGGTGAGAATTCTCATAGTCTCTTTCTCAGTAATAGAGAAAAGGGCATCAAGATGTCGTCTAAGATGGCGTCTGGCATTTGGCTTCAAAGATGGCATCAAGGAAAAAATGGCTGACTTCTCTTTGTCCAGTGGGTTTAAGTAAGAAACATTCCAAATTCTGAAGGGTCTTCCATTGGAAGGTTCATAGGGTGGCTTCAATTTGATCAATGAAAAATGTCTTTCTACTAGTATTCATTTATGCATACATTGTCCTTGGAGCCTTGGAACACAAGTTGCAACATGGCTTGCCAATTACTTCGATAGCAGTGCTCTTATTGTCCGCACCTGCAGAGACTGACCTTGCTTCAAAGGGGATGAAACTTGCCTAGTACGAAACCTTGGAGATAAGTATGTTAGTCATCCCTACTGGAAAAATACAACTTTAAAGTAAAATATTCATTTTATTAGTTCAAGGAAAAACCACGCAGTTAGAATTTGAAACCAGGCAACTAGGCCAAAGCCTTTACTAAATTTAAGCTAAGCATAAAACAGTTTCAGCAAGAAATCATGGCACGCATTTGCAATTATGGCAGATTACTACAATTTTCAATTCTTCGTGATTAATAAAGCTCGTTTATAATATTGGCGAACTACTCCGAGGGCACAATTTCCCACGTACATTATTTTCTTTACTAAAATCACACTACATTATACGATTTTGGTTACATGATATTTGAATATATGTTGGACCCTCTTTTTCTGCGTCATCAGTATTCAAGGGAGAAAAGTAACGTGGTCACCAAGTATAAACAGGCCTAAGCAACGGGCCAAGGGGCATGCCACTTGGCATACCTATGCATAACGTGTGCTTATTCACAAAGTACTTCACACTTTTTGTGGGTGGCCCCTTTGCTGTTGTGTACAAGTCTGAATTTCAACTGAAGGGTGTACCTCCAGCGCAAACCCTGCAGCAGAAAACTGTAGCTCACATTTGCACTCCCGGCAGACTTTAGCACGAGCGCCACTGATGATATCATGGTCAGGTTGACACTTGATAAATCTGGTGCCATTCTATTTTCCCTTCACACAGAGCAGTGGTGCAATTTTTCAGACAATGCCTCTCAATCTGGGCAAATGTTCAAAAGTATACAAACTTGCGTAGATTGCACAATTGTCATGCATCTGTTAGTTTCTCACTTTCTAAATCAGACATAAAATACACATGCATAGGTCACAACATTTTTCTGAAGTGAGTCTGACTTCTGTCTTGAAACTGTTTGTGAGTCAGCCCAGAGGTATTCTGTGTATTCTTAATTAGGTGCCAATTTTGAAGGCAACAGGAAGATTCATTGAGCCCGGTGAAGTTAACTTAAAAGAACTCAGGCTGAAATTTTCAAGTAATTAGGAGGACAAAATCTGCTGTCACTGGTTTCGAGATATGTAATCATGCTCGATCTTTCTCTAGCCTAGACTAGTAATGGCATGATTTTCCATAATGCTCGTTTTATACTAATGCACCTTTCCACAGTCCAGTGGAGGCTGGCTCATTATAGTCTGGAGTACCACTACTTTGGGCAGCTGGCACTCTGACAGAAGCCAAGCTGATAGCCTGAACACCGCCTTCATTCTGCCACGTACATGCATATTACCCAGTGGCTGACGTCATATGTAACCATGACCAAAGTATCCACCTTAATTAAGTCCAGCTGTCTCAACCTGAACCCCAACAAGACAGAAATGGTGATTTTTGGAAGGATGCATCACTGTAGAACTTCGCCTCTTGGCCTACAGACCTCAGAGCCACTCTTAAACAGCCTACATGCAAGGAACCTCAGGATCATCATTGATAACAAGCTAGACATGTCTCTCCAGGTCAATAGTAATACTGCATACCACTTTCACAATCTGAGGATGCTGAGAAAGATCTACAAATGGCTACCAAACCTCCGAAAGACCGTCACCCGAGTTCTCATAACCATCAGGCTGGAGTATGGGAACTCTCTCTACGCAGACGCAGGGATCACCAACTATGTCATGAAGAGACTGCAAGCCACCCACAACACAGCAGCCAGACTCTTCCTCAACCTCCCACGCTGGTCTCACTTCTTACCAAACCTGAGGGAACTCCACTGGCTCCCAAAACACAAGCACACACAGTTGAAACTCCTCACCCATACATACAAGGCACTGCACACCACAGACCCAGCCTACCTGAACAACTTTATTCACTTCCATTAAGCCTCCAGCACTCATCCAGACTCTTGTTAGCACATGCCCCTTGCATTCACAAAAGCATCATCTTACATCACTCCTAAAGCAAGGAACCGCCTCTTGCTACACATTATAGCCTCCTCCTCCCTTCTTTAATTCTGTAAAAAGTTGAAGTCCTTGAACTTTTAGTCAGTCACTCGCCATTCCAACAGGGCTAATCATACACATCCACAGCGCCAGGATACACTCATGAGAAACAAAACGCTATACAGATACAGTTAACATAACATAACTACATACATGTTGTCTGAAATTGAAATAGTAATTTGGGGGGCAGCCCTATCAACTTAAACAACCCACTATGGTTAGGTGAAATCTTGATCTGAGAGAATTTATGCTCGATGCTTAGTAGTTATGGCATCAGCATAAGGCAATCCCCAGGGAAGTGAGCTAGGTTCAAGTAGTATCGAGCATTCTAAAGTAAAAAACACAACACAATACAATTCCCAAACCAACTTACAAAGAAAAGAGAAAAATGCAGTGTGCAAAAAATCTCCAAAATAGGAGAACAGGAACCGGAGATACGGATTTTTGAGGTTTTAGGGCAAAAAAATGTGTCTAGTACTATGGAAAAACTGTTTGCGGCGGACCACACCGAGACACAATATCAGGCTGATTGTGATGGATCGCAGGTTGAACACACCATGTGAGTTGTCTTTGTCAAAGGTTTTATCTTCATACTTAGGGGGTCATTCTGACCTTGGAGGTCCATGACCGCCATGGCGGAGGGCGGCGGAAGCACCGCCAACAGGCTGGCGGTGCTTCCTGGGCGATTCTGACCGCGGCGGTAAAGCCGCGGTCAGAAAAGGGGAGCTGGCGGTTTCCCGACGGTTTCCCGCTGGCCCAGGGAATCCGCCATGGCGGCGCTGCTTGCAGCACCGCCATGGGGATTCCGAGCGCCTTCCCGCCAGCCTGTTTCTGGCGGTGTCCACCGCCGGAACCAGGATGGCGGGAACGGCTGCCGTGGGGCCCCTGGGGGCCCCTGCAATGCCCATGCCACTGGCATGGGCAGTGCAGGGGGCCCCTTACAGGGCCCCACAAAGATTTTCACTGTCTGCTGTGCAGACAGTGAAAATCGCGACGGGTGCCACTGCACCCGTCGCACCCCTTCAACTCCGCCGGCTCCATTCCGAGCCGGCTTCATTGTTGAAGGGGCTGTCCCGCTGGGCCGGCCGGCGGTCTTCTGGCGGTCGCCCGCCGGCCCAGCGGGAAAGCCGGAATGGCCGCCACGGTCTTTTGACCGCGGAGCGGTCTTTCGGCGGGAACCGCTTGGCGGGCGGCGACCGCCGACCGCCGCGGTCAGAATGACCGCCTTAGTGTCCAACTGCTGAGACAGTTTCTTCTGGTTAGTCCTGCAGCCCATAACTCCACAGGGCAGACTTCTGGGTACCTGGAGTCTCTCAAAGCAGGTCCTCTGCATAGTCTAGTTCAATTTAGTCAGTTGGACCCTCTTGTAGTCGAGTCCTTGTGCTTTTCTGTCTATGAAGCATGTACACAGAAGTCCCAATCCTTTAGTGTTAACAGGATTCACGAGCCCTTCTTGCAGAAGTCAGGAGTAAGAATTCAAGATTCCTCTTCTAGCAAGGCCTTTTTCTTCAAATTAAGTCTTCCCAAGTCTGTGAACATTCTAAGGAGGTGGTGGAGAAAGGCCTAGATTTAGGGCCAGAGTTAGAGTTTGACAGACTGGTTGCTCCACTGGAAATGTGACAGATATCCATCTGTCATATTACGATTCCCATAGGATATAATAGGATCGTAATACAGCGGAGGGGATATCTTTCAGGTTTGTGACAGGGTAACCCTCACCTCCAAACTCCAAATCAGGACATTAGTGTCTACACTAAGCATGAATGGTGAAATTCTCCCGCCTTTCGAAACAATGTTCTCTCAGACCCCCATCTCCTTCTGCAGGACTTTCTTTTGCATCGCAAACGTGACGGATATCCCTTCTGCCAGATTATGATTTCTTTAGGATATAATAAGATCGTCATATGGCAGAGAGGATATCTCTCACGTTTGTGACAGGGTAATCCTCACCTCCAAACTCCAAATCAGGACCTTAGTGTCTACACTAACCACCAATGGAGAAATTCTCCCACCCTATCAAAACAATGCTCTCTCAGACCACCCACCTACGTCTGCAGACCACCCACCTACGTCTGCAGACCACCCACCTACGTCTGCAGCACTTTCTTTTGCCTTATTGTAAAATTAGCCAGGAGCCCCTGTTAAAAGGTGGTGGGACCCAGCTGCTACCAGATTTTGTATTCATCTTCTTGGTTATTCCCTTACCTCAGAGGGTAAAAAAGGGATTTCCCTCCAACTATGGCTATAGCCTGGCGATATGGATTTTTATGGTTTTAAGGCAAAAAAATGCCTTAATGGCTAGTGGGGTCCTAGAGCAGAGACTCCCTCCCTGACATCTCCAAGTCAAAAGAGCAACTATTAATGCTGACCTTTTTTCTGCCTACTGTTCCTCTCCACTCCCAGATAATTAATCATTGCTAAGAAGTCAGTAGTTAACATACATTGGCCTTTCCAGGCCCCAGAGGCAAGTCATTAGCCTCTCAGCCAGCGATGTCAACTCTCCCAGCCATGGCTGTATATTCTAGATCTGGAGGTGTGCTGAATGCCAGAACCGGTTTTAAGCCAGTTCTGGCACAGGCAGCCTAAAGTATACTTTACAAAGTTGCTTTTCTGCTGAGGGTATCAAAACTCCAACTTCACCATTAAGTCAGATTTTAAAAACTAAGTTTATAATAACATTAGGCCTTTCCTAATTGAAGGTAGAAAATAACGAATGTAAATCGAACTGGATCCAAAAAGTCTAGCCTGGCCTACATAGTGAACCAGCTTTGAGATTTGTTTTGCTGTGAGAGTACACAAACCTAATATGTAGCGTGCCTTAGTTTTTATATTAGCACCCTCCCTTGTGGGCTGACAAAACACACTTTAGATTGACATGAATACATAAAAAAAGACATGGCAAAGGCATTTTTTTCTGCATGCATTAATGCATTGCATTGAAATTGCAGTCTAGCTAGAGCGTAGTGGAGCTGCTGGCAGAAATATGTTTTTTGTCACATTTGTGGGTTGTAAACATACACCGCAGCAAACATATCATATTTAACTTTCCATGCCATAGGAGCACTCTAGGCACCATTTACATTGGACTTATAGGAAAGTTAAATAGGCCAAATAGGGAGTTCCAATGTTCAGGACATGTTCTAGAGGGAAAGCACAGGCCCTTTACTATTGTGTAGCAGCAGTAAAGTGCACAGAGTCCTAAAACCAGAGAAAGTAGGATCCAGAAAAAGGTGAAAATATGAGGAGATCCTGAGGAAAAGGTGGAATGGTGCTATACATATGAATGGTGGAAGCCTAAAACTGCACTCCTCCTTCACATGTAGACTACACCCATGTGCTAAAGAAGTGCAGTGGCCATGTTTTCCCAGTATTGACTGTAGTGAGTTAATCAGAAAAGATGCTGAGAAAAGATCCCCTACCTTTTCTCTTTGGCTGAAAAGTCCAGGCTTAGGCAATATGGGTAAAAGATGGACAAATAGGCACAACACTCCTTTCTTCCTGTTCCTATCCATGATCGTCCTCTCTTTGACCTGCGGCCTCCAAAATTCCCATTTGGCTTGGTCCTTGGCACTTTGCAGCCTTCCCCATTCCTGGTCCAGTGAGACCTTCATCAATGTACTACACTGTTGGGCGCCCCATTATTAGGTTCCAATCAATCCACTCCACCATAACAAGCCTTGGATTTTAGAAATGCTGCTGCAAAGAACCAATCCCATTAGCAGGGGTTGGGGAGAAGAGTGAGAGATTGTGCATGAATGTGCACGTTTATGGACCTCGATGCATGTGTGGCATATCAGAAATTGAGGCACAACACAAAATTGCCTACATGTTGGGTCGAACATGGACATACAATGGCATGAGTGGCATAGATAGGACATTGATGCTTAAAAGCACAGCTTGCCAATAGGTACACTGGGTATATTATGGCACAGCTGTCACATTGGGAAAAAGCACAACATGGCATGGCTGGCATGTGGAAAAGCCAGGCCTCTTCATGAGAGGCTCCACGTTACTGCACCCCTTAGCTTTACCAAGCCAAAGAAGAGATTTATTTTGCACCTACCACCTAACAGTATAATCTAATGTACGATACAATGTAAAGTGGAAAGTCATGAAGACCAGGACTTAGTGAAATTGTCACGACTCTATCCTGGTGAACAGTAACACCTCACTCCTTGGATCCAAGAAAGTAACACAAAAAGGCATCATTTAACGGGTGATCATGACCAGGGCGGGAGGTACAATCCCATGAACCTGCTTGTTGTGTTGTTCTTTCTCCACCCAGTTCCTGTTCGTACAATGCTACACAATCCTATTATTTCCATCACATGGCCATCCTACCCGCGCTTCCTCGGTGGTACGCAGTCACATCAGTGAGCATCCTCGAGTAGCGCCAGGTAATTTCTCTATTATTCAGGTAACTTGCTCTTTCTCTTCAGGCTCGTTCTCAGTACTACAAGCCCCTTTCAAGAATTGTTTACAGCAATACATTCCCAGTGCCACAACTGTGCTCATCGACCAGCTGGCGCTGTGAGATCCAAGGTGGTGTCAGCTGTCACGGCAGTGGCCAGCACTGGGCCAGTGTCTACCCACAGCAGTGCCGTGCCGAAGAGTGCTGGTAGTGGCAGGTGCATCCCAGCAGTGCCCTTTCAGGGTTGTAGGCTTTCAATAGTTTGTGTTCTCTCGCAGCATCCTTTGGTAACCCACATCTTTCGGAAATTCCTATCGAGCATCGGTCCGCTGGTTTTGCTGCTAATTAATTTTGGAAACACGGCGGCCACTTCATAAGCATGCCTTAAAAAGTTGGGATTCTACTCGTCGTAGACGTCCTTCTACATTTAGAAAGATTTCCATGGTTTTATGGATTCACAAAAGTCTTCAGTTGTGCTTTTGGAAATCTTCACACGTCGCAGATTCTTCAAAAGCGATGGGGCTGCCTTAACCTTGTTTCTGCGGATCCCACAGCCTGTGTGTGGCAGGAATGCGCAGCAGCATATTTAACTTTTTTTATCATGTTCTATCCAAAAGCGAAATATTTTTTGGTGGTAAAAATCCTTCCCCTACTAAAGCCCCAACCAAACATGCACGTGTTTGTTTAACTATCACAGTCACTTTGCACACTGGCTCCTACGACTTTCGGAATTAAAGGTATGTGCTCTACATGGCCATGAATTCTATCGGGAAATGTGTACCTAACCATAACGGTATCACTTTGTGGGTGTTCGCGACTTTCTTACTTTCACCCTCTTCCCCTTCTCTGAGCACCACCATGCCCCAATCCTCGAGAATGAGAAATTAATTGCGAGATTCACTGCTGTACCAATTGTAAAATAGGAATTTGCAGTTGTAAATATAATGTCATTTTCAACAGCAAAACAGTAACGCATTTTAAAGAGTAACGGAGGTCTTGGATCAAGTAGGAGAAAATATACATTTTCCTTCAGTGACAGCCAACCGGACTCCAGTGATAGCGTCTGGTAAATGCACAAGCATTGGTAAAGCCAATAGGTCTTGCCTATGCAAAGGATATTGGCTTTGGCAATGTGTTTTAGCCACGTTGTACACCAGTGTGGCTACTGTTCAGTGTGGCTACTGTTCAGCATGGCTATAAGTTAGTAACGTAGAGTGGGGTGGGGTAGATTGAGGATAGAGTGGAATAAGATAGATTGGGGTAGAGTGAAGTGTGGGAGATTTAGGGTAGAGCGGAGTGGGGGTAGAGTGGAGTGGGGGCTGATTGGAGTGGGTAGATTGGTGTGGTGTAGATTGAATTCAATCAATCAATCAGGGATTTGTATAGCACACTACTCACCCGTGAGGGTCTCAAGGCGCTGAGGAGGGGAGGGAGATAAGGGAGGGGGGCAGGTGATGCTACTGCTCGAACAGCCAGGTCTTGAGAAGTTTCCTGAAGGCAAGGAGGTCTTTGGTCTGGTGCAGGTGGGTGGGAAGATTGTTCCACGTTTTGGCGGCGAGGTATGAAAATGATCTACCGCCAGTTGTAGTTCTGCGGACGCGTGGGACAGTTGCGAGGGTGAGGTCAGCGGAGCGGAGATGCCGGGTCGGGGTGTAGAAGGAGAGTCGTTTGTTGAGGTATTCTGGTCCGGTGTTGTGCAGTGAATTGAGGTAGGCTGTTTGTCGTGGATACAGTGCCTGTTTTAAACTAGATTTTAGTGTTAGATGTAGGAGGACACCAGGATTACCATAGTACACTCCACCCACTCCCTCTGCCCTCAGAGCTCAAGGTTAGTGTGGCCAATGACTTTCACCACCTCAAAAATTCCCTGACAAATGGTATTTTATGCCTGATTCCATTGGTCAGAGAGGAACTAGGAGTGTCTAAGGGGGTTCAGGACTGACAAGGTGGTGAACCCTTCAAAGCACTCAGAACACTTACCCAGGGTTGCTCAGAACACTGCTAGAATTGAAAAATGGGCCTGAGTGGACTGAACCTGCTGCACTTGGCATCTGTGGCCTATAAGAAGGACCTGAAGACGTTCAACCCCCTTCCACTTAAAATCCAAGGATAGAAAGATTGACAAGCATCCAATGGCTGATCCAGTGGGTGGTTACAGATGCTGAAAATGACACTCCTGTGAAGAATCCCAGCTGATAAGTGGGAATCGGACCTGTAGTGGACTTTGTTGTTGCCCTCTGCCTGACACCCTGAGAGTCTCTAAGTAAGTGCAACCCCAACCCCAAAAAGTCCTGGGGTTCTTGGGACTGAATACTTGTGGTTATTTAGGCATCCAAAGAAGATTGGGAACTTTTGAAAAATGTTTACTCGAGAACTTCAGAGCTTCAAGGAGATAGTCTCAGACTAAGAGGAGAGGAAAGGAATGCAAAGAATGCAGCACTCTTAGTCTGAGTAATGAATTTACTAAGGCACTTCTCAAGTTTCATACACAGAGAAAATAACGTGGGCTTTTATTTCAAAGGCAGAAACACAAGTGCAATTCTAAAAATAATCACAGCAGTGAAATAATAATGATCACAGAACTCAACAATGGTTATTATTATATGTATATATATAATACATATATATGTATATATATATAGATAGAATACGTATTCACACATGCACAACACAAGCTAAAAATAAGAATTAAAAATGCACCACCATGGGGCTTGACTTCAACATCATCTCTTTGTCTGCCACTTTCAAGTCATGGAACCCGGACAACCAGAAAGAGAGAGAATCACCCACAGTGGGATTCTGAGCAAAGCGTCCCTCCTCAGAATGAGTTCCTTCTAGTTCCAGCTGTCTGCTTATATCCTTTAAGCAAACTGGAGAGGAGAATTCTAGAAACTCCTCCTCCCATACAGTAAGTTGTTGTTCAAACACTGGCCACAACAGGTCAGTGTTGGAAAAGAAATACGCTAGAGACTGGCAAACTCTCATGGTGCTTTTCTAAGATCAAGCTGTTCTCTTCCATACCATAAACATTCTCAGCCTGGTACATTTTATCACGGATACTCCCCCATGTTATGTCCCCATCCTCGGTGAGAAAGAGCGAAAACACATTGCACAAGCTGTGCGTGGAAAAATACCTGCGCACTAATGGGACATGTGTAAAGCTAAGCTAAGCACAAAATGGAGTCAGTGGTCAAGATGGAGCCAGTGATTAAACACCAATAGCATTACAGGGAACCAATCGTAAAAGTATCTGACCAGACATTCCACTGCATCAAACTGAATTTAAGGTTTGCCCAACATGGGAAAGACTTTTGTTCCAAAAATGACAAAGTCCTCTTTCAGATTTAGACTTACTTTCAGACCCGAGTGTGGCTAATTTACTAGGTTATATGATCATTATGTTCATCTTAAATCAAGCCTCTGTCCTGGTGACCACGACTATTGACTGCTGAGGCTTTTTGCTTTTTGACGGTATTTTGATTTAAATCTTTAAAAACTCACATCTGCGCTTCCTCATATTGGTTTTTGTCATTTTGGTGTTATTCTGTTAATTAAATTCTACTGTAGATTTTTAAATTGGAGCATTTGTTTGTGTTGTGTTGTCAACTTTTTATCTCTTTTGGTACTTCTATAAGCTTTATAATTTCTCTTTAAATGAATTCTGTCTACTTATTGCTATAGCAACCTGGAGTTGAGTCAGCTTTAAATAACTGAAATCTCTATTGGACCTAGCAACCTAGTGACTTTGGGCCTGATTAAAGCCCTCATTATGAACATAGCGGTCCGTTCCGCACTGCCACCGGTGGCGGTAGAAACCGACAACAGAGGAGCGGTCTGGACCACCAAATAATGAACCAAACGAAACTCATGCATCCCGCACACCACCCACCTCTAGGAAAGGAGTCCCGCTGATGACGGCAGAGATCGCCCACAGGCCGTCGGAAAGGCTCAACTCGCCCATCAAATTATGAACCACCATTCCGCCGCCAGTTCCGGGCTGGGAACCACAGCCACACAAAGCAAGGCGGAAAAGAAACAAATAGAAGGAAACACTCACCGGAGGTCAACAAAACGTGCAGCGGCAGCCATGGACAGAGAGCTGCAGATCATGCCAGCCTTGCTCCTTGCCATATATCTACACAACCGAGACCGCCGACGAAGACGACGACGACGACGGGAAGTACCGCAACCTAAGACACAAGGGAGGAAAGGGCACAGTTACATACCCACCCACACCACCCACTCCGCAAAGCCCCCCAACCCTTCCCTGCAGCAATAGTCAGACACCCCACACCAAGAGGGACGTACCCGACCGAAGGCCACTGCAACTTGGCCAAAGGACATGCAATAGCACCACAGCCATAAATTATTTAAACAAACACCAGGGTGGAACTGCGTGCAGCCCAAACACAGGCCATACAGAAACTTTATTCAGTAGCTCACTGAGCTAAATGATGATAACAGGGCCAATGGCCAGTCCATAAAAAGTCAATTTTCCTTGGCCACAACTCGCCACACCTGACTCCCACAAGTGCTGGGTACTCCACTCAACAGGGCACCATAGGGGGATCCAGGCACCTCACGGAATGGGGGCACGGGGAATGGGGGTGGGGATTTACAACGGGGCGGGACTTTGGCTTGCATGAGGAGGCTTGGGGGTGGGTTTCTCCTTTGAAGGGGTGGGGGCTGTTTGGCTCGGGTGGAGCAGGATGCCTTAGGCTCTGAGCGGGCCTTCTTCTTAACTGGAGAAGGGGCACAGGAATGGGAAGGCTGGACTAGAGTGGGCTGCGATGTGGAAGGAGCGGAAAGGCCAAGGAGGTGGGCACGTCTCGGGACAAGACGGGATGGGCAAGTGGGTTCGAACAGGTCTACACGGGAGAGGAAAAGTTTCTTGGGAGCAATTGGGGTGGGCGTGGATGAGGGCGTGGGAGTGGAGGCAGAGGGAGTTGATGTATGGGGTGTAGATGCGCGTGTAGTGGGTGCCGGTGACTGCTCAGTATGCTGTGGTGTGGTGGATGTCTGATGGGTGGGTGTCTTGGTGCGTTTGAGTGTTTTGGGAGGTGAGGGGGTCGACAAATTGGGAGAAGACAGACAGCTAATGTGGATGTATGTTGGGTGGGTGTCTGCAAGTCGGGTGAGTGTGCTGCATGTGTCAACTACAGTGGAGGTGGTGAGTGCAGGTGTGATGTATGGGGTGAATGTATGGCTGTCTGCTATTGTGGTGAGCGCAGGAAGAGGAGCAGTAACAGTGAGTGAAGGTGCAGTGCATGCATGAGGATGTGCATGTAGAGGGGACAGGCAGGGATGCGGAAGAGGCAGGCACACTGGGGGAAGTGGACGTTGTTGTGTGTGCAGGTGTCTGTTGGTTGTGTGAATGCTTGTGGTGGGATGTGTGGTGCTTGTGTTTGGAAGTGTGTTTTTTGTGTGTTGATGTGCATGACTGCGTGTCTGAATGTGTGCCTTGGATGGGTGAAGGGAGTGGGGTGCTGGAAGGGGTAGAGGAGGTTGGAGGGGGACGGAATGGCCAGGGAAACTGGCTGCCATCAAAGAGGAGGCCAGAGCCTGAAAAGATCTCTGTAGGGCAGACACGGCACCATGAATGCCATCCAGATAGACATTAGTCTGCTGCACCTCTGATGCTAGCCCCTGGATGGCATTGACAATGGTTGTCTGCCCTACAGAGATGGTTCTCAGGAGGTCAATAGCCTCCTCTGTGAGGGCAGCAGGGCTGACTGGGGCAGGGGAGAAGGTGCCTGGGGCGAAGGAGACGCCCACCTTTCTGGGTGGGCAGGCACGGCCAACTCGGTGGGGAGCAGAAGGGAGGGCGCTGATGGTATGGGTTGTGGCAGCAGATCTCACGGTTGTGATTTGTCCACTAGTGTCCACCACCGCTGGAGGACCCCATCAGAGGAGGTTTCAGAGTTACTACCCCCTGTGGTAGTAGCCTCCCCCGTGGAAGTCCCCTAGCCCTCCCACCCACTGGTCCCCTGGGCGTCCGTTGTCTTTGCCTCCGAGGATCCGTGGGCCGGTGTCTCCCCACTAGCCGGTGCCTCAGCTTCCTCGCCTGATGTTGATGCTGTACCAGACACGCAAAAGAGAACAGGGATGGGGAGACAAAACAGGAGAGACACTTGTAAGTAGCTGAATGCTGATACACACTCGATGGCCAGACATACACCTACCCAGCAGACACACCCAACAGGCTGCACCGTGCACTAGGCCCATGACCATGGCCCTGACTACTGAGCAGTATAGTGACCTACACCCATATCCTGTCATTGCATTGAAGTTGAGGTAGGTGAAACCTGACAGGGACACCCCTACACCCTTTGGGGAGCAGACAGTAGCTGGACACCAGTCAAAAACCCAGCTTTAAGCATCATGAGTCCTATTGCACGCACACTCATCCTTCCAGGCTGAAGTATGGGCTGTGAGTACTCAACCCCTTGTGACTGCTGTGCATCCTTCAAGCGCCCATCCAGGTCTGGGTACGCCACCGCCAGGATCCTTCGCATGAGGGGGGTCAGTGCCCGACGGGCACCCCTACCACGTTGGGAGGACTTCCCCAGCTGGGCCTCACTGATCTTCCGCGCCCAGCGCCGCAGGTCCTCCCACCTCTTACGACAGTGGGCGCTCCGCCGGTTGTAGACCCCCAGGGTCCGTACCTCCTTGGTGATGGCATGCCAATGTGCCCTCTTCTGGTGCGCGCTTACCTAGTAGGGAGACACAGAGAAGAAATACAGAGGTCAGGCACCTGCACGATGGCTGGTTGATTGTTAGACATAGGACAGACAGTACTCCCAGACATGCAGGACAGTGGCACGCAGCATTCCATGCACCAAGACCCATCCTGGCTCACAGGAGCGCACATCAGAGCAATCCACTCCATCCATTACACACACAGTGCCCCCCAAACCCGGACTCACCTGTACCTCTGGCCGGCCGTAGAGTCTGCCGTACAGGGGCAGGACCCCTTGCACCAGTTTCTCCAGTTCTTCCTGGGTGAAGGCCGGGGCCCTTTCCCCTGCACCACGTGGAACATCCATAGCCAGAGGCAGGCCACAGCAGTAAACAGAGTGGAGTACTTGTCCGCACAGGATCAGGGAGTCAAGTGATCACACGATGACGAATGCGCGTACTTTCCGCGGCGAAATGCACCGCCACCGCCAGCTGCAATCATGATACGCCAGGATTCCCCATTGGCATCCATGTTAGCGAGGGTGCAAACAGCGGTCAACACTGCCGTACGCAGCAATATTTTTTGGTCCTGGATGTGCTCCATGTATAAAGCAGAGTACTGTTCCACACATTGCAGTTAGCCAATGGCAGAAGTGGGCTAACCCACTGCCCCACGCTTTATGCTGTGGTGGGCAAAGAAAGGACTATAGCAGATCAATGGATGAAGACCGCTGGCTGAAAGCCTCTACAAGTGAGTATATACATATATAACATATATAATTTTAATAATATCAAAGGTTTTCAAAAGATGGACTTAGAAGTTTAACCAAAATATAATTCCCATTTATTGGGTTGTTTTTCCCTACAAATTAAAATAAAGTATATATAAAGGACCACCTTTCTAATTTTGTGTTATCTGTTAACTAATTGTATTCTGATATGTGTATCATGGTTACTCTCATTTGTTGCAGAATTTCATGCCTGCAAGGCCTTTTGTGAATTTTCATCCCAGTATAAAAGACCAAGGGCCAGATGTATCATCTAATCCTTTTGCGATTCGGTAATAGCGATTTTTAAGAAATCGCTATTTCTGCTTCGCAAAATGGTATGTATCATATTTGCGATTCGGTAATAGCGATTTCTCAAAAATTGCAAATGCTATTACCGAATCGCAAATTGCGATACAGACCCCATTCGCACCTATGGGCCTGTAGGCCCATATTTGCGAATTGTTTGCATTTCCCAAATTGAGAATTCCTAACTGGAATTCGCAATTTAGGAAATGCAAAACCCCAAGGTGCTGGGGGCCTAAGGCCCTATCTGCTGGACCCCAAAAAAATATTTTAGGCCCTGTAAGGCACACACATGCCAAAGGGGCATGTCTGAGTTACATGTCAATTTTAAAAATGCATTTTTAATGCATTTTTAAAACTTGCACATGGTTACCACCAAGTTTTACTTGGTGATAATTGTGATTCCTTAATGCTCAATTCGCATTAAGGAAAAGCTTCATACATGTGCTTAAGAAATCGCAAATAAGGATTCCTTATTTGCGATTTCTTATTTAGAGAATCGCAATTTGTGATTCTCTAAACTGGCTCGCAATTTTAAGGAATCGCTATTTTAGCGGTTCCTTAAAATTGCACTGCCAATGCCTTTCATACATACTGAAAGGCACTTTTGCATTCGCAAACGGGCATTCCCATCGTTTGCGAATGCAAAAAGGCTTGATACATCTGGCCCCAAATCCTTCTAAAGCCCATTAAAAATGGTGCACAATTCATTGTTGGAGTCAATAGTGATTTTAATTCATCGTCAGCTTTGATATGTTTAACAACTTCTGATTGCACTTGGCTAAATGCTCAAATTATAAAGAATAGTTATTATCAGGGGAGGCTCCTCCCTTAGAGCGGAGGAGCGTCGCCCCACTTCCTCCCCCCGCCAGCAGCAGGAGCTGCAAAACCTTTGAAAATAAAACAATAACCACGTTAAGTATCGTTTTATTTTTAAAGGGGGCAGGGCTATGAGGGTGACGAGTGTGAGGGGAGTACATAAAACACTCCCCTCAGTGCTCATGCATGTTTGGTGGACCGTCTCGGGCCGGCCATACACACATGCGGACGAAGGCTCTCTCCAACTTGGCACTGTTGCCGAGTTGGAAAGAGCCAGACCAGGCTCCCAGGCTTGTTGGAGCACCCAGCTAGGGCGCTCCAGCCAATCATAACGCTGCTTTGATCAGCGTCATGTTTGGCAGCAGGGTGGGAGCCTGCAGTGCAGCAGAGAGCATCGTAGAGCGGTGCAACGTCCAGTTAAGTTTTTTTAAATGTATTTTTTTTTTTATTCTATTCCCCCCCGTCCCACCACTTTTCGAAGTCACTAGCCGCGACTAGAAACGTAGCCATGGATGTCTTCAACAAACGCTACAGAAATGACGATGAGTAGAGCCTCATCTTACAATGAGGGTTACAGTGAGTAATGTGGGCATTACTCATCTTTCTACAAAAATCTAAAATCAAACATCAAACAATTTCACGATTAACAAAGTGATGTTTTACGACATAATAATCTTAATTTACTGGTTTTGCCAATGCTTGTTCTATCAGAGTACTCATTATTATTAAAGGGCATTGAACGGCAAAGCGCTATTAAACTTCCCTGGGCTTTAAAAATAACTCGGATTTGCATGCTAACATTGTAATTCGCTAGGAAAATGAGCATACAGTATATGAGGGCTACGTCATAGAAAGCACTACTCAGTATTAATTCCTATTTGATGAAGTAGCTGGTGGATTATGGAAACATTTCTGTTGTGTTATTGGTTTGTGTATGGCGGTCTGAAGTCTTCAGGAAGCCGTATTTAAGTGCGTAGTGTAATCCCAATTTCTGGGTTTTCTGCTATTGCAAAACGCTAATAAGAAACAGATAAATCAGGACCTTAGATTAGTTATCTATTGTCCAAGTGGCTCAGGTGAAATGCACTACTTTCGGAGCTGCTGTCTCCTGGTGTAAATCCAGGTGTGTTTCTGCAGCCTTGTGCCAGCTCTTCTACTGCTGCTGGTCAGGCATTGATGGTCCTGATTAACATTTTCACATTGGTGCTACTAACACGTGACAGCATCTGAAACCTTGTAAGTCATTGAAGGAGCAGTTAAATATACTCTTGCTGATGCTTGGCTTTGTGTATGTCATCCTGGGTTTGCAACTGGTCATTAATGCTGTCAGCTTTGTATTTGCACCTAACAAGATGACAGCGACCAGTCTAGCCAGTTAGGCTGGTTACCTTATCGGCTGTTTGTTCAATTTAGCTTGAAGGTAGAAGATCTAACCGTGACAAGCTTGACCCGGACGATAATCCGCTTCATTTAAATAAAAGGACTCCCAAAACTGGCACTTGGTATATCTGCATTTTGTAAAGCTTGCAGGATATATACCTGTTCTATGCAAAACTTATGGAGTTACGCTATATATTCATCAGGCTTGCCATGGATTCTTGTCTGTCTTTTTTTATTGCATCGTATCTCGGACAAGTGCTTTTCCACTGCAGGGAAAGGCGCATTTGGCTCTCATACTATCAAGAATTAGGGCCTTACTTAGAATTAGATGGACGAGTTACTCTGTCACAAACATGACAGATATTCCGGCTGCCTTGTTACAAGTGCATTTTATTCAATGGCACTTCTAATAGGGCGGATGGGATATCCCATCGCCAAACTCTAAAAAACTTGGGGCCACATGTACTTAACTTTTTGCAGGTCGCAAACAGCGAATTTCGCTGTTTGCGACGTGCAAAAATCACATCACAATGCACAAACCCAGTTTTGCGATTCAGTAACCTGGTTACCAAGGGCCATATGTAGCAAGATATGAATTTGCGAATCAGAAATTGCGAGTTGGTGCGACTCGCAATTTCCGACTCGCAAAATCATATGCAGAATGGTGTCTCAGACACCTTCTGCGAATCGCAAGGGGGTTGCAAAGACCCACCTCATTAATATTAATGAGGTGGGTCGCAATTTGCGACCCCCTTGCGATTCCCTGCGCTCACAGGGATGGTGGCCTGCTGGAGACAGCAGACCTCCATGTCTGTGACTGCTTTTTTAATAAAGCAGTTTTTTTTTTTTGTATTGTAGCCCGTTTTCCTTAAAGGAAAACGAGTTGCAATACAAAAGAAAAAATGAAACCATTTGGTTTCGTTTTTTCAGAGTAGGCAGTGGTCCATTGGACCACTGCCTGCTCTGAAAAAATATTTTTGGCGACATTCACAAAGGGGAAGGGGTCCCATTGGGACCCCTTCCCTTTTGCGAATGAGTTAGCACCCACTTGACATGGATGTTAACTGCAAATTGCTTTTCGACCGCGTTTGCGGTCACAAAGCAATTCTGCATCGCGGTGCGAATCGCAAATAGGAAGGGAACAACCCTTCCTATTTGCGAGTCGCATTCCCATTTTGCGAGTCAGTACCGACTCGCAAAATGGGAAAGTGCATCGCGATACACGTTTTGCATGGCGCAAACTGCGAATTTCGCAGTTTGCGCCATGCAAAACGCTTTCTACATCTGGCCCCAAATCGCAAAACAGGCTTGCGACTCGCAAATCAGGAAGGGGTGTTCCCTTCCTAATTGCGACTCGCAGTGCAATGTAGGATTGTTTTGGTCCTATGGACCACTGCCTGCTCTGGAAAAATGAAACGAAAAAGTTTCATTTTTTGTTTTTGGAATGCATCTCGTTTTCCTTTAAGGAAAACGGGCTGCATTACAAAAAAAAAAAACTGCTTTATTGAGAAGCAGTCACAGACATGGTGGTCTGCTGTCTGCAGCAGGCCACCATCCCTGTGAGGGCCGCCATTCGCAAGGGGGTTACAAATTGCGACCCACCTCATGATTATTCATGAGGTGGGCATTTGCGACCCCCTTGCGAACCGCAGATGGTGTCAGGGACACCATCCTACATTTGGATTTGTGACTCGCAAATTGCGAGTCGCTCTGACTTGCAATTTGCGGGTCGCAAATCTGAACCTACCTACATGTGGCCCCAAGTCCTTAGTTGTCACTCACTGCAACAGAATCCACTGAGTGCCTGACTCTTTCAGGAAGCGCTTGAAACATTCAGGAACTGTTATTACTTTCTTTATGTTGGCATATTTTTGCAGAGTGCTACATTACCAGAAGGTATTAGTGCACTTTACATGCAACAATCAGGTGGTATGCCTGGAATCCCTTGTAAGTAACAAAGGCTACAAGCACAAACAATGCATCGGATGTATAGTTCAGTTTAGAAGTGCATCAAGATCAGGTCGGTCAGTGTCCACATTCTGTCGGATATGTATATTGGAAGCTAGACAGCAAAGATGCAGGGTTGTGGGAAGTGAATGTTAGAAAAGGAAGTAGCTGAAATCGAACTGAAGACGAGGTAATGGGTTTCAGGGAAAGAGATAGCCACGGAGAAGGAAGAATTGGGAAGCAGCATGAATGGACCTAAGGAGAAAGATGTAGGAGACCTAGTACATTAAAGAAATGAGTGTCGGCTAAGACAGGGAAGGCCAAGGCTTTTCTCTTCCAAACTTCTCGACTTCAAAATGAGTCAATATGAAAATAGGTAGCAATGTAATAGCCAGACTTCTGGGGAGGACGCATTTTGCTTCCTTAGTATATTTATCCTGCCAACTTCTGAAGTCTTCTAATAAAACTCCCTTCTCTTGGCACACATTCCTTATGTACCTCAAAATGAAAGGTGACCGCAGAGAAAAAGCATTGTCATTTCCTCCATGGAAGAAACTATTATGTTCTGGTTGCAGGGACAGAATTAAGAGGCTATAAGGATGGTAATATCGGTCAGGCCTCAGCCTGGAACACCACTGAGTGTAGATTTGCACCATGTCACTAAAGAGCACATTCATTGTCCTATTCAATTCAACTTCTGAGTCTGATTGTCCTAATGCAATCAGACAACTGCACAACTCACTTAAAATGGAAATGGGTCCTAAGATTTAGTGAATCTGCCAGGGCAGCAGCCACAGCTTTTATTCATAGCTTTTAGGCCCTTTCAGTAAACTTGGTCCTGTTTGAGATATTGTATACATCTGGCTAGATGAGAAGGCTGTGAAGCTTCTCAGCAGCATCTTTCTTTCACTGTAGCATGGTGTTTAGAACTCAGTTGAAGAGTCATTCCACAAAAGCATGTGTAGTTCACATAGATGGACCTGTGTGGAGAGGGCACCTGTTTCAGATGGAGATAGCCTTGGCAATGAGATGGAGTTGGCATCATCACATATCACATTGGGCTTGCTTACAATGTTCAGTCTTTCAAAATAGGAAGCACCTCGAACCAGCTAACCCTCATTCACAGGCTGTCTCCACGTAATATGTCACTTCTACAACATCATATGGGAGCATCCATTTAGACAGTCGCAGCTATCACATTTTACTCACAGTCTTTGAGAAGAAAGTCCTCGACCAACACCTCCATACCACATGCTAGTGCCATGTGAAGTTTACACCTCAATGCAAGTCTAAATGCAAAGCAAGCATAAATATAGTATGCAATTTAGGCACCTCCACAAAATAGAAACCCAGGATTGAGTTAGATATAGGGCCTGATTATGACCTTGGCAGATGGAATACTCTGTCACAAACGTGACGGATATCCCACCCACTGTTTTACAAGTTCCACAGGATATATTGGAGCTTGTAATATGGCAGACAGGATATTCGTCACGTTTGTGATTGAGTATCTCATCCGCCAAAGTCATAATAAGACCCATAGTCAGGGAAGCATCACTGAAAGCACCTCTTTGTCATGTTTTCTACTCAAAACTAAAACACAGGGACCATAGAGAAAGTTCCACATACTTTTAGAACTGCCTTTTTGAAATTCATCACACAAACATGGGGGGTGAAGGGGTGGTGCACTGATGCAAGCACTATGGGTGTTAGCCAACAGCGGGCATTTGATCACACTCTCTTACAGGGCCAAATAAAGCATCAGATACAAATCTCTTGATTCTCTGAGAGAAAAATGGAAGAGTGATCTGGGCAAGACCCTCACTGATTCTGAATGGCATCAAGCTCTACAACAGGTAGGTTACATCTCGATTAATGCCCACCTCAAGCTCATCCAATTCAACTATTTTCACAGAACATACCTTACCCCAGCGCACATACAGGTCATATATCCCGAGACTTCACTGACATGTCATAGATACAACCAAGCAGAGACTGTGTTCTACTATTTGGTATGGTCCTGCTTAGTTGTTAATCAATGGAAGAGAGAGGTCACATAATGCCTAGGGTGACCAGAATTTTAAAACCAAAAGCTGGGACATTTCACAAAAATAGGAGGACTACAATTTTGCTTTAACCAATCGCACAGAATGACAGTGTTCATCAGCAAACAATCATAGAAGAGGCACTAAGAACACATATAAAATGCATTTTTAAGCCAGTATTATGCCTGTTAATTAAATTGCCTAATTAAACTATCCCTACTTTCAAAAATATAAAAAGGCGTTGTCCACCGTTTTCAGTCGACCTCCTCTAAAAACCGGTACATGATCTAAATTTCCCGAAATGTGCCAGGAAAGCTGGTGAAAAACCGGGACAGTCCTGGCAAATTCAGGACACATCGTGACCCTACTAATGCCTGGCAGGGTGGAGGGCAAGGGAGAGTTTAGCTTCATCATAAATTGATCTATTAGGAGTTATACCCCCAGACTGAAGCCCACAAGTCCAACACCCAATTCCTAAACCTAACACTGGCCCTGGCTAAGCACCAGATAGTGATGAAGGGACAGGAGAAGTGGAAATGGAAGGTAGATCTGTTAAGGTACCTGTTAAGGATACTCCACAGCTGAAGTAGATGCCTACTTGAAATTGGTTGGTGGCCTACGCAGGCCTAAAGCTTTGCTTAACTGGAAACCATTCCTCATGGCAATGAACCCCAACTCAGATGACAAATCATAGGGGATGCACTGTTCAATCTACACACCAAGCCCAGTTTGCCAGCACACAAGTTGAATGAGAGGCAGCTCTTGCACCACTGGATTGATTTGGCTGTGTTTCATTGCTTAGGAGAGAGCTAAGCAAAGTAAAACAAAAGGATGTGGGAGATGGAACCGTGACAGTTATCAAATGCTTCTTCTCTGGTCTTGGCACCAGGTTAGAGAGCTCAGAGGTTCACGGCGAACTGGACAGGCATTGTGGAAGGGATATCAGGAAAAATGAGAAGGAGTAAAGGGTATAGAAATTGGGTGGGGGGATGAGGACAGAGTTTGAAATGTGGTATGTTGTTGGTGAGGTACTATGCCACACAAGTGGGTACACTGGGCAGTCAAGAAATTGTATACACTTCATTATTTCATTGATGTATTCAGATTGTATAGAAGGAGAGACTCTTTCTGCAACTAACATCACAATGTTTGAATGACAGACTATGGTGTTAATGTAATGATCGTCTTAAGTAATAGCCTGATTCACAAAGGTAAACATATACTTTTGTGCAAGTTTATGATGGTTTGCTATTCACAAATTTATTTTATGAGTGGTTTCTTTATGACTTACGATCTTTATGAAACAATACGATGACCATATTTTTTATGTGCAGAGACTCCGCAATCGTAAAGATACTATTTGTAAAATATCTTTATGAACAGCAAACAAATGAAAACTTACCCAAAAGTGTAAGTTTACCTTTGTGAAAAAGGCCTAAAGTGTTTAACTTGTGTTTGCTCTAGTGTGAAAATAGGAAACAAAAAATGTGGCTACTGTAAGGCTATCTCCCACACCATGTGTAGGTATGTAGACCATCTTGCGATGATAGATTGCAACAGCTGCAATATTCAGCAAAGCCCTGGGTTTGTCACATTTGGGAAGCCAGGTGTAAGCTGGACAATGAATCTCTATTCTGAAAGTTAGAGCAAGTTTAGCACTTATGCATGAGTATGAAACAAGAATGTTTCACCTGATTCAGTAATTGCTGAAAGATTAGAAGGTTATAAAATGACTCTAGGAAACAGAGTGGAGTTTCATGGAGTACCTAGAGTGGAGTGGCATAGAGTGGAGTAGCGTAGAGTGGGGTGTCATAGAGTGGAGTGGGTGAGAGTGTCATAGAGGGTAATGAATCACAGTCGAGTAGAGGGTCGTAGAGTGGAGTGGATTGAAGTGGCATAGAGTGGCAGAGAGAGGAGTACGGTGTTGTAGAGATGAGAAGCGTAGAGTGGAGTCTTGTAGAATGGAGTAGAGTCTCGTAGAGTGGAGTTGTGTAGTGCAGAGTATGCATTGTGTAGTGGCGCCACAATAGGGTCACAATTTCTGACGTTATTGGCCTAACCACTGCCATGGTGCGCCATATTATAAACACAGCGCACACATGGTGTCATTAGGTGGGGGCAGGGGTGATGCAACACACTGGCGCATCAGTGCTGATGCACCAGTTTCTTGTAAATCAGGCTCACAGATTGTTAGATTGACAGAATGGGCTCTGACAGGAGAGAGGACTACTTATTCATTTACTATCAGACCATTCGTATGGAACCAAGGAGCTTGGTGCACCACACAAGCAAAAAATTCACATTCCTATCCAATATTCATGATATGAAAACTAGAATTTACTAATTTGTTGCCAGCAATCAAATCAAACATTGAAACGTGGGATGAGGGAAGAAGGGATCTCTGCTCATGTGCCAATAAAACAAAACTAACACTATGTTTCAGAATAACCCCTCTATCTGCAGAAGATAGCAAATGAATGTCCTGAACTCTAGACTGCAGGAAGAAAAGAAGCAATTGCATCAGCCTTTAAAAGAATAGTTAGAGCACATTAAGCACTCAGTGGGTTACTCCAAAAGTCTCTGGGCAGCTGTCAAGTCATTTATAAAGTGAGGTATCCATGATGTGATACACAGCAATGGCCAGAAGGAAGGCAGATTTGAAGCAAAAAGACCTGGAGAGAACAATGTGACTTCTTATGGATCGATATTGAAACACACAGATGGCTGATATCCTATATGCTCTAACACAGGATATCTATAAGATGAAAATTCATTTCTCCTCAAAGTGAAACTAGACTTCAACAGTCTTACAATAAAGCCATATGAACAAGGAGAGAAATCTACTGCTTCTACCCTGACAGTTAAAAACAGAAACGTCTGCTGTTCAGTGCAAATCACAGTCACATTTTTTAACTCCTTTTCTACCCCAAATATGTCTCAAAGTGATCATTTTATCGAAGAGGAACAAGATTTGTGCGAGATTTAGATCTGCCTAGATTAACACAAGAACAAAGAGACCACTTAGAGGAAGATATCATAGAAGAGAAAGTTGCAGAGGTCATCAAGTCAATGATCACAGGGAAGATACGTGAGAAAATGCCTTCCTGGTTGTATTCTATCAAAATAATGTTCCACTAATTACAGCGTTGCTGTCAAAGTCTTCAGAGATGACAATGACAATGGAGATCTGTGCACATAATTTAACAAGGCCGCTGTCTTCTTAATTCCAAAGTCAGTGAAATACCCATTCCAGTGTGCCAGCTATTTGTCTATTTCATGTACGATCTCAGACATCAAGATACTGGCCAAAATCACGGAAATGCACCTGAAGGGGTGATGCCTTTCCATATACCCAAATATATGGTAGGCTTTGTTCCAGGAAAGTCGCAAGACACAATATCAGGACCCTCATGTGTCTTATGTGGTAAGCAAAAGATGACAGAGACAGCAAAGTGGCTCTCTACCTTTATGCTGAGAAGGCATTTGATTAGGTCAAGTACTTCTTTAGATTACTAGGATAGGCTGGCCTGGGCCCACACTTCATTTTAAGAGTGTCATGGTTATTTCAGATGCCAATGGCCTCAATACACCGCCATTGATTCACATGATCATCTGTTCGGATACACAGGGGCACTCATTAGGACTGCCCCCTTTTATCACTCGTCTTCTTAATTGTATTGGAACAACCTACAAATTGCTATCTGCCAGTCAAATGAGGTGAGCAGGATTTACTCCTTGTTGGTTGAACTGAAATTACTGATCTTCGCTGGTTAGATACTGCTTACACTACCCAACCCTGCAACATCAATCCCAGGCTTGTTAAATGTTAAAGCTCTTTTCAAATTCCTCCAGTTTGTCAGGATTCATGTAAAACTGGACCAAGAGAGTAGTAATATACCTAATTTCCTATCCTACCATTAACTGGAAGCACAGCTTTTGAAATGGCCTCTCAGAGAAAGGCAATCCCACACTCGCCATCAACTCCAAACACTACATCTTCCTTGAGACCTCAATTTTCACCTTGAAAACCTCAACGACACCAGCACCGCCAACCTCCTCAACAACATTGGCCTCACCCAACCAGTCACTGACCCCACACACTATGTAGGACACATGCTCGACCCCATCTTCACAGCCGGTGACAGAATTAAGTACAGCCATGTCACCGAGCTCATACGGGCAGAACACACCATCATCCACTTTACCATCACAAGATCCCCCGGCACCACTACCAAGCCTCCCAGCACCTCACAGCACAGCTGGAACAAAGTTGGTTCACCACAGAACTGGGAACCGCAAAACGCAACTGCAAGTGACTAGAATGGAAATGGCACATCAGTAAGGAGCCCACTGACTTAGCCACCTTCAAGTTGCCTGTCAACCAGTAACACAAACTACTGAAAGAGACGAGGTGGAGCCCCTGCCGACCACATCGAAGGCAGCTCTGATGACAGCAAAGAACTTTTCAACAACTTCTGAGAGTTCTCCAACCCTTCAGCTACAGAAAACATCATCACCCCTTCACAGGAACTCTGCGAGTCCCTGGTGTCAGGAATCCCCAAGGTGCCTCCTGCGTTATCTGTCAGCATCCCCAGGGATTAGGGTTAAATCATATCTCTGTTCTTAGTTAAACCTGCATGTTTCTAAGTAAAAATAATGTGCTGGGTTACACAATTGGTTTTTACCAATGCTTGTTTGCTAATGTGAGCAGGTGTAGACATGTGCTTCTAATTGGGTGTGGTGTAGACATGTGCTTCTAATTGGGTGTGGTGACTCATCCACATGAGGAAACTCAACTGCTTTCCTAATTGGCTATAAATAGCAGAGTGAAGCATGCCTCCCTGCTTGGCTTTGTTTTGCTTCCTGATCTCAGCATCTGACTTGGTAGTCCAGCCCCTGCTGTCATCCTCGTATTCAGGACTTTTGAGGCAATTCTTTTCTTCGTTCCTGTACCAGCTGACACCAGGCATTCCTCCAGCACTCTGGAAAAGGCTGCAGCTATGTGACCAGTATTCTCCAGGGAGTTTGTTCTTTGAGCGCCAACCTTTCCTAGAACAGCTGGTGTATTTCAGACCTTGTATTTTGGCAGAGTGCTTATCTTGAATAGACAAATGCATTTCTGAACATTCTACATTATTATTGTAGTTACTTGCCTAAATGTGCTTCAGGAAATCTGCTTGAGCTCAAGTACTACAAAAAGTGACAGTGCAATTTTAAAAGAGCATTTACGTGACTTTTCTTTCTCTAATAGCATAACTCTTGGATTTAAATTGTGTCATTCATGCCTGTGTTTCAGGTTTGATGAATTTGCTTTTGAAGGGTTTTTCACACACACAGTGAAACCAAACAAAATGGTGCCACCCTAACTGTTTAAACCCAGAGTGGACATTGGTATTTCTTGAATTGTTTTTGTTCCTTTTAGTTTAACCCTATGCATGCAGGAACGTTATATGTGATATAGTTAATACCCTTGTTTGTCTTTCTTGTGCATGATAAGTGCAACCACAGTTCTAATTGTAGTGTGCAACAGTGAATCTCTGTGAAGCCATCCCTAGTGTCGCAGTACTTATGTTAGGGTTCTCAGTTTGGGTTTTTGGTAATGCAATGTTAGTTATTGTGCCAGCAGTTGTTATTATCCAAGAAAAGTGCTCGAGCATCCTGGTGTTCTTCTACTGCTCCCGTGCCCATATCAGAAAGAGAGATTCAGTTTCAAGGAATTTGAGTGCACTAACCCTACTATCACTCTGTCAACAACGACCTGCCCCCCGAAGATACAGGGTGCCTGGCTGGACCGGCAAGACGTGGCAGTGTTTTGTCTTTTTCTCTTCCACTCCCCTTTTCCTTCTGGGACACCTGCCACGGAAGGAAGTGCCGAGAGGTGTTCCAGGAAGTTGGGAGGCATACCATCGCCTCTGCAGACATTCTGCTTTTCAGGTGAGTGGCCCCGTCTCAACACCTAGCAGACTTCTTCCATGACAATATCCTCACCATCTACAAAAACTTCAAACCTCAACCCACTGACACCCTCAGCCTCCTCGCTCCCACAGATGCAAACCTCGATGTTATATCTGACCAGTTGTTCATCGCCTGGGACCAGCTCACCACAGAAAACACTGAAGCCATCATGAACTCGATCCACTCAGGAGCACCCACCCCGGTCCCCCATCCCTGAGAACATGATGATCAACAGAGAGATCATCACCATCTTCAACTGATCCATACCATGCCCAACTTCCATGAAGTATGGAAACACGTAGAATTCAAACCCCTTGTCAAGAAACCTGTCAGCCCACCTTTCTGTTCCCCTTTCTCGCCAAAGTCCTTGAAAAGGCCAGCAACCACCAATTCAAGGAATACCTGGAGATCAACAATCTTCTGGACCCCTCCCAATCTGGATTCAGCACCAACCACAGCACCGAAACTGCCTGGATTGCTGCCACTGATGACATCAGACTACTCCTCGACTGGGGAAAAATGACAGCCCAGATCCCCCTAGACCTCTCAGCAGCATTCTACACCACACCCTTATCAAAAGGCTTCATCGCATCTGAATCCAAGGAGGCATTCTCAAATGGATTGCGTCCTTCCTAACGAAGAACCCAGAGAACCCATCTATTATCTTTCACCTCCGAACCCAAGAACATCATCTGCGGCATCGCTTAAGGCTCGTCCCTCAGCCCTACATTGTTCAACATCTACATGACCCCCCTTGGCCAACATTGTCAGAACCCACGGAATGAACATCATATCACACGCAGGCGACACCCACCTCATCCTCTCACTATCAGAAGAACCCTCCACCACAAACGCCAACTCCGAAGGTGCATGTGGGTATCACCGTCTAGATGAATAACAGCTGCCTCAAACTCAACACAAACAAAATTAAAGTGCTGATCTTCAGGAACAACACCTCCCATGGAACGACTCCTGATGACCTACAAGCTAGGACACCAGCTTGGCATCATCCTGGAAGGCAAGCTCACCATGCAAACCAGACAAACACAGTCTCCTTCGCCTGGTTCCTCACTCTTTGCATACTCATAAGATCTTCAAATGGCTCCCCGTCAACACCAGATGAACCGTAACCTAAGCCCTAGTCACTAGCCAGCTGGACTACAGCAACGCACTCTACGTAGGAATAATCACAGACCTCCTGAAGAAACTACAGATAATACAGAATTCATCAGCCAGACTCAGCCTCGACCTCCACAAACGGACCCACACACCCCCACCTCAAGAAGCTCCACTTGCTCCCCATTCAGAAGAGATGGCAATTTAAGATGCTGATCCACACCTACAAGTCCCTTCACAATCAAGGACCAGCATACATCAGCCACTGCCTGAACTTCCAACAACCCTTCAGACACCTGCATGCCTCTTCCCTCTCTCTTGCACACATTTCCTGCATTTGCTGTAGCAACAGTGGAGGACACCCTTACTCCTAACTTGCAGTGAATTCCTGGAAAGACCTCCCCCTTCATCTACAGACCTCATCCTCTCTTCTGGAATTCGGGAAGGGACTCAGGACCTGGCTGTTCAACTGAACCCCTTAGCATCTATGTTCTCAGCACCTGGATAACCTCGCAGGTGATTAGCCGTGCTCTATAAATCATGTTTGACTGCTTGATTGAATCCTGAGGGATTTTCTTCAGTTAAAGCTGCTCAGATTTAATTTAGTACAACATTAGTATCTTAATGGATAAGAACCTCAGAGACTTTGCCAGATGGGTGCACTGACACATGTCACAAATGTGGCAGTGTACAAATAATCAAAATGGTGGTGCCCCTCAAATTCAGCTATTTCTTTTGCATGGTACCCACCTGAATACAACAGTCACCATTGACAAAGGTGACAATGTTAAGTTCCTGAGATTAAAAATGGCAAGGCTTTATGATGTGATGGAATCTAGGGAAAGAAGGGACTGAGACCTTTGCACGTAGTGTTATATTATGGAGCAAAGCAGAAAGCACTTCTTGTCTGTCACTTCTCTTCCATACATAAAATACTGGATTTGATTTTAAATTATTTGTACGATATGCTTTAATCTGTAACTTTTTTTCTGTAAACTGTTTTGCAGATAACTCGGTTCCCTTCCATATGACAAATAAGTCATCAATATATCAGGACCATAGAACTGCATTTTCTGTCCACTCTTCAGCAAACTTTTGTATGAACACCTGCTCCTCCCACCAGCCCATATGCAGATTTGCATAACTGGGGAAGAAGCAGGTGCCCATCGCTGTTCCCCTAATTTGCTTGCACACTTGTTTAACGGACAGGGAAAAAGTTGTTATGCAAACACCAGTATACCATAGATAACAACATTTGTGTATGATTATATAATGACAGTGAAATGGTACTAAGGAAGCACTCTATTGCCCTCATACCATCTTTGTGTGAAATACTGGTATATAGGGGTATAACATCCATTGTTATTAATACAGTCACTGTCCCATGATACATCATAAATTCTTCTCAGGAATTCTCCAATGTCCTGAATATAGGAAGACAAATTCCACACATATTACTGTATAAAAAATCTGTGTACCTAGAGGTACCCTCAAATAGCCCCTCAATTGCTGAGATGATGAGCCTTTCTTGGGGGGTAGCTTGTGTATCTTGGGAATGAGATAGAAAAGGAGTGTTATCGGAATATCATTTCTCAGAAACTGGCACTCATCCTGTGATAGCATGCCATCTCCTTGGCACTGTGACAACTGGGTATGATATGCTACCTTGATGTTTTTGATTTCAGAACTTGACGTTTTGCAATAGCATTCAACATCATTAATTTGCCTCATTGCTTCTGATTTGTACATTGACATTGGCCATAGTACAATGTTTCCTCCCTTGTCTGACTGATGAATGACCACATCATGTTTGTTTTTCAATGCATTTATTAATGCATAATATTTTGCATGATGGCCAGTGTCAATGCCAGCCTCCTTCCTGGCACTGTTAATCTGTAAGGTCTTCAGATCTTGCACTACCAACTCAGAAAAAATGTCAATTGAATCCCTTGGCATGACAAGGATAAAACAGGACAATTATTTAAATGGGCTACATGCACTTGCAACATGTCAAGATCTTAGGCTATGATCAATTCCTGTTCTGTCAACATACCCTGGACACCTGCAATCTCCCTTCTGAGCTGATGTAGCTCCATCATAAGTTTGATGTCTGATACATGTAATTTGTTCTTCCATTCTCGGCTCACTCTGCTGTTTGCCTGATTGTTTCCCGATGTGAAACTTTTGTAATTTAAATTTATTCACCATCAAACATAAAAAGGCTTCAACAGACGTGTTTCAGCATTTCCCCTTTGTCAGTGTCAAAGGCATTGACAAAGAAAGAATGGCGAAATGTGTCTGTCGAAGCTTTTTTATGTTTGATGACAAAAAGAATTTGGATGAAGATTATTCCTTCATGGTGCATCAAGTTCTTGGTGAGAAATATATACATATATATAGAGAGAGATATATATACTGGCGTATCTATATACTGGCGGTCGCTAGTATGTTGTTATAGTTAGGACCAATTTTTTCATGGACAGAGTGTTTTTTTGATTTGTTAATTACTTTGGAGCCGATTGACGAATCTTCACAAAATTATCAAAACATATACTTTGGTCAGTTCAGCTTCTGTCGTGAAAGTTTTGGGTTGAGCCGTCAAGTTGGAGCTGAGAAAAAGGGGGGTCCCAAAACACTTTTTCCTCATCCTACGTCAATGGGATTTTTCAAATTTTGAACACAACTATGAAATAAACTGCTGTACGGAATTATACCATATTTGTCAGAAAGCTAGGTTTTGGTCCAGAACGCATGCTTTTTGTGATTTGGTGTAAATCCATTAAGTAGTTTTGGAGATATTAGAGTTTACAAAATATAGATATTTGGGCACGCGGATTCTCCGCAGATCCTACTGATCCCGTGCTGATATCGAATAGGCTGCCTACACTTCAACAAGGAAGTGTTGGTAGCCATCTTGGGACTCGGCCTCAGCTGAGTCCCAGAAAAAAAGTTACAAAAAATAAAAGGGGCCAGGGTAGAGCCCCCTTGCCCCCTTAGCTCTGGTGCTGGGGTCCCAGAGGGACCCCACCAGGGATTAAAAGGATTTTTATTTTATAAAATGATGGAAAAATCCACTGATGGACCCACAGATTTTATAAACGTTAAAAAAAATATGGGCAGTTTCCCGCCTTTTTCATGAAGCTCCCGGGTGGGCCAGGTCCCGGGGGTCTTGGGGGCTTTAGAAAGAAGGGGTTGCACAGGGCACTCTCTCCTAGGGCTTCTATAAGCCCCAAGGACCACCACCTCCCCAGGGCAACTCTAAATGAAGTGTGGGGGGCTGCCCAGTCCCCTCAAAGCCCCGTGGACCGCCACCTCCCTTGGGTACGGCCCTACTCCCCAAAAATAAATTAAATATTTAGGCTGGGCCGGGGGGGGATAGATTGGCCTGGGGAAGGGGGCTGCTCAACCCCCCGCCCCCCGAAAAAAAACATTTTAGAATGCGGGCCCCAGGGGATGTTGTCCCTGCGGCCAATCCCCGCTGCACAGGGCCTTCAGCCATTGCACAGTGCTGGGTAGGGTGATTATAGGGGTTGGCTGCAGGGTCAGGCTGAAGACCAGGCCTTGTGGCTAACCCCACTGTGCACGGCTGAAGGCACTGATAATTACCTCACAAATTACAGCACTCATGACATCTTTCATAACATCAATGATAATGTCAGTGTAACATCTGCAGTAACATTATTAATCAGCTAACTGTGCATGGTGAGGGCACGAGTTACATTTACTTGAAATACCTGTATGTTTAGAATTTGAACCCAACTATAACGTTCCTGTAAACTTTGGCTTTTTAATTGACAATAAATATATATATATTTATAACTAAGGCATAGCTATATTGTTGGATTGCAGTACCCTTGCATCACTCAATTGCCACATGGGCAATGCAATACTTAAGTCAGATTTACAAAGGAAGGCAAACCCACCATGCATAGCCCTGAGTGGATTGATAAATCTGGAGAAAAGCAAGGCACCACAATTCTCTGTTATGCATTACATTTTATACCATAAACTACATTGCTGCTAAATTACACATACGTTCGTATGCCACACCACTCTAGCCAGTCCACTATAGGTTGCTCCATTCTACACCACTCCACTCTAAGCCTCTCCACTGTATGAAACTCCAGTCTACACCACCTCATTCTAATCTATTACACTCCATGCAATGCCACTCTATGCGACTCCAGCCTATGATACTCTACTGTATGCCACTCCACTAGATGTGACTTCACAATACGAGAGACACAATTTCAAAAGTATCAGGGCACACTGAAGCAGTATTAAGTCCACTAGTCAGGAAGTATTCACCTTTCAAACTGGATCAATTTATTGTCTCAAAAGTCTGAGAAAATGTTCCAAGCATAGGGGTATATCTTTGTGTACAGAAGCCACCAAAAGTCAAAAGGGAATGTTCCATGTATACAAAGAAATCTTTATACAAAACAGCAGCTGACGTGTTTTGTTCCCCAGGACTTTTTCAAGGCTGCAAGAAATACATACAGGATCTAATACCAATAAACCTTATTAGCGGCAACAACAGAGACCACTCCAAAATGCAACAAAATGCCTAGATAAAGTATTGTGATTATGAAATAGCCATTCATCTTAAGGACAAGAATTATCCAAAAGTGAAAGAGTGACCAACAGAAAACACCGTTAGGTAGAACATTCAGTCACAAACATCTTAACTAATGCATCCTATGAGTGCAAATGTAGTCTATGTCGCACAACTCCTAGTGCTCTGCCCCCTACAGAAGTGAAAGTTATGTAAAAAAAAATCAGTGACGAGTGCACAATGATATCTTTTAGGTGTGTATCTTATTTTTCCTGAGGTCATAGTTTATATTAAGAGTCATGATGTAAATAAAGTATAAATGTATAATACTGGGGAGATGAGATAAGAAAAAAAGAAAAACAGTAATGAGTAGTGAAAATATGAACCTGAATGAAGAGAAATACTGGTGATGAAAAATGTGTCCTGTGTTGTGGCAGTGGACAAAAAGACAGTATTACCCACGTAATGGTTACTTTATTTTACACGAAAGTGTGTTCAATGGCAGTCAGTTATTCCAAAAAGGCCATGATAAGCCTGCAAACAAGAAGACAAAAGATGACAAAAAGTAAGCCAAGGGTAAATGAGAGAAGAGAGATTTCTATTCTCTCAGAAAGATAGGGAGAGCTGTATTGTGGGCGCCCCACTTACCTACAAATGATGAAAGAGCAGTTGTGTTCCTTGCTGGATCAGTAGCAAGATGACACAGTAGTGTGCATGTAGTTAAATGCATACGTCACACCTGTCATCACTATGGAAAGAAAGATAGCTGTCTGAGGGCTTTGGGAAAGTGAGGTGGTTATATTTGAAAGGCACGTTAGGGAGACCTGGTAGAATGAGTGTCACACGTAAGAGGGCTGTTAATGTTAGATACAAAGAATTTATTCCAAGTCAAAGTAAATAACTCCTGATATATGTCAAAAACCTAAATAGAATAACACAACAACCACCGGGTGGGAATTGATGTAGATATTTAGAAAGAAGGGTTTCTTGGCAGAACTCTATGATTTGGGCAGACACCCAGCTGTCTGAAGGCCTTAGGAAAGTGTTGTGGCACATATTTAAATGGCGTGTTAACGCGAACTGGCAGTACGCGTAAGAATGTTAATTTGTTACATACTAGTGAGAAATGTGTCTAAGAGGCATTGCACATCTCCCCATACATATAAATATATGGGAAAAAAGTATGAAAAGCAAAATGTGGAAATTAGTGTAAACAGCCAAAACTGATTTCAAAGTAGGATACTCCTTTTAAAACTGACTTGCGGTTGCCCGAGGGCCTTCAGAAAAGCATAGCTCCCATATTTAATTGGCTCGTTAGAGAGAACTGCCAGTGCATGTAAAATATTCTTTGAATGTATACATGTAAGGTCTATGTAAAAAAGCAGCCATCTTTTTCATTAGAGCCCAGAAAAATATTAAGACATGCTAGCCTCCTGAGTTACGAGAGACAGTAGTACAACTTTGAAAATAGTAACAATAAAGTAGAATAGACTTAAGGGTGTAGCAGAAGAGAGACAAATGCATATTTTAATACACAACAGAACTGCCCCCATTGCAGCTAATGAATATGTACTGCAACAAACATATGATATTATGATATTATAAATTTAGTACAATAATTATCAACAAATGTAGTAAGACAAAGAACAGTGTCATACATGGTCAAGTGGCTCACAGGTGATTGTTAACATTGTTGGTAAGTTTGGGGTCAAAATTAGAAATTTCCTAGCTATCGAGAAGGGAAGTTTCAATTCTATTAGGAACACGTAGGCAAGGATTATGCATCTCTTTCTTCACTTTTTATTAAACAGCCAGTTCAAAGTTCAACAGTAAACTCAAAACTTCAACACCCATGAAACAATCATTTCCATGGTAACCAGTGTCCAATCCTTTCCCTCTCCAACTGTCCGTATATATGTCCTTCTTTGGTCCCGTCCTTCCTGGACTTCACTGCGACTGGAAGTTAAGGCATCCTCAAGTTATTGCTGCATCCGATCCTAAGAGAATAATCCAATACGTATCAGAAAAGGTCGATGTGCCTCCTTCGAAAAGGAGTGATCAATTTAATACGTTCTAGTGCAGGAGTTCCAACATAAGCATTAAAGCCCACCATAAAGGATTAAACAAGCTCAAATCAAAGATTCATCATCTGACAATTGCAAACACAGATACCACCTCCAAATGGCGTTGTTCCAATCACCTCTCGGGTGGGAGACACATCCCCTGTGTTGGGAGGGATAATCCTCACATCCGTGTCCTTAATAGAATTGAAACTTTCCTTCTCGATAGCTAGGAAATTTCTCATTCTATGTCAGGACCGAGGCGAGAATTATGCATGTTTAAAGCTTAGTTACCACCAAAGAGGCTGCTTCATGAATAGGTTTAAAGTAAAACTTTTTGAAAGTAAACTCTGATGACCAGTCAGCAGCATTCATGATGTCTTCCAACCTACCACCTACCTCGACAGCCTTGGAAGCCATGGCACCCCGAGTAGAGTGTGCCCCAAACGTTTTTACATTGATGCCTGCCTCCATCAGAACCCATTTGATCCACATAGCAATCTAAGGGGAGGAAACTGCCCTAAAGGTTTTCTTTTTTTAAATCAACAACTGTCTCTTTCCTGGGGGTCGGTATTTGGCTGTCATAACTTCGTATGCCTTTAGACATCAGACAACACACAATTTGGGCATGTGTTCAAAATCTGGATAGGTTACTGACCTGGCATTACATTTGCCCTGTCTGGATACAGTGACACTTACTCCGTCAGGCGAAAAAACTCTAGCCGACACATCAAGGGCTCTCACGTCCAAAACCCTTTTGCATGATATTAGGCATAACAACATAGTTAGTTTCGCTGACAACTCCTTCCTGGAAAGGTACTGGTTGTCCTGCCAACAGGACAAGAGACGCAGAACCTGATTGATGTCCCACAATTCCGAATACCTGGGTTCCGAGGGCTAGGATATCCTGATACCTTTAAGTAATTTGCACACCCATGGATGCTCCCCCACTGGGTTATTGTTCAGCGGGGGTGTCCCACCGAAATTGCCAATCTGAAGGAGTTGATCGAGCAATAAGAAAAACCAGCCTCTGCCAGTTCCGCTAAGAAATTTATGATATCTGTAACCTGGACCCCCTATGGGATCGATGTACCTTTCCACACACCAACGCACCCAGCGGTTCCAGGCGGACCTATATCTTTTGCATGTGCCCAGAACCCAGGCCTGTATGATTATTTTTTCAGCTTCCTTTGAAAGTCTGCTGTCTTCCCAGTGATTCCGAAACTCCTCCAAGCCATCTAAGTGAGGAGACCTTGGAGGACCAGG
This sequence comes from Pleurodeles waltl, assembly GCF_031143425.1. NCBI lineage: Eukaryota > Metazoa > Chordata > Amphibia > Caudata > Salamandridae > Pleurodeles > Pleurodeles waltl. The sequence goes on along the minus strand of NC_090444.1, from coordinate 280,424,522 downwards.
GGATGAGATTGCCACGCGGGGTCTAAAAGTAGTCTCAGGAAATTTGGAAGAAGTATTGGAAAGTCGCAAGAGAGCTCAAGCAGGGTTGGGAACCCCACTCGAGACCTCCACAGTGGGGTTAACAACACCACCGTAGCCCCCTGATGACGCACTTGAGCTGACACTCTCTGAATCAGTAAGAAGGGGGGAAAGGTGTAACCCTGGTCCCGCTCCCAATCCTGTAAAAATGCAGCCACTGCTGCCGCCCCCGGGTGCAGGCGCCAGCTGAAGTACCTCGGTAGTTGGGTGTTCCATCTGCACGCAAAGAGATCCACTGAACACCGACCCCAGTGGCCCAGAGTGTCAAAAATACTGTTCTATCCAGCTGCCAGTTGCTGGTATCCTCCAGATATCTGGAGTTCCAGTCCATCAGTACATTCTGGGAGCCCGGGAGGTATTCCGCTGTTACAGATATCTGGTGTTGAAGGCAAAAGTGCCAAAATCCTTTGCCAATTCCGCTAGGGCTGTCGAGCAAGTGCCCCCTAGGCGATTTAGGTATTGTACTGCGAACACATTGTCCATCCTCAGGAGGACACAGCAGGAGACCTTGTCTTGAGTCAGGGACCTGACCGCAAAGGATCCCACCAGGAGCTCCAGACAGTTGATGTGTAAAGTGAGTTCCTGTGAGGTCCAACATCCACCAAACGAGACGTCCCCACACCGCTTTCCCCATACCTGACGGCTGGCCTCTGACTCGGTTATCAGATCCGGCAAGGATCCGAAGATCGCTTTGCCGTTCCAAGCCTCCATGTGTTCCAGCCATCATTGGAGCTCTGTTCTTGCCTCTTGGGGAAGAGCTATCAACTCGGAGCTGGTTACTCCGCGTTGGAGGTGATGAGCTTTCAGGCCTTGAAGAGCCCTGTAATGAAGGGGACCCGGGAAAATGGCTTGAATTGAGGATGAGAGAACTCCCACCACTCTGGCCAATTGTCTGAGTGAAATTCTGTCACGCCTCATGACCTTCGTCAACTCCTTCCTGTTTTTGATTATCTTTGAGATCAGAAGGCTGAGGGAAGCTTTGTTGGAATCTGTGAGGAACCCCAGAAAGGTCATAGATTGCGAAGGTAGAAGGTCCGATTTCTGTTGGTTTATTACAAACCCCAAGTCCTGGAGGAGCGCAATAGTCATGGTCGCGTTGGACAGAAGTTGTGCATGGGATTGATCCATTAGAAGGATATTGTCAAGATAAATGATTTGACGAATCCCCCGAGACCTCAGATACTCCACCACTGGCTTGAGCAGTTTCGTGAAGCACCACAGTGCAGAAGTTAGGCTTAATGGAAGGGACGTGAATTCAAACACCTGCTCCCTCCAAAGAAATTGCAGAAACCTGCGATGCGGAGGGAAAATCTTGACCGTCAGGTAAGCATCCTTGAGGTCCAAACGAATCATCCAATCCCCTTGTAAGAGGAGATCCCTGAGCACGTGGATGCCCTCCATCTTGAAGTGCCTGTATACTACCCATTCGTTGAAGGCCCTGAGGTTGATCACCGGGTGGAACCCTTTGTCCTTTTTCTCCACCAGGAATATATTGCTTATGAAACCCCTGGGATGGAGGAGTGACCTGCGGATGGCATTCTTTCGCAAAAGATCCTCCAGGTCTATCAGTGCTGAATCCGCATCCATAAATATCAAAGGTCTCAGAAGACACTCTTGGATCAGTGTTCCCCAGAATTCTATGTGGAAACCCGTCACTGTCTGTAAAACCCAGGCATCTGAGGTTATGTGTGTCCACGTGTGTGCAAAAAAATGCAGTCTCCCTCTGAGACTTTGAGGGGACTAAAGGGTCATTCTTACCGTTAGAGCCTCCTGGAGCGTTCGCTCTGCAACAGGTGTCTCTGCCTGGTCTGTTCTTCCCTCTACCCCGGCTGGGGAAGAAGGCACCTTGGCGGCCGTCTCGCCATCTGTTATTCCTGCTGGCATAGGTGCTGGGGCCTTGCTGGTAGAGGTGGCCGGAGGAACGACCCGTGCCTCTTCTGGCCCCACCAAAAACCTTCGAAGACAAAAAAAAATTAATAGAGGTCTGGGCTTTGTCAAGCTCCGAAAACGTGTTCACAAACTTGCCCAATTCCTTAAGGAACGGATCGCCAAACAGGTTACTCTGGGCGACCGCCCCTGCCTCCGAACCAGAGTTCCCCCAGTTTGGGTTCTATCTTTATGAGTAAAGGTTGGCGCCTCTCCGCTGAGATGGCACAGTTGGCATTGCCCAGGAGGCAAACCGCCCTCTGGGCCCACCCAGCCATGCTATCCGTTGGCAGCGGAGTGTCTGTATGCCTTGCATGCTCGGCCAATTGGATAATCTGTGTTAGGGGTCCTAACACGTCTAACAATTTGTTCTGGCATGCCCTCCAGGACCGGTCAATGCCTATTTCGCATCTTTAGTGTACTTCGCAAAGAAGGTACACATCTTAGGGTCTATATCTGGAGTTGCTGCTACACTCCCTGGCAGCGTAGGGCGAGGGCATTCGGCCTTCAGCCGAGCGCGAACCTCCTTATCTAGAGGTTGCGGTATCTTGCTGGAAACATAATCAACAACCCTCTGTTCCGGTCATCATTCTGAGGATCTAGGATGGTAGATACCTTCGGGGTCAAACATGTCCGAATTGGACTCATCCGCCTCCTGCGGGTCTGGCGTGGTGGGAACCGGACACCATGGCCAACCGGAATCTTGTTCCTCACCAGAGGAGGAATCTCCCTCTTTGTCTCCCTCAACCTGAGTGTGTGACCCCACATCAGGGTCCAATGTGGGGTGAACCTCTTCATCGGTTTCTTGGGTCATAGCCCCTAATGGAAGGGTGGTCACTTTAGCACCCTCACACTCTTATGAAAGGCTTCGGATAGACATCCGAAGCCCTCCAGGTGCCCTGCATCGCGCCTGCACAATTTCTTGGGAGCCGTCAGTTTCGCTGTAGTGTTAGAATCAGCTCCCATCCCCCCAAACATGCCTGTCCCCTTGGAGACCTGTTCCAACAATTTGGCCACACTTTCCTTTAGGGGGGCCAGGGCCTTGGCTATGGCCTGCGACAGTAAGGCATCCATCTCAGGAGGTAGGATGCACTGTGAAGGGCCCTTCCCTGGGGACAGGTTGGGGAAAAAATTGGGGTCCTGCATGGACTGCATTTAAGAGGGGACACAGTGGGTAGGCAGTGGACAGGAGAACGCCCTGTAAAATATAGATAGGGTAGCCCCCGCGCTCCTGTCAGAATAAAGGCCAACAGCCTTTTGCGCGTTCCTAAGCCGGGAGCTGAACTTACCGCAAGCCGTATTCTACAGGGGTTGGAGGGGTTAATAACGAGCCTGAGGCTCAAAACCCCTGTTGGGCGATCTCTACAGCGATCAAGCACTCACTGTGACTCGAATCGCTAAGAAAAAGCACTCCAGATCACCAGTGTAGTGTGGAAGAGCGCCCTCTGGTGGACCCAACGCGTCACCTCAAATCGAATCTGCGCTCGGGCTAAAAAGCCTACCACGCTTCCTACGGTGACAGCTTCAGAGTGTAAACAAAGAGAAAATGCCGGCACAAGGCTATAATAAGCAAATCAATAGCTCAAAGAGGCAGTAAGGGCATAGTGACTTAACTGACCTCGAGCAGTGAAGAAAGAGAAAGGACGGGGCCAACGAAGAACATATATACGGACAGCCGGAGAGGGAAAGGATTGGACACTGGTTACCATGAGATGATGGTTTCATGGGTGTTGTAGTTTTGAGTTTACTGCTGAACTTTGAACTGGCTGTTTAATAAAAAGTGAAGAAAGATATGCACAAACCTTGCCTCCGGTCCTGACATAGAATTCAAAATGATGAAAGGCTATTCACAATAATAGTATCAATCTGACAAGAATACCTGTAATTCCCGTTTGTATTAAGACCCATATCAACTATTATCAAATGAATGATCCATCAACTTTCCAGTTTCCTCAGAGATAGCACCCGGTCTCTCCCACGTGATGGAGGACCAACTGTGTCTAGACCATGAAATTTAGGGGCAAATGTACAAGCCCCTTGTGCCTCATTAGTGCAGCCATTGCATCATTGTTTTGATGCTAAGACGGTGCTAAAGTGGTCTTTCCCCCGCGCCAGATTTACAAAGTGGCCAATGCAGGCATTGTGCCACTTTGCAACCTTTTGCGCCAGATTCTGCTTGAGCTAGGCATAATGAATGCAAGGGGGTCAGTCCGACGCAGGGAGGCCTGAAAAAATGGTGCAGTGAAATGTATATTTTACTGCACCATTTTTTCAGTCATTTTTAACGCCTGTCCAAGACAGGCGTTAAAGTGATGCACCCATGGAAATCAATGGGCCCCCTTTGCTTTGCTGTACTATCATCAACATTTTGGATGCTACTGCAACAAAGCACCACAACAGGGCAAAAAGTCTGACATTGTTCTGGTAACGACTGCCATGGTGCGCTGCATATTAAATACGGCACCACCATGGGGTCGTTAAGTGGGGCAACGGCCACGCAAGATAAGTGGTGCATCGGGACTGATGCACCACTTCCTCATAAATATGCCCTAAGTGTTAGCCCTATCACACTGGGATTGAGCTGTAGTATAATGTACTGCTAGAGAATGAGGTGCTGTTGTTCCTGATGGCTCTCAAATGTTCCTGTATCCTCTCTTAGTGGCCTAATGGTACTGCCAATATATATCCGATCACAGTTGCAAATAATACAGTACACCACAAGCTTAGTATTACAGTTGATCAAATTATTGATGCTGTATGTCCTGTCCGTATTATATTGAAAAGTGAGGGTCCTGTTTAATGCAAAATGACAAACACTACATAAACCACACTTGTAGAAACCCTTAGGTGATGAGGGTAACCATGCCTGCTTGCTAGGTGTCTGAAAACTATTACATAGTATATATCCTAACGTTCTGCCCCTTCCATGTGTCATAATGGGCTTAGCAGGAATGGAGCTACTCAGATTCATGTCCATTTGTAAAACATGCCAATGTTTTCTCAAAATCCTGTATACCTCTGCACTAAATATGCTGTATGGTGTACAGAAAGTGATGCTATCGGATTTTAAGCACCTCCTTTTGTTTGTTTGGACAAGTAATGTATTCTGATTAGTGTTCAATATTCTATATTTAGTAGTGGCTAAAGTATTGTGAGGATCGCCTCTGGTTCTAAATCCTGTTTCCAAATTGTGAAGTTCCCTTATGCAATTCTCATCATCACTGCAGTTAGATCCAACTCTGATCATTTCACCACACTGGATTGCCCACATTTGTGAGATGGGGTGTGAACCAGTGGTGTGTAGAACTGAGTTTTTCTAAACAGCTCTGATTGAAAGGAATATCCTGCTGTATAAAGTTTCACATCTAAAAAATCAATTCTGTGTCTACTTGATTGGTACGTAGATTGGATGTTATGTGAGTTGTTGTTAAGTTGCTGTACAAACAATGCCAGCACATTGTTACTTGACCAAAATATAATGACATCATCAATATAACGCTCCCAAAAGAGAATACGCTCCATAAGGGGGCTAGGACAAGTAGACCAGACATGATTCTTTTCATATCATCCATTGTAAAGGTTAGCAAAGGAAGGAGATGGCTCCCACAGCCACACCATATATCTGCCTAAACCAGGTTCCACTGTGTATCAAAACTTTGTTGTCTAGTACAAGTTCAATTAAATCTAACAGCATTACAGTATGTTCATACAGTGTGACATCACGTGTTTCAAGAAAGTGTCTAACACTTTCCCCCTAGGAATGCAAGTATATAGTGAACTCATGTCCATTGTGACCAGTAGATGCCCTTCGGTCCATTTGAAATCATATACTTTGCTTAGTAAGTCCTGCATGTCTCTAATGCACGACGGTAAGTTATTTACTCAAAAGGTTGGAGATACATGCCTATGTTAGAGCGTCTGACCTTAACAAGTAAACTTACAAGGGGACACGAATAGGTTGATGAACCTTTTGACTTGCAAATAAGAAGTTCTTACCATAGCTCCAGTACATAATAACCAATACACAATAGTCAATAATCAACAACAATCAATAACAGTGAAAATCAATGGAGTCAGTAATTGTCACGCACCATGACCTTTCAGTCATGAATAACCACACCTTTTGGTGAAAGTTAGACTATTTATTTCCCAATATTAACAACGGAAAGGTCATGTAGATTAATCTCAAGAGCTATCCTACAGTTACTTCTTCTGCCAGAGTAAGAGGGCAAAGACTGGACTTTGTGTGCCTTCCATCTTGTGAAGATCTCCAAGGGCTTGATTTAGAGCTTGCCTCCTATTGTTTGAAGTCTCAGGGACAGCAAAGACTTCTCTTTGCCAGCACCTGGAGTCTCTAGAGAGACTCCTACTCTGCCCTGTGGTGCCCATCCAGTTCCTGGGACCCTGAAAGGAGAAGCTGGCAGCCTAAGAAGAAGAAATCCACACACAGAACGCCGTGCGGGGAAAAGATAGACACAACTCTGATCTGCGGCTGGGAAATCGACGCCCCGCCGGCTTTGTGCCTGAAAATCGACGCTCTCCTGCAACGCAACAGAAGAATCAACGCACAGAGCTGGAGAAACAATGCACAGCATCGCTGACGGAGGCTGGGGGATCATTGTGTGGCAGGATTTCCGACGCAAGTACCGCTGGGCATGTAAAAACAATGTAAGGCCTGCCTGGACCCGAGAGTGCTGAATGGATCGACGCATTACTCTCCTGCGAAGGGAAGAAACAACGCAAAAGGAGAAACGACGCAAGGATCGCTTGTGAGTGAAATCAACGCATCGCAAGCCCTTTTTGACGCACACTCACGTGTGCAGGGTTATTTTTGATGCACCCAAGGTACATTCTCACGCTAACAGTGTTAGTGTGTGTTTAAAACTGCATGAAGACTCTTTTTGCTTTTTAATTGATAACTTGACTTGTGTATTGTGATTTTTGTCGTTTTGATCTTGTTTTGTTTAGGTAAATATTTTCTATTTTTCTATACCTGTGTTCTGTCATTTTGTGGTGTTTTCATTAAGTTACTGTGTGTGTTGGTACAAATAATTTATAGCTTGCACTCTGAAGTTAAGCCTACTGCTCGTGCCAAGCTATCAAGGGGGCAAGTAGGGGTTAGCTGAGGGTGATTCTCTTTTACGCTGACTAAAGTGAGGGTAGTTGCTTGGACAGGGGATAACCTGACGGCCAACCAAAGACCCCATTTCTAACATTGGTGATCAGTGGTTGGGATCGGACTTGTATTTGTAATTGACATACAGTGATTGAGTGTTCACTACTGTTTTGATTTCAGACCACTACGTGACCACATACTACTTGTCTTGTGATTTTGCTTTTTCTCTACTTCTATTTTTGCTGATCCCTTGATTTACTTTTCTTGAACTTCATTTGGGAACTTGTTTTCTGCCTTTGGAACTTTGCACTTTTAACTCTTCATCATGTCTCAATCTGGAGGTACATCAGCTGGAGCTGCTATTGATTTGGAAAAATTGGAGAGCTATACAGTAGTTTGTAAAGATTTGGCCTGTCCCATTAAGAGCTCTTCCAAGAAGGAGGAGCTGCAAAAGGCGCTGAGGACCTGGGTGACAGCCAAAGAAACTGTGGGGCACACAGAGGAGGAGCGGGGTGAGGAGGAGGGGTTGCAAGTCATTCACAATGATGTGGTGGATAGGCCTGTTATGCCCAAGGAGAGAGTCTCTAGGGCAGGTAGCAGTGTGTCCTCCAAGGGTCTGACACCTGAAGAGTTACAGGACAGACAGTCAGAGAGGGAATACCAATTGGAGCTGAAAGAGTTCAGTCTAAAGATGGAGATGGAGAGGGAGATGGAGCAGAGAAGGTTGGCCATTGAGGAAAGGAAGCTGCAGCTGGCTCTTGAGCTTAGCTTGAAGGAGTAGACCAGAGGAGCCAGTGTAGCAGAGATGGTGGCAGCAATCCCACAGTGCAGCCTGAGAGGAGGGTGAACATTCCTAAAGACCTTGTGAAGGATTACAAGAGGGAGGATGACATATACTTGTAGTTTAAGTGGTATGAGTCTGCTCTCTATATGAATCTGGTCCCTGAAGCTCAATGGGGGGCAGGTCTGTGGAAGCACTTTAAGGGGGAGGGGAGGGATACACTGACACCCCTAGGGGATGCTCAGAATCTCACCTACTCTAGCATGAAGGATGCCTTACTCACAAGGTATGTTCTCACCCCTGAGCAGTACAAGGATAAGTTTAGGTCTTACAAGAAGAAGGAATCCCAAACATGGTTGGAATGTGTTGATTCTTATTGCAGGTCACTGGATGGTTGGGTGAAGGGCAGTAAGGTAACTACGTAGGAGGGGCTTTACAATCTGATTGCTTGGAGCACTTGTACAGTTTATGTTTTCCAGAGCTGTGCCAGCACCTGATTGACAGCAAGCTGACTTACCCCAGGAAGCTTGCACAGGAAGCGGACCACTGGGAGAGCACCAGGGTCCAAAAGAGGTATGGGGGAGACCACGCCAAGGGTGGTCAGGGTCCCTCTCAGAAGAAAGGGGGGGTAAGGGTAAACAGGGGGAGTTTTTGAAAGGGCCCCAAACTGATTCCCAGGGTAAGGATTCCCAACCCCCCAATGAGAAGAAGCCATGGTTCACCAAAGGGAAGCCAGTAGCAGGTGGTCCCCCACGTAAATGCTGTGCATGTGACCAGGTGGGTCATATGAGGGGGGACCCCAAATGCCCCAAAAGTACACCGGCCCCCACTGGTGCGCCGTCCCAGGGTTTGGCCAGTGTAGCGCTTGGGGAGGAGTTGGTTCTAGGTGGGTGGAAGCCAGCTGAGATGACCCTTGTCTCACTAGGGGACAGTGAACCCTTATGCCTGAGAACCCTGAGAAATACAGGCAGTGGGTGACCATCAATGGACAGAGGGTGGAGGATCTGAGAGACACAGGAGCCAGTGTGACTACAGTGAGGAGTCAGCTGGTGTCTAAAGAGCAGATTGATCCCCGGGTACTTCACCAAGTAGTTGCAGTGGACAACTCAGAGCACCTGTGCAGAGTGGCGCAGGTTGCCTTTGAATGGGGGCGGGCGGTCTCAGGTTCCTTGAAGGTAGCTGTGAGTCCAACCATGTCTGTTGATTGTTTGCTAGGCAATGACCTGGAGGATTCCCCTTGGAAGAAGATGGAACACAGGTCTCACTTGGAGATGTTGGGTCTGCCTGGGTGGTTATGCGTATCCACCCGGTCAATGGCAGGGTAGTCAAGAGCCCCTGGAGCCTGAAATAGTGGCCCAGGGGACCGCCAAGAAGAGGAAGGCCAGGGGGCGTGAGAAACCGGCCCCAGAAGTTCCCAAGGACTGGGAGGAGGCGTAGCCTGAGGGTGAAGCCCGGAGCCTACAGGGGACACGGTGGTTGAACTGGGGGAGGTCCCTGAGCTGTTGCAGTTGCAGCAGGGAGGGGGGCCCACCAGGGAAGAATTCTGTGCAGCACAGAAGACATGCCCTACTCTGGAGGGTTTTCGGCAGAAGGCTGCAGACCAGGTGGCTGGCAAGAAGCCAGGATCAAACCTGACTTATTGGTAGGATGACCTCCTGTATAGCGAGCCGAAGGTTCCTGAGCCTGGGTCAGCCCGTGTGCTGGTGGTATCCCAGTGCTTCAGGGCCTTCCTACTGGGGTTGGCTCATGATGCGCCTTAGCTGGACATTTGGGCAGGACAAAACCTTTGAGAGGCTTGTCACCCACTTTTGCTGGCCCCCTAATGTGCAGGCACTCAGATGCACATTGCAGGTCTTGTCAGACTTGCCAAGCAAGTGGCAAGAGTTGGGGGAAATGTGAGGCTCCCTTCCAACCTTTACCGGGGCTTAGTACTGCATTTGGGAGGGTAGGTATTGACATTGTGGGGCCTCTGGACTCCAAGACAGCCTTGGGCAACAGGTTCATCCTGGTCTTGGTGGACCATGCCACCTGGTACCCAGAAGCCATTAATCTGAGGTCAGTCACTTCCCCTGTGGTGGGTTGTGCACTGATGGGGTTTTTTACGTCCACTCAACGCCACTTTATTCTATGCTATTCAATTGTACCCTACTCCAATGTATGCCACTCCACTGTATGCTATTACACTCTATCCCACATCACTGTACACCACTCCAGTTTCAACCACTCCATTATACACAACTCCACTGTACGTTACTCCACTACATACTACGCCATTCCACTGTGCAACATTCTGCTCTACGCCACTCCACTCCATGCTATTACACTGTATGCAATTTCACTCTATGCCTCTTTAGAGTATGCTACTTCACTGGATGAGACTCTGCTGTATGCCACGCTGGTATGTGCTATTCCATTCTACACCATTCCACTGCATGCCTCTCCACTCTATACTATTCCACTGTATGCCACTTCACTGTACGCTACTCCACTCTACGCAACTCAAGTGTATGGCACTCTATGCCTCTTCATTCTATGCTATTCGATTGGACCCCACTCAAATGTACATCACTCCACAATATGCTATTACATTGCGCTCCATGCCACTGTACGCCACTCCAGTCTACGCCACTCCACTATACGCCACCCCACTCTATGCTACACCACTATACACTATTACCCTCTATACAACACCACTGTAGAATACTCTGCTGTACGCCACTGCACTCTACGCTATAACACTGTACACAACTCTACTCTACGCCAGTCCACTCTGTGCTATTACACCTTATGCAACTCCACTCTATGCCTCTTCAGTGTACTCCACTCCACTGTATGTCACTCCACTATATGCTACTTCAGTATATGGTATTCCAATTAACCCAATTCCACTGTATGGCACTCCACTGCAAGCTATTCCACTGCATTCCACTCCACTGTATGCTACTCTAGTATACATCACTCCAGTGTATGCTACTCCACTCTACCCTACTTCATTCTATGCTATTCCATTGAACTCTACTACACTGAAGGCCACTGTATGGTATTTCACTCCCATTCCAGTGTACGCAACTCAAGTCTACACCACTTCACTGTAAACCACTACACTATACGATACTCCACTATATGTTATTCTAGTCAACGCCACTCTACCATACACCACTCTGCTGTATGCCACTCCACTATACGCTACTCCACTATATGCCACTCCACTATACGCTACTCCACTCTACAACACACCATTCCACTAGTCCATTGCATGTCATTCCACTCTACACTACTCTATGCCACTCCACCATATGGGACTCCACTCTACCCACTCCTCTATTCACTACTCCAGTCTACAGCACTCCAGTGCACGCCACTCCAATCTAAACTATTCCACTCTAAGCTATTCTAAGCTATTCTACTCTATGCCTCTCCTCTATACTCCACTCTACGCCATTCCACTCTGTCCATTCTATGCTATTACTATGTACTCAACTTCAATCTCTGCCCCTCTACTGTTTGGAATTCCACTGTACCCCATTCCACTCTATCCCACTCACTGTGTGCTATTATAGTGTATCCCACCCCACAATACCCCACAATACACCACCCCAGTCTAAACCACTCTACAAAATTCTACTACACTCTGTGCCACTCTACTAGACTCTACTCCACTTTATCCCCATAAACTCCACTGTCCAAATTTTCACTCAACTCTATGCCCATACAATACTCTACCCCACTATACAACAGTTTCCAACACTTTATGACACAGCACTCCACTCTACTTTATGAGACACCAACTCAATTTATAACAGTTTCTTCAACTCTATGCTATGCCACAACAATGTATGCCAACCCAGTTTATGCTAATCCATGCACCCTACTCCACTCTATGACACTCCAATGTACACCACTCAACTCTATGCTATTGCACTTTATGGCACTCCACTCTTCTATACTCCATTGTACAGTATTCCACTGTACGCTATTCCGCTGTATGCTACTCCGCTTTATGGTAACCCACTATACGCCACTATAGTCTATCAGACTCCACTTTACGCTGCTCCATTGTATGACACTCTCCTCCACTCTATATAATTCCACTCTATAAAAGTTTACCTCACTTCATGTTGCTCTATCACATTCAACTCCACTCTTTCCCCATATGCTCTACTGTCCACCTCTATACTTCACTCTATGCCTATACACTCCAAAATTACAACACTCTATTCCACTATAAGACACTTTTTTATACAATTTAGCACTCCACTCTAATGTACGAAACCCCATTCCAGTTCATAACAGTTTACGACCTACACCATGCCAGTACACTCCACGCCAACCTGATACACAACTCACTCTGTTGTACTTTACTCCACACTACATTACACCACTCCACTGTACGAGACTTTATCTCAATCTAAGCTACTATACAACAGTCCACTCTACACAGCTCCCCGGTTTCACACACTACTAAACTCTACGCATCTCTACTCTACAATGTTCTACTACACTGCATACCACTCTACAACACTTCACTCCTGTCTATACCACTTCATTCCACTGTACAACACTGTATGCACTGTACAACATTCTGCTCAACTCTACTCTAGAATACTCTAGTCCACTATACAACACTGTATGCAACTCTTTGTATGACACTGCACTCCACTTTACTCCACTCTTCTTTGACACAGTACTCCACTCTACTCCTGTCCCGCTGCAGAGCAGAGCGATCAGCTCAGGGCGTGGCTGGAGCCACGGTTAATATTCTCGCTACCAGGTGTGCCACCCCCCTTCTGTCTTGTATTTTCTCGCACGAGGCCCTAAAGTGGGCATTGGGCCTCAACGAGTTCTGGGTGTGGCGCTACCTCAAAATTAGGAGTGGGCACCCACTACCCCTCACTTACCTGGTGCAGCCTGTTCTTTTCTTCTTTTCTTCTTTTTCTCTTCTTTCTCCTTTTCTTCTTTCTTTCCTTTTTTCTTTACACTCAGAAGTCCTGTTCTTCTTTATCCCAGCATGCCTTGCTTCTACCCTTTTTTCCCTGCATGCTTTAGGACCCTTTTCCAAAATGGCCTCTTTCTCTATATTCTCCTATGGTCCTTTCCCAATCCAACATGGTGTCTTTTTTCTTCCTGTCTGTCATTTCCTGTTTTAGGGTATATGAGGAGAGTGGTTCTTGATCTCCTTGCTCTGCAACACTTCCTTTGGTGGTGGTCATCGCTCCGGTTGTTTTTCTTCAGCTTTATTCCTCGCCTGTTTCAGTTTCTTCCAGTATTTGTTTTCTTGTTGGAAGACTTACCTTTTTGCTTATTTTTGTTCCAGGGAGTTCCACCACAGGTTTTTTTTTCCTCTGGGACTCCTTCTGGAGGGCACGGACTGCCTTCGGCGTTCCATCGTCAGCAGCACCATGGCCACCAGAAAGGGCTGCCCTCACCTTGGTCAAGGCAGAACCTACAAGGAACGAAACCACTCTGCAGTTCCAGTTGGCCAGAGTCATAAACGACGAGTAGCCCGTGACAACTCCACTGTATGCCACTCCATGTTATGTCACTCACTGTACTGTACTATACACCACTCCACTCTACAAAGCTCAACTAGACTGTATGCTACTCTACTGTAGTCTACAACACTTTTTATTACTGTACTACAACCCACTCCACTCTACTGTACAACACAGTACTCCAATTTATGACACTATACTTGGCTGTATGCTACGCTAGTCCACCCTACTGCACCTCACACCAATATAGTCTACAACATGCCACTCCACTCCATGACACTTTACTTCTCCACTCACTACTTCACTCTAGTGTACTCCAGTATACTCCATATAAAACCCCACTTTACTATACTCCACTGTCCGACACTCTACTCCACTGTATGCAACCCCACTCTACAACACTGCACTACACTCTGTTCCACTCTATGACACTCTGCTCCACTCTTCCCATTCATTCTAAGCCACTGTACTACACTGTATGACACTCAATGACACACCACCCAACTTCTCTATACGATTCACCACTCCACTAAATGACATGGCATGCCACTCTATGACACTCTTCTCCACCTTACTCTACGACACTCCACTTGACAGTTCTCCACTTTATGACACTCTACTTCACCCTACTCTACCATAAAACATTCTACTCCACTCTATGGCAGTCTATGACACCCTACTCTACTGTTCAACACAACATTTCATTGTACAACTCGCTGCTCCAGTCGAAGATACTTCACTCCACTATATGAGACACCATTCCACTACACTTCATAACACTTTACTTCACCTTACAATACGCTATTATACTCTGATCTGCTTCACTTCAACAGTACTCCAGTCTATGACAATAGACTTTACAAAACTCTCCTCCACTGAAAAGTATGACACTCCACATAACTACTCTCCACTTGCAACACGGGACTCTACAATTGAAGCGTAATTTATCAATGAAAAAAACAAAGGTTAAAGCCTAATTGTTGTCAGGAAAACCTATTTTCCCTACACAAACCAAGGGCATGATTTAGATCTTGATGGTCTTACTGCCAATCCGTAGCATCAACGGTCCCAAGTTCTCAGTCAAGCTGACGGTGGGCTGCCCATCGTATTTAGACCTATGGTTGGTCAGCTGCTGTCTGTATCAACAGAGTTTACTCTGTCACACTAGCTGTAACCTGCAAACAATGAGGCGGACACCAATGCTGTCGAGTAGCACTCTGATCCCGTCTTGACGGCGGGATTCCACAGACCATATTTAAACACAGTCGAGCTGACGGTGTACCACCAGCAGTCCCATGTTGGGGGGAGTCCATCGCGGGATCCGTGAAGCATTGTTCTATGGCTGTGGCTATTGGATGGATGTTAGCAGCCCACACCTGATGTATATTGGACAATTGTGAACACCTGCAAAACACACCATAAAACACACTCCATCTCAGACCATGATCCTTTGCCATTCCAAAATCAGTACTACTTATAATCAGCATGCCACTGAACATGACTGGAAAATCTTGGACACACAAACTATGATTTTTGCAAGCAAGTAGGACAATTCAATGGAGTACCAAGAAGGTGACAACATATTGGATCAACACAGCCTATGAAGATTTGATACATACCATGAAATGGTGATTGACAACTCCGTAATGCTTTGACTTTTGTGCATTTGTGGAAGGAAAGGGAGGTTGGGCAACATCATGTTGCACTATTTTTTGCAGAGACAAAAGGAGGGCATCATAGTAGCGATAGTCATTTGTAAACACTATTGTCACTACTTGTGAAAAAATGAGTAACACATACCTAAATAAATTAATACAGTGAAAATAAACACACATTCACAATATGTACACACATATGTGTATGATATAAATAGGTTAGGACATTACTTACAATCACCATACCTTCAAGTGCCTTTGGATGCAGTGTGTAACCTGTTTTTGAAGTACAACAACCTACATTGAGAAAAAGCAAAGAACTAGGCAACTGCCAAGGGTGATTCATGGAGAACAACACACAATCTGACAATACATATTGGTCATTGTTAAATAGAATGTAACAACCATGATGCTAATAATGTGGATGACACGAGGCATTTTGGGAAATGAAGTTTAAATATATATGTTTTGATAGGTGTCTAGAAACATTCTGAACAGCTTAAGTAAGGACAGGGACTCCATTCCATTTGTGATTAGTGAGACATAGATAGGTGTAACTTACTAGTCTCCACTCCACCAGGGATTCCTGTCAAGCCTTCATGATGTAGGATCTACAAGACCTTCTCCTCCCAGGAAAGGAGTTGTAATGGGGGGCCGGGAGAACCACCACCAGTCCTCTGGGTCTCCAGGTGATGCTTGAAGGCCAGGGAATGGACTCTCCCCCGCAGATCATTCCACCTCTTCCTAATTTCCTCCTGTATGAGCTTATTATTACCGACAGCATTTACTTTGTTGACAATTCTGTCCCACATTTGCCTTTTCTGAGATATGGTAGTATTTTGCACTTGTGCCCCAAATAATTGTGGCTCTACTCTAATGATTTCATCCACCATGACTCTCAAATCTCCCTCTGTAGAACGTGGGTTCCTCCTCCCTGCCATAATGATCAGAAAACAAATATACTTGTGTCCCTACAGTGATTTAAAAAATCATGAAAAAGTGAAAAACTGGGTGGATGGAAAAAAATAAACTGGCTGTTCACTGGCAAGGTTGTCCTCAGAATGGTGGTCAGCAGTGGAATGGCAAAGGATGCAGTGTTTATATGATGACCAATGCCATTTAATCTAATAGGTTTAGCATGTTTTGTGTTTGAGGCAGCTAGGCCTTCAAAAGGCTTAGCTCTCAAATCTCCTCTCTACTGAGTTGAGTTGCATGTCTGGTATCCTAAAATGAAATAGTAAGGGAAAATAAATGATTTCACATATATAATTTGACTCAGATAATAAGTTAGGAGGAGACATATACTTAGCCTAAGCAAAGTTAACCTATGTCAATAAAAATAATAGTCAATGTAAGGAAACTTTGATCCACAAACATCTTTGCCTTGGACTTTCCTGAACTGACCATCCCTACCAAATTACCATCACAGACTGATATGTTCAGTATGTCACAAGTTGATCTGAAATTGGATTTCACCATATGTAAGGGTACACTTACACTCAAGTGAAGAATTGGGCAATGACATCTTGACATAGGACAATTTCTTACCCATCACCACTGTCATCTTCATTGGACATTTCAACATCCTCACCCAGTTACTCTTCACGGTCTTCATCCTCTGTGATGATTGGGATATTCTGCCACAGGGGGCTGTTATGCAGCATTCAGCAGGCAACCATGATTTGGCACACCTTATCAGGTGAGTAGAGGAGGGCTCCACTGGTCTTGTCCAGACACCTGAATCTGGCCTTCAGTAGCCCAAAAGCCCGCTCCACTGGCCTCCATGTTCTTCCATGGGCCTCACTGAAGCAGACATCCCCTGGTATTGTTGGATTCCTCAATGGTGCCAACAACCATGGTCAGTTAGGATACGCTGAGTCTCCTACATGGAAGCAATAAATTGATAGATTAAAATCATAACAAGTCATGGTGTAATCCTAAACTAGGAAAGCTGAAGGAGCAACCTCCTATTCGTGCTCTTCCTACTGTTGGAATTACCGTGAGAGCTGCTCCAGAGGATCTCAGACATCTACTGGGATGGTAAGGTTTGAGCAAACTGTGGAGGTAATGAGGTTCTTTTTGATTCTTGATCTTGTGGCCAAAACATATGGCCTTAAATTAGACTCTTTTCTTAACAGTTAGCCAGTGAAGTTTCTCCAAAGTTGGCCCTGATGGCGAGAGTGTGGGAATGTTCAGCAGCAGTTGGGGTGCTACATTTTGGACTCTTTGAAGCTTTTGCATGTTGCCCTGAGTGGCATACCCAATAGAGTATGTTACAGTAGTCCAGCATGGATACCAATAAAGCTTGGACTACTGGTTTTCTGGAAGGCAGAAGTCTTGAGGAGGGTTTTTGAAATGCTGAAACATACCCCGGCAAGGTTGGCAATCTGGCTATCAAAGGAAAGATTATTAATACAAGAGGAGGGATTGGGAGATTGATGGTCCAGTGTACAGTCTCTCGAGACTTATTATAAGATAGAAAGGTACACTGTTCCAAAAAAGATATATAGTGTGATATGAATGCAGGGTCGAATTCAGTCAGTGATATCAGTAATATCAGGAGAGCCCTCAAGCACCCAATAGGATGACAAGCTTCATCACTGGGCTATCTCCTCGTCAGACTGGTACTGCAATGTCTGGCGGACCACCCCTAGAATCGGGATGGTGCTAAACTGTAGGTAGTTTGCCAAATTAAGGTCTGAAATGGATACGGACTACGACAAGATATGAGTGGATATATATATATATGCGGGATAATGTCCCTGTAGTCTACAGGCATGCGGCTGAGGGCAGGTTCCCAGTACTACCGATGAAAGAATAAATAATTTTCCTTTGGTTGAGGCTTGCGCGTTCCTAGGAAGCTCATTCTCGACTATGGGATGGGCGACTGATTGACCAACTGACGTTGACAACTTGTCTTCATTCTGTAATTGACATTCTAGCACTTTTTGTTGCATTTCTTGAATAGGAGATAAGTAATAATCAATTGGGTATCATCCACATATGATACAATTTTATTGCCGAAGCAATAAGAACATCGGACAGAGGGCGCATATCAAGATTAAAATGAGTTGAACTTAGGGCAGAGACCTGTAGCACCCCCTGTTGCAAGGGTAAAGTCTCTGAAGAGCATGGCTGTTGTGTCACTTGAAAGGTCCGATCTTGCAGAAAACATGCTAGTCATCTTAGGGCCAAACCCCAAATGCCACACATCCATAGGCATTCCAGAAGGAGACTGTGGTATACGGTGTCAAAGGCCGCACTTCAGTCAAGCATGATCATAGCAGCCATTTTTCCCTCGTCCATAATCCATTTTAGAGGCTCAGAGGTGAGTACCAGAACAGATTCAGTGCTAAACTGGGGGCAAAAGCCTGACTGGGTCACGTGCAAAAGCAGTTTATTTTTTATGAAGTGCTTCAGATGTATATTGACATGCTTTTCTGCTATTTTAGCAAAGAAAGGAAGGAGGGAGATAGGTCTGATGTTCTCCAGTTTGCTAGGGTCTAATGTAGGCTTCTTCAGCAGTGGTAGACTAGTGACATGTTTCCATTTAGCCAGAAACTGACCTGAGTTGAAGGACTGATTCAATAGTTTACATAGGATAGGTAAGATAGCCTCCCTGCCATGATCCAGTGTCCTCTGCGGGGCTGGGTCAAGGGAAGATTCAGATTTTACTTTAAGCCAGAGGGTGTATAACTCATCCAGAGATAGGTTCTTTATAATATATAAGCCATCTGAGGGCTTATGAGGCGAGGACCAAATGACCGGGCTATGAGCCTCCCTCACAAGTTTAGAAAAGGAAGCATAGATCTTTGAGATTTTATCTGTGAAAAAATGCACAATTGATTTGCACCTATCGATTGATGGATGAATAGACTGAGAAACCCACTCTAGAGAAGATAGGGATTTTACTACCTGAAATAGCTCCTTAGACAAGTTCTTTATTTGTTCAATCTTTTGGGAACAGAATAAGCTGCTTGTGCACCTTATGTGTTTATGATATTCTTTTAGGGCTTTGAGGTAGATCATTTTGTCTGTGGTGCTGTAGCTTCTACACCAAATGTGTTCCCGGCATATACAGGACTTTTTCATTGTCTGCAGAGCCACACTGAACCATTTTGCGATGGCTTGGACCGACCAACCTTATCGTTCATCAGAGGCGCAAGGTTGTCCAGCGCCTCAATGCTTCATGTTTCTACCTGTACCTTGCCTTGTCAAGGTTTACGCAATCCTTGAGAGCCAGAGGATTGAGACTCAGAGCCGCAGAAAAAGCCACTGGAGTGACCTTGGACCACTTCCCAGTTGTTATCTGTCTTGTTTCATGGGGTATACAGGCTGGTGTGTCCAATGGCAAAGACAAAGTGATCTGACTAAGCAGTCGGCATGGGGGTATCCATTCTTATGCTGGAAAAATTAGTAAAAATTGAATCTAGAGTATGATCCTGCTGATGTGGAGGTCTATGGACCATTTGAGTAAACTGGAAGGGATTCGCTACTTCCATAAGGGCCACCACTGATCAGCAAGTGGGATCTTCAAGATGTAAATTGAGATCATCCAGAATAATAAAGTTAGCATAACGGAGTGCATACACAGGAAGAATGTCCGCAAGAGCCATAATAATGGTTCGCTGGGCCCGGAGGGCGATATATCAAAAGTCCTGCTTAGGTGCAAACCTATGATAAGGATAAAGAAAAGAATGCCACTTTGCCGTCATCAACCTCTAAGTCAGATAGGGTGCAGAGGAAATGCTGTTTAAAATAATCCTTGAGTCATATTGTGCTTACCAACAAGCCAGAACCTCTCAGGTCCAAGTTGTGACATTTGGAGAGGTATGGCGCTGTTCTGTAAGACAAAGGAATCATGTGTTGACCCAGGAAAGTGGGCACACACACTTGAGGTGTATAAATCCTTTAAGCAGACAACTTGCACATTGATAGAATGGAAGTTCTTCTGATTGTGGTAGACCTGTTCCTTGGCGTGTGGTGGCACCAAGGGAATATGTGTGCCATCAATTGCTCCAACCATATGTGGTAGACCCAAATCATAAAATGCTCCCTTCATGTTGGCCAAATCCAGAGCTCTTGGAAATTGGATGAAGCTGTTGATGTGTCTCATCATTGAAGCAAGGACTTTTTGTAGCAACACCTCTGAAAGTTGGCTGTAACATGCTTCCAGATACTGCCAAAGTGTATTGAAAACATCCAGTGGCCACAAAATGTAATACTGCCATGAATTTCACTATTGGTGTTATTGCTGTTGAATTCCTATTGTGAGGCAGGTGATCAGACTCCAGCATCTGATACAAATCCAGTATAGTTTGCCTATTTAATCTGAACTTTTTTATGTCCTTTTCCTCCATGGTAGCAAGGTCTGGAAACAGTCTGAAGACCTGAGGACACCTTCTTCTACTTATTCCATGGGCTCATATGTCTGCATGTAATGAGAACAAACTATCAATAAAAATTGGCACACACAACTTTCACAATCAACTCACATCTTATGTCTTTGTTAGATTAATGATCTTGTTGTGTCCTGCATGTTCCTATAGTTTTAAAACATTTTAGCAACTTCCAATCTAAATGTTTTTATGTGTCTGGCCTTTATTTAGTAATAGATTGTGAATAATGCATTTGAAATGCACTATTTGCTCGTTATTATTATTATTTCTTTTACAATTACCGTCAACGGAAGTATAACATACACTGTTGCACTATCAATGTAAAACACTATAACGGTTCACTTTTTTATGTGTCATATTTTGGCAAAAACAGTATAATTCATATCTGACATTTGTACATATACCAGCTTCCATTTTGAGTGCTCGTGACATACACAAATTGAAAAATACACAGATTCACATTCTAAAATGGTAGGTGCCTTACTATGCCATTGGCATTGGCTAACCGACAGGCATCGGCACAAGTCTACCACATAGGAGGTGTAACACTCTACGACTGACTATGCCATAGGCTAATGTGTGTGACCGCTATGCACGAAAGCCAAAGGCTGTGTCCGTCTCCGTCACTGATCGAGTGCGCCATGTACTTGTAAGCGTTGTATTGAAAAAAAGCTCACTTACCTCCTAACACTGCAGCCAACAAGACATCCTCGATTTCTGTTGCTGTTACTGACCTCTGGGAGCCAGGATGCCAGGCAAAGCAGATGACAGGGCCTCTGCCTTCTCCCCTGAGGAGATGGAGATCCTCACCAGGGAGGTCCTGTCCCTGTACAGCCAGCTGCATGGGAACCCAGAGAAACAGGTATGTGTTTGGGTGGGAAATATTTGCCAAAGTAACTTATTCCCTCTTTGTCCACAGGTTTTTTGGTGCTCTTTTGTTCATAAGTGAAGTGGTGTGGTTGGAGTGTAGTGAACTGAATGATTCAACTGGGTACTGGATGTTGTTTGAGGTTGTTAGAAATGTCTGTGCATCAAAATGAAATGCCACTTGAAAGTAGCTGAGTTTTCACTGCATGTTGCTCACAATTCCAGGTTTAGTTAGACAAACTGCTGGTACCTTACTTCCAGTGGCTAGTAGGCACTGTACCACTAGTTTACGTGTAAACATACAGCCCATGTTCAAATGACAGAAATGTAAAGTCTAAGTAGAATCTTTAAAGTCTTAGGCCCTCATTACAACCCTGGCAGTCAGAGTAAAAGTGGCGGTAATATCGCCAACAGGCCGGCGGGAAAAAAAATTGAATAACAACCATGGCGGTTACCGCCATGCAAACCAGCCACTTCTACACTGCGACCGCCAGGGTGGTAACTTTGGTCTCCAGCCCGGTGGCCGTCACTGAACTGCCGGCAGTATCAGGACCGTGCATACCGCCATGGACTTCGTGGGGTTTGGTACCACCACAAAAAACATGGTGGTAGGCACTATCAGTGATAGGGGTCTCCCCCTCCCTCCTCTCCCTCCCTTGAGTCCTCCCCCAACACCCACGACACCCCTACCACCCCAAAAAGGTGGCAGGACCCCTTCCCCAACCCCCCCCACAGAAACATCCACACACACCCCACACAACCACTCCCCTACACGCACGCGCACACCACTCATACACATACACGCACACATACATGCACACATGCACACAGACATATACAACACATTTCCCATATACACAATACACTCTCCGCATGCATACATGTACTCACACAACCCCTCTACACACTCACACGCACACCCCCAGGCACAACACATACCACACAACACCCCTCCACCCCCCTCCCCTAACAGATGATCACCTTACCTGTTCCGGTGATCCTCTGGGAGGGAACGGGATCCATGGGGGCTGCTCCGCCGCCAGCACCCCGTCATCAGAACACCGCCATGCTGAATCCTGGGACGTGATTCGGTGGGCGGTGTTCTGATGACGTGGCGGTGGATGTGGAGCAGCCTCCACTTCACTGCCGACCTCCAGTATGGCTGCTGGCGGCTCTATGTCTGAAAATGGGCAGTGGGTTCCCAGCAGTCATGATATGGTGGGGGGGAGACTGGCACCACTGGCAGTCTTCAGCCCGGAGTAACCTCGGCAGTCTTTTGAAAAGACCGCCGAGGTTAAAATGAAGGCATTAGAGTTGTCTGATATTGTTCTGTCAAATGAATGTACAACCCATATTTTGAAATAGGAGTATCTATGTTTTAAATATGTCATGGTGCCACATATAGGGAAAGGTAAATGACCCAGACTCTCAATTAGCCATACAAGCATATCCCATTACTACACACATTTGTACATACATAACTTGAAACCATTCTCTCACTGACACATGGTAGCTTTCCCATAGTGGCCTTAGTCATTGTATGTGGTGCAAACCATAGTATCTGACTCTTAGAAGATTATGTACGAAGACAATATAGCTGTCCGTGTGGTTATGTGAAAATATTGTACAGGTTGTTTAGCCTTTAGGAGCTCATAATGAGTTGGACTCATCTGGAGTGGGTCTCACTACATTAAAAGTTTCCTAGCCCTGGCTTAAATGATATTTGTGTCTTGGATTGGTAGCATTAGGCGAAAGAAAGTGTTGAGGCTACTCCACAGCTCAATGCAAATTGGTGTCTCTTAAGAACCATGAAAAGCTTGTAACTAATCTGTACTGACTGTTCCTGGGAATACATGTGAGAGATGCCAAATATTGCGTCACTGCACTACAGACAAACAAAATCACTCAAAACACCTTTTGCTGTAATTTGTTCTCTTCCATACAGGTCAATGCCCATTAGAATTTGGATTTGTGGGAGGCCATCATGAAGAAGGTGTAGACCCAGGGGGTCTTCAAGGGGTGCAGCCTGCATTGCAGAACACAGTGGGAGGAACTCTGACATTGTACCAGGAATTTAGCAGAAACCCAGCTCGGCCAGGCCTCCCTACGAGGCAAGCTTGTGTGCCGCACCCTCAACCCCCTAATGGCCCACATCCTTGCGGTGGCGTTCCCGGAGGTTGATGGGCAGTTGAGGGCCTAACAGCAGCATCAAGGGGCTGAGTTACTGTGTGGAGCTAATCTTGTTGTTTAACCTTTTTTAATTTACAGCAATGTTGTTTGGCATCAACATGACGGTTGACACACATTCAACACAAATTACACTTTCTGGAGGTGTAAGTTTTTCAGACAGTGTCTGGTGTAATGTTTTGTGCTAAAGGTTGGCACTCGAATCCTCATCGCAAGCCAAGTACTGTTTTGAGCAGACACATGGTTGCATGCGAAAAAAGGGGTACCTGCATTTTCTCCATGTTATGAGGATCATTTGTACAAAACATGCCCTATTGAGGATTGGGTCAGGTGTGGTGCTCCATCACAAATATGAATAGGTATTGTAGGACTATTACTGGTGACATGGCTTAGTAAGCACTTATGATACAGATGATGTATCAGACTTTACATTAGTAAGTTGGTATAGTTAAAATATGACAATGAGTATCTGCACCAAAAGGACTGGGAACATGTGTACAATGGCATCATTCCCTATCTGAAGTATGTGAGAAATATGTTTCAACAGCAAAATTCAATTCATTACATATAGTCAGTAGCAGATTGTCATGAAGCCTCAGTCCTTCCCAAATGTGCATGTAAGTCGGTCTGTGTCAACCATCCTGAACTTTTATGCCAAACCGCATTGATTAAAACAGACAGGAATGTGTCCACATTGTTGACAGAGTTACACATACCCCAAATGACATTTAAGTGCCCTTAGTTATGTCTAGATGAGAAAGCAATGATCGTGAGAAAAGTGATACTTAAAAAGACAATTGGAGATGGAAGGTTACATCACATAGATGTTGGAGTATTCCATATTGATAAATCAATATCAGGCCCAAAACATGTCTCTGTTGGAAATATGGAATTTTGTTTGCTCTGTACTGAAGTGTTTTAGGAAAGGATCCAGGCCTATGTATTTGCTCTTGCCATCAAAGACATTTGTCATGCAGAGCAATAAAAGTGGACAAGAGACAAAAGGCATACATGATAGGGAACTAGCTTGGGGAATTCTAGACTGCGAGCAACTGGTTTGTGGAATTCTTCCCTACGTGCATGAGATACTGATGATTAAGAAGCCATGTTTGAGTCCCTTGAAGCTGGTTTAAAATAAAGACTTGGTAAATGTTTTTTCTGCAAAGTTCATGTTTAAATCTATTCCCACAGATACCCTCAAAATACCCTCAAACTGTTGTACCTATCTTTACAGCATCATCTAAGCAAGGCAAAGGTGTCAACGGCCATTTCAGAGGCAAAGAATCTGGGCACTTTGGTCCCAGTGCACACACCACCGACAGTGAGGAACCCAGTTCCACGGAGGGCGAGGGGAATGGCACAGAGGCCACAAGCAACTCCACATCATCTTCGGAGGCCTCCACAGATGACCAGTCCCTAGTGGTGGTAGACCCTAGTGTGACAGTTCCACCTACATCATTGTCTGCCACCCACGTTTCCATCTCCACCCTCCTTTTTGCCCCCCCACTAGTTGGCTGTAGCTGCTCTCCTAAAAGAGGTGGCGTCACCTTTGCTGTAGGCACCTCCCCACCCCTCTCTCCCAGGCTGCACTCAATGAGGAGGTTATTAATCTATGCGGGTTATCACTGTAGGCCAGACTGCACTACTGAAGGCCATCCAGGGGCTTAGTGGTCAGATGACATAGATACTAGCTTACCAGGATGGCATTCATAGTGCCCTTTCTAGTCTACTGTGGTCATTCCAGGGTCTGGTCTCCTCAGTGACCACAGCCTCCCACCCATCCCAACCTAGTGCCCCAAAACCCACCCCTTCCCCATCCAAAGTCCCTTTTCCAAGCCCTATCCAAAGCACATGCTCCTCTTTATATACACCCACTCAAACACACACAAGCAGCACATCTTCACATAAACACAAACACGGCATGAAACACAGACACACACACACCCTGCCACAACCACAAGAATACCCACAGGCACCATACCCTCCACAATAATAACATCCACACCCACAAACACCACACCCACCAAAACACACACATGCACCAGCATGTTTTCAGGTACCACAACCACATGTAGCACCTCCACAGCAGGGCTATTCACACAAACACATACTGTACCTAAACACCCAAATAACAGGCACCCAGTAAAAACACAAATCAAAACATACACCACATATACCAGACCCACAGGCACCCTCACCCTCACCATCAACAGACACATGCACATCAGACACTGCCATTCCCTCTACCTCCCAACCACTACTCCCTCCCAGCCACCAACCTTTTTTCCTACGGAGAACCTGATGCTTGCCCTGGCCCTGACCTCTTCCTCATCCCATACCACCTCTCCCAAACTTAAGACCACCCCATCCAAATGTCTTGGCACCCCTTCCACACCCCAGCCTACCCCTTCCACACCCCAGCCTACCCCTTCCACATCCCAACCTACCCCTTCCAAAGCCAAACCCACCCCTCTCAAATCCGAACCCACCATTCCCAAATCCAAACCCGCTACTCTCAAACCCAGTGATCCTCCCCAGGTAACATAATTGAGGTGCATGCTTTCTGCCCCATAGATGCCCCTTCCGGAGGAGCTTTATCTTGGCAGTGCAAATAAGAGGCACGTCATGGGCATGCAACCCAGACATGGGACTTTGTGGCCTTGAGCCTTTGTTGTTTTTTTGCATTCTTCAATACAATTTATGATAGAATTATCTTATCTATATAAAGAAAAAAAATACTTTGAGAATACCGTAGTCCTGGCCTTATTTTTAGTTACTAATTGTTTGATGATGATGTTATTTCTGCTAATGTGTGTGCTGTGCACTTGCTCTTATTTGTGACAGTAACAGCACAGGTTTTCTTTGTTAGCAATTTTTATAATGCATACATTAATGTTATACATTTGTGACTGCCATGTCAATTTTGGTGCAAGCATTGATCATGTTACTGGACACTTACACCAAAACTATATGTGTTTCTGTTATTATGATTTAAGAATACATGTGTGTTTATGTTAAGATTATGGTGGTCATTATGACATTGGCGGTGAGTGATAAAGTGGAGATAATACCGCCAACAGGCTGACAGTAATTACTGCCAAATTTTGACCATGGCAGTGATAACTCCCATAGACAGCCAATGTACCACACCAACCGCCAGGGTGTAAACACCACTGACCATGGCGGTAGCCATCAACAGCCATGCGGAAGACAAGGTGCCACCCGCCATATTATGACATAGTACACCACCATGATTTCCGGGGCGGTACCGATGCCATCAAAAGCCTGGTGGAAACAGAACACAGAAGACGAAAGACTTACCCTTGGAGACACAGAGAAGATTAAGGCCGCCATGGAACCGGAACTTCAAATCTTCCCGATGCTCTTCTATGCGTTGCTCCACATGGAACACCAACGCCGACGAAGACGACAACGGTGAGTAGAGTCGCTTAGCACATAAGGGAGGGAGGGAGGAAAAGGAGAATGACACACACACACACACGAAACACACCAGACACACATACACCATACACACAACCAGCTGCAGATGAAAAACAATGTCACAGACCCACGTCATAATAATGCAAGGACTACAGCATTCCGGAACTGAAAGTGTAATTGGATGAAAACAGCCATCATATTATCCATGTGACAAAATACACATGAGTCACTGTGCAGAAAGGGCCAATGGCCAGTCCAAAGTACAAAAGGCTCACATGGCCACAGGGCACAGTCCAAGCCCCAACTCTTTCCCTGACGTAATCCACACTACATTGTGCAGGGGCATCATGTTGTGAAAGGCCAGGCACTTCAGGGGTATGGGGGATGGGAGGGCAACTCAGCTGAGTTGGGGGACGTGCCCACTGGTTCTGGAGGGGCTCCATGCCCATTTCAATTAGGTGGGGAGCGCAAGGTGAGGTGGGGAACTTGCCCACTGGTTCTGGAGGGGGGCTCCATGCCCATTTTTCTATGCTGGGGAGTGAGGGGTAACAGTGTCTGAGGTGGGAACTTGCCCACTGGTTCTGGAGGGGGCTCCATGCCCATTATCCTATGCTGGGGCGTACAAGGTCATAATCTCTGAGGTGGGGAACTTGCCCACTGGTTCTGGCGGGCCCTCCATGCCCATTTTTCTATGCTGGGGAGTGCAAGGTCACAGTCTCTGAGGTGGGGAACTTGCTCACTGGTTCTCGATGGGGCTCCTTGTACAACAGTCCCGGGAGGTGGCCTACGTGCCTTCTGCTGGAAGTGAGGGGTGCTGTGCCCCAGCTTGAGGTGAGGGCTGAGGTGTACCAGCTTGAGGTGAGGGCTGCTGTGTCCTAGCTTGAGGTGAGGGCTTCTGTATCCCAGCCTGAGGTGAGGGCTTCTGTGTCCCAGCCTGATGGGAGGGCAACTTGACCACTGCTGTTGGGGAGGGCTCTTGCCCCTCTTAGTTGGTAGAGTGGGATCCTTCCCTTTCCTGGCTGGTAGAGTGGGATCCTTCCCGTTCCTGGCTGGTGGAATGGGATCCTTCCCTCTCTTGCATGGTGGAATGGGATCCTTCCCTCTCTAGCCTCCACTGTCCCCTTGGACTGTTTGGCTGAGGTGCTGGGCTGGGTCCTTGGTACCCTGCTCACACGGGCAGGACAGGGGGATGGAGGGTGGAGGGAAGAGGGGCAAGGAAAAGCTTCTTAGGGATGGTGGGGCGGGATGAGGGAAGAGGGATGGAGTGGAGGTTGAGGGAGTGGTTGTTGGAGGCATACATCTGCTGGACTTAGGTGCAGGTGCATGGGCAGTGTGCGGATGTGAGGTGGATGGCTGTTGTGTGTCTGTGTGTGTGTGCGTTTGTGTCTCTTAGGAGGTGGGGGCAGACAGGATGGGAGAGGACACAGGGATGCGTGGATGGATGTTGTGGAGGTGTCTGCAAGTGAGGTGTGTGTGCTACTTGGTGCGGTGATGGTGGTGGTGGCTGTTGATGCAGTGCACGCAGGTGTGAGTGCGGATGTGACAGTGAGGGAGGAGGAGGGGGAGACAGTGGAGGCAGTGGATGTTGTTGTGTGTGCAACTGTCTGTTGTTTGTGTGAGTGCTTGTGGCCTGAAATGTGCTGCCTGTGTTTGTCTGTGACACTCTTGTGTGATGGTTTGTGTGCATGCTTGTCTGTATGTGTGTATGGGATGGGTTGGGGTTGAGGAGATTGGGACTGGGAAGTGGTAGTTGGAGGGTGGACGGTAGGAACAGGGACAATGACTGCCATCAGAGAGAAGGCCAGAGCCTGGAACGATCTCTGTTGGGCTTCCAATACAATGTGAATGCCCTCCAGGAATGCAATGCATTGCTGCATCTGCCTGGACTGCATTCATAATGGTTGACTGCCCTACAGAGTTGGTTCTCAGGAGGTCAATAGCCTCCTCACTGAGGGCAGCAGGGCTCACTGGGGCAGGGCCTGAGGTGCCTGGGGCGAAGAGATGCCTGCCCTCCTGGGTGAGCGGGCACGGGAAACTCAGTGAGGGGCTACTGGGAGGGCGGTGCTGGTACGGTGGTGGCGGCTGTACCTGTAGCTGGAGTGGTCCCAGAGGTGTCCGCCACCACCAGAGAGCTACCAACGCAGGAGGTGTCAGAGTCAGTGTTGTCATCTCCTGTCTCCGCCGTGGTGCTTCCCTCGCCCTCCGTCCCACTGGCCCCCTCGGCATCAGTGTACTCTGTCTCCTGGGTCCTGTGGGATGGAGCTCCCTCTGTCCCCAGTGCCCCTCCTCCTCCGCCAGATGATGCTAATGCACACATGGACAGGATGACAGAAGAAAAAGGTGGGGTAGAGAGAAAGGGAGCACTGGGTCAATTACAGCACCAACACCACATATTGCATACACATTACTGTCACACACAGGGTTCAGGATTGTGTCCCATGCATCACACTGGCATTTCATTGGCTAGGTACCACAGCAAGATGAGAGACAAACACCGCCAACTGCACCCCTCCTGGGACCCCCACGCCCTGTCTGACATGGTATGCAGTCTAGCTTTGTTACCAGATTTAGCAATACACCCATTACACTTGAGCTGGATCACGCTGCGTTCTCTGAGCTGGCATTGAGGGGCACCCACTAACTGACAGCCACCACCAGTTTCCCATGCCACCTACCAATCATAGTTGTAACGTACAGTGTACTCACCCCCTTGTGGCTGCTGTGATGCCCTCAAGGGCCCATCCAGCTCTGGGTAGGCCACCGCCAGTGTGTGGGCCATCAGGGGGTAAGGTTCCAACGAGCATCCCGCCCTCGTTGCTAGGCCATACCCAGCTGGGCCTTCGTGGTCTTCCGGGCCCAGCGTCTCAGGTCCGCCCACCTTTTCCTATATTGGGTGCTCACTCTGCTGTAGACCCCCAGGGTCCGCACGTCCTTGGCGATGGCACGCTGCAATCCCTTCTTCTGATGGGAGCTGACCTGCAGAGGAAACACAGACATGAGGACAACATTACACATACTATCCAGCCTGTCACACATATGGCCCACAAATGCCCTTCCGTCCCCATTGGCGCACACATTACTCAGCGCCCACCATGTACACTCCCACCAGACATACGACTCCTCCAAATGATACGATGCTTGCACACACATCTCCATGCAACCCTATCACATGCCTCGAGCCCAAGTTGTACTCACCTGTTCGTCTGGAGGCCCAAACAGTTGCCCATACTGTAGTAGGACCCCATCGACCAAACGCTCCAACTCTTCCGAAGAGAAGGCAGGGGCCCTTTCCCCAGTCACATGGGCCATGGCAGGATCCAGACACAGGTCACAGCAGCATACGCAGTGTAGGGGTTGTCCTGTGGAAAGTCAAGAACCGAGTGAGGTTATGGACAGAAAATGGCAGTCACATCCGCCGGTGATCCCCATTGGCCACTGTACTCCATAGATCCCCATGTTATCCCATGAGGAAGAGCACGGCAGTGCAAGCCCGCTTTCCATCATGACGAGCAATGCCGGTGGAGTTACCTCACTTCCACCTGTCGCTACATACAGGAGAGGCAATCGACATTTTATGGTGGTGGACAATTTTCATATAGTCGAGAACTGCGTCATTTTCATTTTTTGCACATACATTGCCATTCCCAATGTTGCATCACGTTCACGATCTATGTACACTGAGGTGGTGGATCCATTGTTGTAATTTTGACAGCCTACTCACTCTTGTGTCCCTTAGATACCGACCACTGCAGAGGAATCGGTGGACGAGACAAGCCCCCAGATACAGACCCCCTTGTGGATTTGGCTACACTGGAGGAGAGGCATTTAATACTCACCTATAGATTGGACAGGGCCACAATTACAGAGATATGTCCTCAAATGGAGCCTGATCTGATATCATCTATCCGTCATCCCACAGAGATCCCCCCTCTAGTGCTGGTTCTATCAGTGCTCCATTTTCTGGCAACTGGTTCATTCAAAGTGACAGTGGGCTTGGCAGCAGGAATTTCACAGCCAATGTTCTCAATTGTACTGGCAGAGGTTTTGCCTGCCCTGGTGAAACACATTTGCAGCTACATTGCTTTCCACCAAGTGGAAGCTTTGGCCACTGTGAAGGCAGAATTATATGCATGCGATATATACCCAACATTATTGGGGCGATTGACAGTGCACATGTTGCGTTTGTCCTCCCCCTGCCAGAATGAACAGGTGTTTAGGAATCAGAAGAGTTTCCACTCACTCAATGTGCAAATGGTGTGCCTGGCTGACCAGTAAATCTCCATCGTCACTGCCAAGTATCCCTGGTCAGTGCATGACACCTTTGTCCTGAGGAATAGCATTTCACATGTGATGGCACAACTACAGAGGCACAGGGTGTGGCTTATTGGTGAGGCTGAGTCCCCACCCAATGTATGTCAGTGTATGCCTTCTGGTGTTGACCCCATACCACTGTGTAAGGCTAATGTTTGTCCCTCAATACTTGCAGGTGACTCTGGCTACTCAAACCTATTGTGGCTCCTGACCCCTGTGAGGAATGCTAGGACAGGGGCTGAGAATCGTTATAATGATGCACATGGGGGAACCAGGAGGATTATTGAGAGGACCTTTGGCCTCCTGAAGGGCAGGTTCAGATGCCTCCATTAAACCAGTGGATCTCTGTGCTACTCACCCGAGGTCTGCCAGATAGTAGTGGCATGCTGCATGTTGCACAACTTGGCCCTCAGATGACATGTGCCTTATCTGCAGGAGGACGAGACTGGAAATGCCCCTTTGGCAGCAGTGGACCCTGAGGACAATGAGGATGAGGAGGCAGAGGATGAGGATATGGACACCAGTTATACGTCAATACTTCAAATAACACACAGGTGAGACAGTGGAACTGACCATTCCTCTGATTATTGATGTGTTCTGTGTGGCTGTAGCAAGATGGCATTCACTTCCTTTGCATCTCTACTAACTGTCATCTATGGCTTTTTGCAGATGTTGGTGATATGACAACAGTGTACTGATGTGATGTCTACAGACAGATACAGGTCTTAAAATGTGTGCTATCAGCGTGTTCAGATCATTTGCACAAGATGTAACTGTTTCCATATATGCACATTTTCATCACATAAAACACTTTCACGTAGGTTGTGTTCAAAGGTGTTTATTGTAGTGCAAATAATTGACTGAAAAGTGCAATAGAATGGGGTGATGGTAGAGGTTAGTCCAGGGTATTGTTCCAGTCTGTTAGTAGCACGAGTCTAGTGTCCAAGGGGCCATAGGAAGCAGAGCAAAGGCAGTTCAAAGTGGACTAGGTGACAAGGTGGGACACAAGGGAACATTCAGGAGGATCTCATTTCCTGGCAGTGTTCTTGGTCTTGGCAAGTGTCTCTGGCTTCTGTCTAGGTTGCAGGAAATGTTGGGGGGGTGATTCACCTTCTGCAGGAGGAGGGGTGCTGGTGGCCTGTGGGTCCTGTGGCAGAGCCTCCTTCCCATTAGCAGCAGTGGAAGTGGTGAGCTGGTCAGTAGACTGGCTAGTGGTAGGGGCCCGCTGGTGTGCTGTCCATTTCCTCATGATGTTGGCCATATCTGCCAGCACCCCTGTATGGAGACCATGGTGGTGTTGAGAGACTGCAAATCCTCCCTGATCTCCTGATGGTGTACCTCCTGCAGCCGCTTGTTCTCCTGCATGTTGGTTAGGATCTGGCCCATCTTGTCCTGGGATTGTTGGTAAGCCCCCAGAACATTGATGAGTGCCTCCTGGAGAGTTGGTTCCCTGGGCCTGTCCTCCCTCTGGGGCACAGCGGTCCTCCCATTGTCCCTGTTCCCTGTGCCTCTGTCCCTTGAACGGTGTGCCCGCTGCCACTGACTCTATGTCCCTGATTGTCTTGGGTGTGTGGTGTGGACTGGGGTCTCTGTACAGGTGGGCACAGTGCTGATTAACGTTGGGTGGGTGCTGTGGTGCTGGATACTGATGGGTGAGGCTCTGTGGTGGACTGTGAGTGGGCTGGGGTGGCCGATTAACCAGTGGCCCCTGATGGGCCAGGTACTTCATCCAGGCCCTGAAGTCCAGAGTTACTGTCATTACTGGGGGCATTTTCTGTTGGGGGGACTGGTTAGTCATGGCACCTACTTGTCGCTGAGATTGGCTGGGGCACCTGTGGCGATATAAGTGATGTATTATTCTTCATGTCTGTGACATATTGTACAACCCTTGCTTTCCCTCTATTGTTGCTGTTGCCCTGCCACCTTTGTTTGTGTATGGTGATGGATTGTGTGATTGTTAGTTCTCCATGCTGTGCATGATTTGGTGATGGATGTCTATGCAGGGCTGGGAAGGCTGTCCATGCGTTGGTATGGCATGCAGGGTTTGGAATTGGGGTTAGTCACATGTGTAGGTGCAGTGTGTGGGATAAAGTGGAGTGATGGGAGTAAGGGTGAGGGGGTGTGATGGCATGCAGGTATGGGGGTGATAAGTAGTAAATATTGACTCACCAGTGTCCAGTCCTCCGGCTACTCCAGTGAGTCCCTCAGGATGCAGTATTGCCAAGACTTTCTCCTCCCATGCTGTGGGCTGTGGGGGAGGAGGTGGGGCTCAACCGCCAGTCCTCTGGATGGCGAGCGGGTACCTTTCTGCCGCAATACGTACCTTCCCCAGTAGGTCGTTCCACCTTTTCCTGATGTCGTCACTTGTTCTTGGATGCTGTCCCAGGGCATTCACCCTGTCCACGATTCTCTGCCATAGCTCCATCTTCCTGGCAATGGATATTTGCTGTACCTGTGCTCTACCCTGACTATTTCCTTGTCTATGACTCGCAACTCCTCATCTGTGAAACAGGGGTGCCTTTGTGGGGACATGGGTGTTGTGTGGTGTGTGTTGTGCAGAGGGTGGTGAGTG